>NC_073272.2:55115984-55419015 GCF_029289425.2 Pan paniscus | reverse complement strand
AAGGAACAGCCAAAGACATGATTAAAATCACATCACATCCCTACTCATAGTGGCTGTTACTCCCCAGTTCTTGTGGCTACCCAGGAAAAGCCAGAGTGCTTTACAGTGGCCTACAACACCCTACTACATGAGTCTATTGCCTTTCTGACTTATTACTGTCCTCCTACCTCTCTACTCTAGAACACTCTCCTCCTCTCTGCTACCTTCGGAGTCTAGGGATGCTCCCACCACAGGGCTTTTGTACTTGCTGTTCTTATTGGGATGCTCTTCCTTCATAGCCACATGAGGGGCTTGCTCCCTTACTCCCTTTGGGTCTTTATTCAAAAGCCATTTTGTCAGTCTTTCCCTGTCTTCCCTATCTAATATTTCACCCTCACTACCATTCTTCCTGGCCCCCCCATTGTGTGTGTGTGTGTGTGTGTGTGGTGTGTATAGTTATATATTCACACATATATATTCCTCTATATTCCCCTTCCTGTTTTTTTTTCTACCTAGGTCTTCTCACTATCCAACATACAATGTGTTTCACCAGTTGCATTGATTTATCTTGTTTCTTGTCTGCCTCCCCACTAGAACATCAGCTCTATGAGGGCAGGGATTTTTGTATGCTTTGTTTTTTGTCTTCGTCTCACCAGCACCTAGACCAGAGCCTGGCGGATGCTCATTAAATGTCAGCTGAAGGAATGGGCACCAGCCAGATGGGGCGTTATAGAAGTCAAGGATAGAGAGCTTGTCAGGTGGAGAGTGTACAGGGTTGGCAGGGCGAAAATGGTGCTAAGAGGTTAAGGGAGATAAAGCAGAGAAGTACTTATTGCATATATCAACAAGGGGGTCAGGAAACCAGTGAGATCTATTTTAAAGAAGGTGGGGACTAAGATCAGACTATAGCAGGGGATGAATCACAAAGTGCATATAGCAACCCTAAAAAAGTATTGATTTGGCTCTGATAGAACACCTCTGGATACTACTAGGCAGCTAAGGGTGGGAGGGAGACTTTTTACTGTATATACTTCTGTACTCTGAGTTTTGCACCATGTACAGCTGTTACTTATTCAAAAGAGGAGTCATTATCAAGCTTCGTAGGTTTATTTACTTCATTTTTAAGCTGCATAGGTTTAAAGAAAGAACGTGTTTGGCTGTGAAGGGGCGGACAGAAGGGAGGGAGGATGGGAGGGCGGGTAGGTCTTGGTTTTTTAATTTGTAAACATCAATAGACTTGTTTAAATGCTATTGTGAAGAGAAAGAGAGAGATTGAAGATACTGCAGAAAGAAGGAATAATTGAGAAAGTAAGAAAACATGACCCAGGTGGAAAACTTGGCTTTAGAAGGAAGGAAAGGTAGTACTTTTGTTGTGATAGGAAAAAAAGGATGGGTGTAGAAGGAGGTAGATTGGTGATGAGAAGTTAAGGTAGTTCACCTCTGATTACTTAATTTTCTCTAAGAAGTAGGAAGTGCATCGCTTCTTGGTCTTTTGGCTAAGATCAAGTGTAGAAGTAGGAAGTGGCTGGCATGATGGCTCACACCTGTAATCCCAACACTTTGGGAGGCTGAGGTAGAAGGATCACTTGAGGCCAGAAGTTTGAGACCATTCTGGGCAACAAAGCAAGACCCCCTCTCTATAAAACACACGTACAGACACAAATTAGGTGGGCGTGGTGGTATGTGCTTGTAGTCCTAGCTACTTGGGAGGCTGGGGCAGGAGGATCACTTGAGCCTAGGAGTTAAAGGCTGCAGTGAACTATGATTGGCACCACTGCTCTCCAGCCTGTGCAACCCAGTGAGACCCTGACTCTAAACAAAACAAAACAAAAACATTAAGGAACTCAAAGAATGAAAGCAAAGAGTGCTTAAAACAACAACAACAACAACAAAAGCCAAAACCAAAAACCAGAAGTAGTAGGAAGCAAGGTAATTTTTGAGAGAGAAGAGGCAGGTAGTGGGGTGAGAGATTTGACACAGCCACAGTAGATAATGAGAGAGAGTTGAGTGGGGAATTTCAGAAGGATCGTCAGGCAGCATGATCCAGATTTTTTTTTTTTTTTTGAGACGGAATCTTGCTTTGTCGCCCAGGCTAGAGTGCAGTGGCATGATCTCGGCTCACTGCAACCTCTGCCTCCTGGGTTCAAGCTGTTCTCCTGCCTCAGCTTCCTGATTAGCTGGAATTATAGGCGCCCACCACCATTCCCAGCTAATTTTTGTATTTTAAGTAGAGATGGGGTTTCACCATGTTGACCAGGCTGGTCTTGAACTCCTAACTTCAGGTGATCCACCCGCCTCAGCCTCCCAAAATGCTGGGATTACAGGCGTGAGCCACCGTGCCCGGCCAATCCAAATATTTTGGACAGTGAATTTATGATGGCACCAATCCAATGGGTTATTTTTCTCTAGCCACATCTAGTGGTCTAGAGTTAGGTAGTTGTACTGAGCCAGGGTTAGGGTTTGCATATGGGGATGAAAGGCAGTGGGGCAAGTGAGGGTATCTGTAAGAGAATGATTGAAGTGAGGAATGCTGGAATCTCAACTAGATAGGGAAGGAGGGTAAAGTCAAGAATGTGTGAATAGGTGAAAAGTATGAGGATAAAGAGTTTTGAGGGCAAAGAACAGGTTGTAGTGAATGAGAGCTGGATAGATAGACTTGTGGTCAGAGAGGGCGATGTATGAGTTTCATATTCCAGAGGTACAGCAGTTGCTGGTGTTGACAGGGTCTGGGGGATGGTCGTGAGAGTTGGTAGCTGAAATGGGAGTAGAGGTAACAGTCTCTGAAGATGAGAAGATCAAAGAACTAAGTGCCTGGAATGTTGTGTCTCCACATGGATACTGATTTCATGTAGGATGTTGTCAGGACTCGGGATGGAGAAGATCTGAACAGGTTCTTCAGCGAGTGAAGGGGTGTGTTGGGGAGAAGGGTATGTGGCAGTGATGAAGAGGAGTAGGAAGTGGTATGGCTGGATGGTGTGGAACTCAGAGGAGTGGGAGCTCTTACACAAGGGTAGAGGAGAGATGATCTGGAAGTCTCACCAGAGAGTGAGAGGGATGGCTACCCACAACCCAGTCCTGAGTTATGAGGGTATGGGAGAATGTGCAGCTATAAGGGCTCTAGCACAATGCTGCTTAGATTTTCTGTGGCAAAGAACCAAGGCACTTTTAACATTTCCAATCTATAATGGGCCGATCCTTTTATGATATAAAAAAAGAATTACTAGAAAAAAATCGTATGAACCGGCCGGGCGCGGTGGCTCATGCCTGTAATCCCAGCACTTTGGGAGGCCGAGGCGGGCGGATCACGAGGTCAGGAGATCGAGACCATCCTGGCTAACATGGTGAAACTCCGTCTCTACTAAAAATACAAAAAATTAGCCGGGCGTGGTCGTGGGCGCCTGTAGTCCCAGCTACTCGGGAGGCTGAGGCAGGAGAATGGCGTGAACCCAGGAGGCAGAGCTTGCAGTGAGCCAAGATCGTGCCACTGCACTCCAGCCTGGGTGACAGAGCGAGACTCTGTCTCAAAAAATAAATAAATAAATAAAAATTTTAAAAAATGGTATGAACCAAAAGACATATAAAAGACAAGCCCAAAATTTTATTCTTAGATTGAACGGATATAAAATTATTCTGTTAAATTGCTGTAAAAACTTCTGCATAATAGTGATGCTTACTCTTACTTTCTGTACTTACCACAGACCTGTAGTAAATAGTTCACAGACCAGCATTAGTCTGTGGACCACACTTTGAGTGGCACTGGTGTAGAGAAAATGATTTTCCCATAGGAGAAGCTGCATTCAGTTAAGCCTGGAAGGTGAAGGAGTGTTTGTTGAAGAGGGTGCCAATGTTGAGCAGTTTGTTTACCAAGTTGGGAAAGGGGATGAGCAGCGGGTGTTTAGAGTAGAGAAAGCACATAGCCACATGGGGTGAAAGTTTAGGGGAGAGAGAGGTGTCCAGAGGGAACAGGGGTATGAGATAGAAAGCATGCAGTCCAGGGAACTGAGTTAATGCTACAAGGTCTGGGGAATATCTTTGAAGAAGTTTTAGGCAGGTGAAAGGTGAGGTCCGGACTGGACTTCTAGCACTTACTGTGAAACCGGATACTTACTGTGTATCAGACTTTATGCTCACTGTGCTACACACATTAGTATTATTTTTGTAGAGATGGGGTTACCCTATGTTGCCCAGGCTGGTCTTGAAGTCCCGGCCTCAAGCGATCCTCCCACTTTGGCTGCCCAAAGTACTGGGATTACAGGTGTGAGCTACCGCGACTGGCCATGCTGTGCACTTTATATACATTATCTTATTGAATCCTTAAAAACCCTACAAAGTTGATGGTGATATCCCTAGTTTATTGATAAGCTGCTGGTTTATAGGCATGAGATTATTAGTTGGGAAGATATTTAGTTGGGATATTGGGAAGATGATTAGTTGGGAAGTCCTAATCCCAGGAAGTCCATTTATGAGCATGATCTTGGCTGAAACAACTTGAGCTCTGCCTTAATGTTCTCTGCTGTGTGTGGTAAACCAAACATTTTAAGACTTGGGTCTTCTTTTTTTTTTTTTTTTTTTTTTTTTTTGAGACAGGGTCTTGTTCTGTCACCCAGGCTGGAGTGCGGTAGCACAATCATGGCCCACTGCAGCCTCAATCTCCTGGGTTCAAGGGATCCTCCCAGCTCAGCCTCCATGCTCAGCTAAATTTGTTTGTTTGTTTTGGTAGAGATGGGGGGGTCTCAATTTGTTGCCCAGGCTGGTCTTGAACTCCTGGGCTCAAGTGATCCTCCTGCCTTGGCCTCCTGAAGTTCTGGGATTACAGGTATGAGCCACTGTGACCGGCCTAGGTGTTTAATTTTAGCAAGAATTTATTTGGAGGGCTGCTGGTGCCTTCCCTAGTAAGGGAAGGTTGAATTTTGTGAGATTACCACCTCATATACATGCAAAGTCAAATTTTCAAAATTAAGTAAATCTTTTTAAGTCTTTAAAATGTGAAATAAGCAACAGATGTTTATTGTAGGAAATTAGAAGCACAGATAAGATAAAAAGGATTATCTGTAATTTTTCATTTAGAACTACTGTTGACTATAAATTTTTTTTTTAGTCTTTTTCATTTAATAAAGTATCTCAAGTTTAAAAATTAGGTTATAAGGCTGGGCGTGGTGGCTCACACCTATAATCCTAGCACTTCGGGAGGCAGAGGCAGGTGGATCACTTGAACTCAGGAGTTTGAGACCAGCCTGGCCAATGTGGTGAAACCTCGTCTCTACTAAAAATACAAAAAATTAGCCAGGCATGGTGGCACATGCCTATAATCACAGCTAATTGGGAGGCTGAGGCAGGAGAATCACTTGAACCCAGGAGGCAGAGGTTGCAGTGAGCCATGATCACACCACTGCCTAATACAGTAACCCCTAACCACATGTGGCTGCTGAGCGCTTGAAATTTTAAATTTTATTTAATTTTAATGGATTTAAACATAAATAGCCACATGTACTTAATAGCTGTTCTACTGGACAGCACTGTTCTAGACCTCATAAAAAATAAAATTTCCATAAACCTTGGCTGTTTTTCTCTTTTTCAGTTGTGTTGGTGTTGAAGAGGAGAAGGCTGCTGACATTGACCTCTACCACTGCCCCAACTGTGAAGTCTTGCATGGGCCCTCCATTAGTAAGTAGATCTTAGGATTTCCTAGAGAAGACAATCCAGAGGAGAGACAAAGGAAAGGAAATTTGGGGGAGTGATTGCTTTTGCCTGAGCACTTCTGATTCTTCTTCCTCAGGAAATAGCAGAAGCCTATTCAGGCTCCACAGGCCAGCACCTATCTCACTGAGAGGACAGAAGTTCATAACTTCACCTCCCTCCCTTCCTAAGGCTTATCTAGAGAAAGTACCCATCCATCTTCACCAGGAACTTTCCTGAATCTGTGAGGGCCTCATTGACTCCAGATGCTCCAAGGGGTGGTTAGATTGGAAGGGAAGGATCTGCTGAGGCCTTTGTTCTTGGTATCATAGCTCATGACCGTTCTGACTCACAATCTCTCATGTTTTTCTGGCTTAGTGAAAAAACGCCGTGGATCTTCAAAGGGGCATGATACACACAAGGGGAAACCAGTGAAGACCGGGAGCCCTACGTTCGTCAGAGAGCTCCGGAGTAGGACTTTTGACAGGTGAGGAACCCTGCCTCCAGTGGCTGGTGATGCCAGGGCTCTGGGAAGCTGGAACTCATCTCTTCCCAGCTTTCCCAGTGGCTGTCCCATTAGGAGCTTCCCCAATTTGTGAGTATCTTCAGGGCTCTGCAAATTCCTTCTGGTTTGGTCAATTTCTGGAAAACTTTTGGTAGTTGGGAGGCAGTATTCTCCTAAGTTAAATACTTACATTCATCCAAGGAATGCTGACTAGAAGGAGTCTTAGGATCAGAAAGTTTAATTCTCTCATAGAGAAGAAGAAACTCTTTTAATATAAAAAAATTATTGGTCATATATCTTTTATGATCGAAAAGAGGTTTTATCTTTTTAAAATTAAGCTGGCCTTGTTAAAAGTAAATTACATGAAATAAGCAAAAATAATGAGTTAAAAAAAGGAACAAAGCATTCTCCTTTGCTTGGTTTTTTAATTCAGTAGACCATGTTCAGGTTTTTAAAAAATAATTGCAACTTTGATTTTAGATTCAGGAAGTACATGTGCAGGTTTGTTTACGTGGGTATATTGCATGTGTGAGGTTTGGGGTGCAAATGGTCCCATCACCCAAGTAGTGAACATAGTACCCAGTAGCTAGTTTTTCAGCCCCTTCCCTACTACCTCCCTCCCAACTTGAGTGGTCCCCAGTATCTATTGTTCCCATCTTTGTCTATGGGTACCCAATGTTTAGCTCCTACTTAAAAGTGAGAACAAAAGCAGTATTTGATTTTCTGTTCCTGCATTAATTGGCTTACGATAATGGTCTCCAGCTGCATCCATGTTACTGAAAAGGACATGATTTCCTTCTGTTTTATGGCTATGTAGTATTCCATGGTATATATGTACCACACTTTTCTTTATCCATTCCACTGTTGATGGGCACCTAGTTTGATTCCATGTTTTACTATTGTGAATAGTGCTGCAGACATATCAGTGCATTCGTCTTTTTAGTAGATGGTTTATTTTCCTTTGGGTGTAAATCCAGTAATGGGATTGCTGGGTCGAATGGTAGTTCTCTTTTAAGTTCTTTGAGAAATCTCCAAACTGCTTTCCATGGTGGCTGAACTAATTTACATTCCCACTAACATGGTATAAGTATTCCCTTTGCTCTGCAGGCTTATCAGGATCTGTTATTTTTTTTTTTACTTGTTTTCAGGTTTTCTGTAACCAAAGTGTTAATTGGAATAAGTGTTCCTTCAACTTAATGTTTCTTGTTTTATTTGTTTATTTAAAGGCAGAAACTTCTCCTCTCTACTCTGGACTCCTCAGGTTCTTTCTCCAAAGTCAACCCGTTATTTGTAGATCCTTTCAGAAATGGTTTTTGCATATACAAACATAGATTTTTTTAATTCCTTTTTTTGACACAAATGGAAACAACTATATATTGTTCTGTATCTTGCTTTTTTTAAAAAAATATATATTTGAGATCAATCCATAATAGCACATACAGATGTTCTTTTTCATGGCTGTTTAATATTACATTGCATGATGTAACATTTATTTAACCAGTCCTCTACTGAGGGACGTTTAAGTTGATTCCAGTATTTTGCTATTAGAAAGAAATACTGTAATGAATATCTTTGCACTTAAGTTTTTGCATACGTTGCCAGTTACATCCATAGTGGCTATACCATTTCACACTCCCACAGATAATGTGTGGAGGGTGCCGATTTTCCTATATCCTAGCCAATATTTGTTTGTTTGTTTGTTTTATTTTATTTATTTATTTTTTTTGAGACGATGTCTCGCTCTTGTCCCCCAGGCTGGAGTGCGATGGCGTGATCTCGGCTCACTGCAACCTCCGCCTCCTGGGTTCAAGTGATTCTCCTGCCTCGGCCCCCCGAGTAGCTGGGATTACTGGCGCCTGCCACCACGCCCGGCTAATTTTTGTATTTTTAGTAGAGACGGGGTTTTTACCATGTTGGCCAGGCTGGTCTTGAACTCCTGACTTCAGGTGATCCACCCGCCTTGGTCTCCCAAAGTCCTGGGATTACAGGTGTGAGCCACCGTGCCCAGCCACCAATATTGTTTATTATCAATTTTTTTTGCCTTTCTGATAAAATAAATCGTGAAATCCTGCTGTTCCCACTTGTACTTCTTTTCTTTCTTTCTTTCTTTTTTTTTTTTTTTTTTTGAGGCGGTGTCTTGCTCTGTTGGCTAGGCTGGAGTGCAGTGGTGCAATCTCAGCTCACTGCACCCTCTGCCTCCTGGGTTCAAGCAATTCTGCCTCAGCCTCCCAAGTAGCTGGGATTACAGGCACGCACCACCATGCCCAGCTAATTTTTGTATTTTTAGTAGAGATGGGGTTTCACCATGCTGGCCAGGCTGGTCTCAAACTCCTGACCTCAAGGGATCTGCCCACCTTGGCCTCCCAAAGTGCTGGGATTACAGGTGTGAGCCACTGTACTCAGCTCACACTTGTATTTCTTTAATTATGAAGGAAATAAGTAGATTTTTTTTTTGAGACAGGGTCTCATTTGAGACAGGCTGGAGTCCGGTGGTGCAATCACCACTCACTGCAGCCCTGACCTCCCTAGCTTAATCCATCTTCCCACCTGCGCTTCCTGGGTAGCTGGGACTACAGGTGTGTGCCACCACGCCCAGCTAATTTTTTTTTTTGTATTTTTTGTAGAGACGGGGTTTTGCCATGTTGCCCAGGCTGGTCTCCAACTCCTGGGCTCAAACAATCTGCCTTCCTTGGCCTCCCAAAGTGCTGGGATTACAGTTGTGAGCTACTGCACTCAGCCTTAGATTTCATACATTTATAAACCAGCTTGATTGTTTTCTCTGTGAACTACTTGCTTGTTTTATAGGCATTCTGTTGTGTTACTATTACTGATTTATAACAGCTTTCTTGGAGAAAATTTTAATTTCTATATGGTTAAGTTTATTACTATTTTTAATGACTACTGGGTTTTTCCCAGGTTTTTCTACTCTTAAAGCTTTATTTTTTGGAATTTAATCTTTGGACCATCTAGGATTATGTAAAGAATGAGATAGGCAGGCCAGGCACAGTGGCTCATGCCTGTAATCCCAGCACTTTGGGAGGCTGAGGCGGGCAGATCACCTGAGGTCGGGAGTTCAAGACCAGCCTGACCAACATGTAGAAATCCCCTATCTACTAAAAATACAAAATTAGCTGGGCGTGGTGGCGCATGCCTGTAATCCCAGCTAGTCGGGAGGCTGAGGTAGGAGAATCGCTTGAACCCTGGAGGCGGAGGTTGTGGTGAGCCGAGATTGTGCCATTGCACTCCAGCCTGGGCAACAAGAGCAAAACTCTGTCTCAAAAAAAAAAAAAAAAAAAAAAAGAATGAGATAGGCATTGAGCTTGAGCTTAATATATTTGTCCCAACACAAGTTGTCAGAGTTGTCAAATACAAATCTTTCCTCCACCATGATTTAAAAGAAAACTATTTTCTGCACCATGATTTAAAGAAAACTATTTTCTTTCTTTTCTTTAAAAAAAAAAAAAAAAAAAGACAGGGACTCTCTCTGTCACCCAGGCTGGAGTGCAGTGGCATGTTCAAAGCTCACTGTAACCTCAAGTGATCTTCCTGCCTCAGCCTCCCAAGTACGTAGGACTGTAGGCCTGCACCACCATGCCCTGCTAATTTTGAATTTTTTTGTGGAGACGGGTTTAGAAATGATGCCCAGGCTGAAACTCATTAAGTATGCTTGTTGAGAAAGTTGTTGTATATGCATGTTGAGAAAGTTGTTGTAAAAATGTTGTTGTTTTGTTTAAATCAGTCTTTTCTCTTTGACAGTGTTTTAAATTGGGTAATGCTGCTCTTGGTTTGAACAAATCTGTCAAACTTGTCAGATGTGTCTTTTCTTTCTGGCCAGGCTGTTGACTGATTTCTTCTTGTCACCCAGAGAAGAGCACCATGTTGGCAGAATACTCCCCACCTCTGCCAGTGACCTGGTCTCTTGCCTTGGACAGATCATTTCTTCCCTGGCAGATGAGGTTTTTGGCATTAGTTTCCAGCTCACATTAAGTCCCCTCATAAAAACCCCACCTCTTGGGTGAGTGGCAGCCTCCAATAAGGCCTTTAGTGGGCAGGGCCTCAGGCTCAAGCTTTCTCTCCTGTGGCCCACAGCTCAGATGAAGTGATTCTGAAGCCCACTGGAAATCAACTGACCGTGGAATTCCTGGAAGAAAATAGCTTCAGTGTGCCCATCCTGGTCCTGAAGAAGGATGGGTTGGGCATGACGCTGCCCTCGCCATCATTCACTGTGAGGGATGTTGAACACTACGTTGGTAAGACACTACAGACCCTTTTAACTGTAACATTGTTCATTCCTGTCAAGATCTGTGTCCCTTCCCCTCCAATCTGTTTTTGCATTTCCTCTGTAACCATCTTGGGAATCTCAGGTGAAATGCCTTGTCCAAAGTCATTCTTTGGCAGAGATAGAGTCAAAATCCTAGTCTCCTCTTTGTTCTCCTTTCATGCATTCACTCATTCGTTTATCAGAGACAGGGTCTCGCCCTGTTGCCCAGGCTGGAGTACAGTGGCGCGATTAACTCACTGCAGCTTCCACCTCCTCCTGGGCTCCAGGGATCCTCAAACCTCAACCTCCTGAGTAGCTGAGACTACAGGGATGCACCACCATGCCTAGCTAGTTTTGTTTATTTTTTGTAGAGATGATGTCACACTATGTTGCCCAGGCTGATCTCCAACTACTGGGCTCAAGCGATCTTTCTGCCTCGGCCTCCCAACTGGGATTACAGGCGTGAGCCACCACGCCCAGCCCCTTCTCCTTTTAATAGTCCATAAAACCCCAGGTTGAGCTCCGTTTTTTACCTGGGAAGTTCTAGGGATCATTGTCTGTCTTCTGTTGAAATGAGAAAGCTTTTGACTGTTGTTCTCACATGCCACTTGTTGTCTGGGCATGAGTTTCTGGGGAGAGGATGAGAAGAAATGGAGAAGCAAGGCCCAGGCAGATGGACTACTATGTGTGAGGCTGTGTGTCTGGTAGTTCCATTGCCCTAGCAGGGCACATAGATCTAAGGAAAGTGCGATGGGTTCCTTCCCCTGCCCCCCAAACAAACACACACATATATGTACAGTGTCAGTGGAGAGAAGCTTTGAGTGTAAGGCCATTCTAGGGACTGATGAGGGGACAAGAGAGTCTTCCACAGTCCCTGAGACTACTTGGTGCAGAACCTATCTCTTTACTCCAGGTTCTGACAAAGAGATTGATGTGATTGATGTGACCCGCCAGGCTGACTGCAAGATGAAGCTTGGTGATTTTGTGAAATATTATTACAGCGGGAAGAGGGAGAAAGTCCTCAATGTCATTAGTTTGGAATTCTCTGATACCAGGTAAGAGGTGCAGGAATAACAAAAAAACCTGACAAAGTGCCTGAAACTTGTGTGATATATCTAGTGTATATTCGTGTTTCTCTCTCTTTTTTTTTTTTTTTTGAGACGGAGTCTTGCTCTGTCGCCCAGGCTGGAGTACAGTGGCACGATCTTGGCTCACTGCAACCTCCGCCTCTTGGGTTCAAGCAATTCTCCTGCCTCAGCCTCCTGAGTAGCTAGGATTACAGGCGCCCGCGACCATGCCTGGCTAATTTTTGTATGTTTAGTAGAGATGGGGTTTCACCATGTTGGCCAGGCTGGTCTCGAACTCCCTACCTCAGGTGATCTGCCCGCCTTGGCCTCCCAAAGTACTAGGATTACAGGCATGAGCCACCGCACCTTGCCTCGTGTTCCTTTCTCTTCTTCCTGGTGGTTTCTTCCTTTGGGATGGCGAGCTGGGTTATATTTTCTAGGGTAGCTGCTCACGTAACAGTTGAGTCATATTTCTCCTCCACAGTTTCTAGCATTGGATAGATTACATAGTAGCTATTTTAATTAATTTTTGTCTCCTTTTTCAAGACCTTAGGACACCCTTCTTTGACCTTTTCCTCCTGTATACAACAGTGCCACAGTCACTGTGTAACTGGTGGGATAGGTCCTCAGTTCCTGGAAATAGATTTACTAAAATTACCCCCATGTAGGTTTCTTACATTTAAAAAGAAAAAGAGAAACCTATTTACCTTTAAATGATTCTATCTGGACTCACACACTCAGTAGATACGTATATAGTCTTCTCTTTGGGTCAGAAATGTGGGAAATACCAAGAAATCATAACGTATCTTTTTGCCCTTAGGAAACTTACTGTCTGATTATTTACATTTTTAACTTTTAATTTGTAGATTGATAGGAAGTTGCAAAAAAGTGTACAGGGAGGTCCTGTGTACTCTTTAGCCACTTTCCCTCAATGGTAACGTATTATGTAATTACGGTACAATATTAAGACCCTTGCTGTTGTGTTTTGTTTTTTGTTTTTGTTTTTTTTTTTTTTGAGACGGAGTTTCGCTCTGTCACCCAGGCTGGAGTGCAGTGGCATGATCTCGGCTCACTGCAAGCTCCGCCTCCCTGGTTCACGCTATTCTCCTGCCTCAGCCTCCCGAGTAGCTGGGACCACAGGCACCTGCGACCACACCCGGCTAATTTTTTATGTTTTTAGTAGAGACGGGGTTTCACTGTTAGCCAGGATGGTCTCGATCTCCTGACCTCGTGATCCACCCACCTCGGCCTCCCAAAGTGCTGGGATTACAGGTGTGAGCCACTGCGCCCGGCGCTGCTGTTTTTAAGATGCAAGGTTAAACAACCTGAGAGTGTTTAAAAACTGTATTTGTTTGTTTATACTTCACTTCATCCTGAAAGACTATTCAAGGTAGCTTACAGAGATGTGGAGAAGCCAAAAAAAAAAGAGAGAAAATTAGAACAAAAGTGAAATAAGATTGGGAAATAGAATGCATGTGGTGGGTGCTCAGCACATTTCCCAGTTGGTGGAGATGGACTATAGAGTTTTCAGTGAATTTCCTGAAGGTCAGAACAAAGAGAGGAGTGCAGTATTGTAAGATTTGTGGCTTTACGTAGGATAAAAGCAACAGATGTTTCAGAGAAACATTTCTTTACCTGGAACTGAGCCCTGTGAGGTTGCTCTAGTGGTTTCTCATAAAGAAGACACTATGAGATGGGGATAGTGCAATAACTTCTATAATCCACATGCCAAGTGAGTAGTCTGGAGTGGGGCTGGGGAGTATGAGCATTTAGTGGAGGAAATGAACACCTTTGACTGGAGAAGCCTGTGGAGCTGGGACTTGGGACTTCTGGAGATGAGTAGAATGAGGATACTGACCAGACTTACAGAACAGAAGTAAGTGTCCTATGTGCCTTTGGGGATTCTGTGGAGGGAACTTGTTCTCTGACTTATCTGACCCTCACTGAACTGTGGGGTATTTTATTCAGGCCTCAATCTTCTCTTCCTAATCAGCTGACATCTGCTCTCCACCCCTTCCTTGGTAGACTTTCTAACCTTGTGGAGACACCGAAGATTGTTCGAAAGCTGTCATGGGTCGAAAACTTGTGGCCAGAGGAATGTGTCTTTGAGAGACCCAATGTACAGAAGTACTGCCTCATGAGTGTGCGAGATAGCTATACAGACTTTCACATTGACTTTGGTGGCACCTCTGTCTGGTACCATGTACTCAAGGTAGGAATGCGCATGGCTTCTGGAGGCAGCCAGGCCTTGGGCCTCCCTGTACGTGTCATATGGCAGCACAGAAACATTTTGAATCAGTTTGATTTACATTTTGAATAAAAAAAATTTGATTTGGCCGGGCGCGGTGGCTCACGCCTGTAATCCCAGCACTTTGGGAGGCCGAGGCGGGCGGATCACGAGGTCAGGAGATTGAGACCATCCTGGCTAACACAGTGAAACCCCATCTCTACTAAAAATAAAAAAAATTAGCCGGGCTTGGTGGCAGGCGCCTGTAGTCCCAGCTACTTGGGAGGCTGAGGCAGGAGAATGGCATGAACCTGGGAGGTGGAGCTTTCAGTGAGCCGAGATCATGCCACTGCACTCCAGCCTGGGCGACAGAACGAGATTCCATCTTAAAAAAAAAAATTGATTCAAAAATGTTTGACGAATCAAACATTTTTGAATAATAGCAGATGCCTGAGGTTTTCCTGGTTGTTACCTTCTTTTTTGTTGTTGTTGAGGCAGAGTAAAAACAAAGATTTTATTTATTTATTTATTTGAGATGGAGTTTTGCTCTGTCACCTAAGATGACAGTTGCCAGTGCTGGACTGCAGTGGCGTGATCTCAGCTCACTGCAACCTCTGCCTCCCGGGTTCAGGCGATTCTTCTGCCTCAGCCTCCCAAGTAGCTAGGATTATAAGCGCCCACCACCACGCCTAGCTAATTTTTGTATTTTTAGTAGAGACGGGGTTTCACCATGTTGGCCAGGCTGGTCTCGAACGCCTGACCTGAAGTGATCTGCTTGCCTCCACCTCCCAAAGTGTTGGGATTACAGTCATGAGCCACTGCACCCAGCCGTTCTTACCTTCTTAATTGAACCAGTTTATACTCATATCAGCATGTATGGAAATGTCCACATTTACTTTGGAAATTCCTGGTAACATGAGAAACTTCCCTTTCTCCAACATTATTGAGGTATAATTTATATACTATAAAATTCATCCATTTTAATTGTACATTTTGATGAATTTTGTCAGTTGTATATAGTCATTTAACTGCCACCACAGTCAAGATAAAACCTGTATGAGAAGTCTTTTTAAAGTCAGGATTTCCATAGTTTCATTTTTAGTAATTGTTACAATTTTGTAATTAGTGTATTGTCAGTGACTATGAAGGATTTTTGAGGTCTGGAAAACAAATTTCTTAAATGATTTTGGTTTTCACCATTGTTCAGATTATTTAGTTTTCTTTTTTATTACTATTATTTTTTTCTTAGAAACAGAATCTGTCTCTGTCACCCAAGCTGGAGTGTGGTGGTGCAGTCATAGCTCACTGCAGCCTCTCACTCCTGGGCTCAAGGGATCCTCCCACCTCAGCCTCCTGAGTAGCTGGGACTATAGGTGCATGCCATCACTCCCAGCTAATTTTTTTTACCTTTTTTTTTTTTTTTTTTTGAGACAGTCTCTCACTTTGTCACCCAGGCTGGAGTGCAGTGGCATGATCATGGCTCACTGCAGCCTCGACCTGCTGTGCTTAAGCTGTCCTCCCACTTCAGCCTCCCAAGTAGCTGGGACTACAGGTGTGCACCACCACTTCTGGCTAATTAAAAAAAATTATTTTTGTAGAGACTAGCTCTCACTATGTTGCCCAGGCTGGTCTCAAACTCCTGAGCTCCAGCAGTCTTCCCACCTTGGCCTCCCAAAGTGCTAGGATTACAGACGTGAGCCACTGTGTCCAGACAATTTTTTTACTTTATTTTTTGTAGAGACAGAGTCCCACTGTGTTGCCCAGGCTGGACTCGAACTCCTGGGTTCAAGTGATCTTCCTGCCTCAACCTCCCAAAGTGCTGAGATTTCAGGCTTGAGCCAACATGCCTGGCCTAGTTTTCTTATCAGAAAAGTCAAAGGAAAGAATGGAAAACTTGGATTGTGGCTCTTGTCCAAGTGATCACAAGTCCTTACCTAGTTGTTTCCATTGGGTTTATCATTTAGGAATTAGAATGTGTAAATGAAAGTGCTATTATGCAAATGTTAGGTTTAACTCTTTTATTTTAAAATAATTTCATTTTATAGAAAAGTTAAAAAATAATGGGAAGAATGTCTGTCTGCCCTTCCCCGAGATTCCTCAAATGTTACCATTTTATTATATTCTCTCTCTAAAGCAAATACAATAAAATGGTTATATATATTTTTTTTTCCTGAGACATTTGTGCGTAAAGACATAATATTCCTTTATATCTTAATAATTCAGTTGTAGTTCTTAACTACAAGTTTGTCTTAAAACTTTGTCTTAAAAACAAAGACAAAGTCTTAAATAATTTGTATAGTTATCAAAATCAGGAAGTTAACATTGATATACTAGTACCTAATCTACAGACCTGATTCAAAATTCTCCAGTTGTACACCTGATATTTCTAGTGTTACTTTTCTACATTGAAATTTATTATTGTGAAATACTGGTTAAACCAATCATGCTGTGAGAATATATTTGTGCTACTGGGTTTTTGTTTCTTTCTTTCTTTTTTTTTTTTTTTTTGCCAAATTATCTTTCTGGTGTTTATCCAGGCAAAACACAATTAGGAAATAAATGTTCTTCCAAAAGATAATCACATAACATATAATCTTCCAGAAGTCCTTGGGCGATTACTGAACTTTTAAACTTTTATTAGTTTTGATTGCAGGTGTGGGAAGGAACACTCTGTAAATGGCATTTGAAGGCAAATTCAATTTTCTTCTCATCAGTAATGTGGCCTTAAATTCTCCTAAGGCTACTAGTATTGATCTACTCATCTGTAGAGGCCATTCTTTATTTGGCATTGTGTCTAAAATAGGAACACTTGGTGTACATATGTCTTAACTTGAACAATTTTGTTTGAAATGCCCTTTCCAATTTGTTTTTGTCAAGTTTATAGAAACTTAAAAGTACAAAAAGCAAAGTGACCTTTTGAAGTTTTCCAAATCCACAAAGAAATGATAATTGGATGGGTTTGGGCAAGAACTCTGGCATATTGCCATCGTTTTGGAGCATGGGAGAAATACCCCTTTGGAGTACCCGTTAAGGACTTTTCTGGAAACCCTTGGTATTTTTGTCACTTCAACCTCTTTTTGTTTCAGGGTGAAAAGATCTTCTACCTGATCCGCCCAACAAATGCCAATCTGACTCTCTTTGAGTGCTGGAGCAGTTCCTCTAATCAGAATGAGATGTTCTTTGGGGACCAGGTGGACAAGTGCTACAAGTGTTCCGTGAAGCAAGGACAGACACTTTTCATTCCCACAGGTCTTCCCTTGGGTGCTTCTGGGAGGGTTTGGGGAGGGTGGAAAGAAGAAGGGAGCTTTTGGCCCCACAGCGTATTAATCTGATTACGTGGGATGTCTTTCTCATATCAGCGAAAGGCGCAGAACTGGGCTTCAAGAAATTTCATGTGGTAGTCAGTGGGCAGCATGGTCACCTGGGGAGGCTGAAAGTGGGGAATGTCCAGGAGGAGGCTGATGGACTTCTTTGTCCTGGGTTGATGTCATCTGGGTGAACAGAGAACATGACTCTAAGCCCCGTAAGTCTAGGGATAGTGCCTGGGAGGCTGGCATTCTAGGCTCTAAGTCAGAATGACCTGTGGTGGGGATAGTGCTTTTTTTCCCTAAACAGTTTGTACCTGGGCTTCACTCTTAGAATTATGAATTCTTAGGTCTTGGGTGGGATCTGAGTATGTTTATTGTGAAAAAATCCCCCAGTTGTCTCAATTTGGGGAGAGTTGACATCTTTACTTGATTAGGTCTTATATGAATACAGGGTATCTCTCCATTTATTTAGATTTTCTTTGATTTCTTTAATCAGAATTAGTGTTAAATTTTCTTAAAACGTATAGTAGAATTCTCTAGTGCAATCACATATGCCTGGAGATTTGTTTTCTTGGGAAGTTTTAAATTAACATTCAATTTAAAAAATCTTTAAGGTTATTCAGATTTTCTATTTCATATTAAATAAGTTGCGATCCTCTGCTCTTCAAGGAATTGGTCTATTTAATCTAAATTGTCAAATATATGTGTGGAGTTGTTCATAGTGTTTTCTTTTTTTTGAGATGGAGTTTCACTCTTGTCGCCCAGGCTGGAGTGCAGTGATGCGATCTCGTCTCACTGTGACCTCTGCCTGCCTCCCAGGCTCAAGAGATTCTCTTGCCTCAGCCTCCTGAGTAGCTGGGATTACAGGCTTGCACTACCACGCCCGGCTAATTATTGTATTTTTAGTAGAGATGGGGTTTTACCATGTTGGCCATGGCTGGTCTCGAACTTCTGACCTTGACCTCAGGTGATCCACCCGCCTCAGTCTCCCAAAGTGCTGGGATTATAGGCATGAGCCACCGCACCCAGCCATAGTATTTTCTTATTACCCTTTTGATGTTTTCCAAGTCTCTAGTGGTATTCTTTGTATCATTCCTGACGTTAGTTATTTGTGCTTTCTCTTTTGTTTGTGTCAATTTTCTATAGGTTGGTCAATTTTATTGATCTTTCCAAAGAGCCACTTTTTTTTTTTTTTTTTTTTTTTTTTTTTTTTTTTTTTTCTGAGACAGAGTCTCACTCTGTCACCCAGGCTGGAGTGTAGTGGTGCGATCCCGGCTCACTGCAACCTCCGCCTCCCAGGTTCAGGTGATTCTCTTGCCTCAGCCTCCTGAGTAGCTGGGATTACAGGTGCCTGCTGCCACGCCCGGCTAATTTTTGTATTTTTGGTAGAGTTGGGGTTTCACCATGTTGGCCAGGATGGTCTTGATCTCCTGACCTCATGATCTGCCTGCCTTGGCCTCCCAAAGTGCTGGGATTACAGGGGTGAGCCACCGCACCCGGCCCACTTTTGGTTTTATTGATTTTTCTCTGTTGTCTTTTTGTTTTCAGTTGTGTTGATTTCTGCTTTTATCTTTATTTTTCCTTCCCTCTGCTTGCTTTGGGTTTATTTTGTTCTTTTTCTAGTCTTGAGATGAGAGCTTAGTTTATTGATTTCAGGCTTTCCCTAAATTTCCCTCTCAGCATTGATTTAGGTGTGTCACACAAATATTGACATGTTGTATTTTCATTAAGTTAAATGAGGTTTTGAAAAATTGAGATACATCTTAAATATTGTAAAATTTACCATTTTAAAGAGTACAATTCAGTTCTTTGTATATTTACAAGGTTGTGCAACATCACTGCTATTTAATACCAGAGAATGTTCATTATGTTATTTATCTACTTTTTGAGATGGAGTCTCACTCTGTTACCCAGGCTGGAGTGCAGTGGCACAATCTCGGCTTACTGCAACTTCCGCCTCCTGGGTTCAAGTGATTCTCCTGCCTCAGCCTCCCGAGTAGCTGGGACTACAGGCTTGTGCTACCACACCCAGCTAATTTTTGTGTTTTTAATAGAGATGGGGTTTCACCATGTTGGCCAGGCTGGTCTTGAACTCCTAACCTCAGGTGATCCACCCGTCTCAGCCTCCCGAAGTGCTGGGATTACAGGCGTGAGCCACTGTGCCCGGCCCGAATGTTCATTGTTTTTTAAAAAAACCCTATACTCATTAGCAGTCACTCTTTATTCATTTGTCTGCCAGCCCTTGACAACCCCTTTTTCACTTCATTTGTGTATGGATTTGCCCTTCTGAATATTTCATATAGATGGAATGTTGTAATATGTTGTCTTTTGTGTCTAGCTTCTTTCACTTGTAATGTTTTCAAGAATCATCCATGTTACAGCATTTATCAGTATGTCCAGGCTGGAGTGCAGTGGCGCGATCTTGGCTCACTGCAACCTCTACCTCCCAAGCTGAAGCGATTCTTCTGCCTCAGCCTCCCGAATAGCTGGGATTACAGGCACCTGCCACCACTGCCTGGGTAATTTTTGTATTTTTAGTAGAGATGGGGTTTCACCATATTGGCCAGGCTGGTCTCGCACTCCCAACCTCAGGTGATCCACCCACCTAGGCCTCCCAGAGTGCTGGGATTACAGGCGTGAGCTACTCCTGCTCCCCGGCCAGTGCATCTTTTTTTTTTTTTTTTTTTTTTTTGAGACAGAGTATCGCTCTGTTCCCAGGCTGGAGTGCAGTGGCGCGATCTCCACTCACTGCAACCTCCGCCTCCCAGGTTCAAGCGATTCTCTGGCCTCAGCCTCCTGCATAGCCAGGACTACAGGCATGCGCCACCATGCCCAGCTAATTTTTGTGTTTTTAGTAGAGACGGGGTTTTACCATGTTGGCCAGGATGGTCTCAATCTGTTGACCACGTGATCTGTCCGCCTCAGCCTCCCAAAGTGCTGGGATTACAGGTGTGAGCCACTGCACCGACCATTTCGTTCTTTTTAACAGCTGAATAATATTCTGTGGTGTGGATATGCCACATTTTGTTTATCCATTAGTCAGTTGATAGACATTTGAGTTGTTTGCACTTTTTGGCTGTTATGAATAGTGTTGCTGTGAACATTCGTGTACGAGTTATTGTGTGAACGTAAGTTTTCATTTCTCTTGGGTATATATCTAGGAGGGGAATTGCTGAGTCATATGGTAACTCTGTTTAACTTTTTGAGGAACTGACAAACTGTTTTCAAAGCAGCTGCATGTACCATTTTATATTCTCAACAGTAATGTATGAGAATTTCAGTGTCTTCACATCTTCCCCCAATGCTTATTGCTGTCTCTTTATGATTATAGCCATCCTAATGGGCATAAAGTGGTATCTCATTGAGGTTTTGATTTCTGTTTTCTGGATGACCTTTGATGTTTAACATCTTTCCAAATGTTCATTGGACACTTGTATAGTTTTTTTTGGAGAAATATCTATTTAAATCTTTTGCCCGTTCTTTAATTAGATTGTCTTTTCATTGTTGAGTTACAAGAATTTATATACTTTGGATACTAGACTTTTACCAGATATATGATTTGCAAATATTTTCTCTCATTCTTGGGGGTTGTCTTGTCACTTTTTTGATAGTGTCCTATGAAGGACAAAAGTTACAAATTTTGATGCCCAATTTATCTATTTTTTTTCTTTATTTGCTTATGCTTTTGGTGTCTAAGAGGCTTGCTTAATTCAAGGTCATGAAGATTTATGCCTATGTTTTCTTCTAAGCATTTTATAGTTTTAGTTCTTACATTTAGATCTTTCATCCATTTTGATTTATATTGATTTTGTATATGGTATGAGGTAAGGGTCCAATTTTTCTTTTGTATGTAGTTCTAGTTGTCCCAGAACCTTTTGAAAAGACTGTTCTTTCCCCATTGAATTGTCTTGACACCTGTGTCAAAAATCTGTTGACCAAAGATAAGGGTTTATTTCTGGACCTTGAATTCTATTCTGTTGATCCTTCTAACAGTGTCACACCATCTCAATTATTGTACATTTGTAGTAAGTTTTGAAATTGGGAAGTGCCAGTGCTCCAACTTTTTCTTTTTCAGGATTATTTGGCCCCTTGAATTTTTTTTTTTTTTTTTTTTTGAGATGAAGTTTTGTTCTTGTTGCTGAGGCTGGAGTGCAATGGTGCGGTCTCAGCTCACTGCAACCTCAGCCTCCTGGGTTCAAGTGATTCTCCTGCCTTAGCCTCCCGAGTAGCTGGGATTACAGGCACCCGTCACCATGCCCGGCTAATTTTTTCGTATTTGCAGTAGAGACGGGGTTTCACCATGTTGGCTCAGCTGGTCTCGAACTCCAGACCTCAGGTGATCCACCTGCCTTGGCCTCCCAAAGTGCTGGGATTACAGGCGTCAGCCACAGGGCCCAGCCGGTCCCCTGAATTTTCATAAGAATTTTTTGGTTCAGCTTTCATATAGGTTTTCTAGTTATTTTGTAGTGTTTGCTCTAATTATTACTTTATACATACATAGCATATCACAGTCTACTAGTATTTACATATTACCTGTTTGAGGGAAGGGTTGAAACCATACCTCTTTTTTTTGAGACAGAATCTCATTCTGTCACCCAGCCTGGAATGCAGTGGTAAGATGACAGCTCACCGCAGCCTTGACCTCCCAGGCTCAAGCAATCCTCCCACCTCAGCCTCCCAAGTAGCTGGGACCACAGATGTACACTACCACGTCTGGCTGATTTTTTTAGTTTTAGTGGAGATGGGGTTTTGCCATGTTGCCCAGGCTGGTCTTGAACTCCTGAGCTCAAGTGATCCACCCACCTCGGCTTCCTAAAGTGCTGGGATTATAGGCGTGAGTCACCGCACCGGGCCCAAAACCTTACCTCTTTTTACATCCCTTTATCCTTCGTATTTTTCTACAATTAGTCATGTTTTACATTTTTCCATGTATTTGTCTTAAATATTTCTCGTCATACATTGATTATGAGATTGACGTGCTACCCACTACACCAAGAGGGCTACTATCCTCTGCGTATGTTGAGAACTGTATCACAAAGTTTTATAATTTTTGCTTTCCCTATGAAACATAATTTAGAAAACTCAAGAGAAGGAAATTCTATGGTATTCACCCATGTTTTTACTCATCTGTTTATTCTGTTTTCCTTTCTGGTGTTTAGGGTTTCAGGGTAGGTCTACTGTCGACAAGTTCTTAGTTTTTTTCCATCAGTAAATGTCTTGATTTTTTTTTTCTTTCATTCCTGAAGGATATTTTTCTGGATATAGAACTCTGGGTTAATAGTTCTTTTCTTTCAACACCTAAAGAATGTTTTGCTGTTTCGTTCTGGCCTCTGTGGTTTCTGACGAGATTTTGGCTATCATCTGAATTGTTTTTCCCCTATAGATAATGTATCATTTCTTGATGCTTTCATTCTTTTTTTTTTTTTTTTAAGTTTTCTGCAGTTTGGCCATGCTGTGTTTTTCTTGGTGTGGATTTCTTTGGGTTTATAATGCTGAATGTGTTCACTGAGCTTCTTGAATGTGTAGGTTTATGTCTTTTGCTGTATATGTGAAATTTTTAGCCATTATTTCTTTTTCTTTTTTTTTTTCTTTTCTTTCTTTCTTTTTTTTTTTTGAGAGGGAGTGTCACTCTGTTGCTCAGGCTGGAGTGTAGTGGAGCGATCTCGGCTCACTGCAGTGTCCGCCTCCCGAGCAGCTGGGATTACAGGCATGTGCCACCATGCCCTGCTAATTTTTGTATTTTTAGTGCAGACAGGGTTTCACTATATTGGCCATGCTGGTCTTGAACTCCTGACCTCAGGTGATCTGCCTGCCTTGGCCTCCCAAAGTGCTGGGATTACAGGCATGAGCCACCGTGCCAGGCTGCCATTATTTCTTGAAATACTTTTTTAGACTCATGCTCTAACTTCTGCTGGATCTCTGATTACATGAATGTTTTGTACCTTGTCTTAGTCCCGCAAGTCCTTGAGTTTATTTTTCTGTGTCTTTTTTCTCTTTGTTCAAGTTCAGATTGGGTAATTTCGGTTTCTCTGTCTTTGCATTTTCTGTTTCTTTCTTCTGTTGTCTCCATTCTTCTGTTGAGTTTGTCAATTGCATTAATTTTAGATATAGTATTTTTTTTTTTTTTGACACAGAGTCTCTCTCTAGCGCCCAGGCTGGAGTGCAGTGGCGTGATCTCAACTCACTGCAACCTCTGCCTCCTGGGTTCCAGTGATTCTCCTGCCTCAGCCTCCCAAGTAGATTACAGGCGCGCACCACCATGCCCGGCTAATTTTTATATTTTTAGTAGAGACAGGGTTTCACCATGCTGATCAGGCTGGTCTGAAGCTCCTGACCTCGTGATATACCCACCTCGGCCTCCCAAAGTGCTGGGATTACAGGCGTGAGCCACCACAGCTGGCCCAGATACAGTACTTTTCATTTCTAAAATTTTCTTTTGTTTCTTGTGTATTTCTTTGCTGAGAATTTCTATTTCCTTTTTTTGTGTCAAGCATGTTTGGAATTGCTCACTAAGGTATTCTTATGATGATTTCTTATGATGATTTCTTTCAAATTCTTGTTACATAATTCTATATTTGTCTAACCATATATTGTCTTATATATATTGGATTGTCTATTGTTTTACAAGTCTGTTTTTCTCTTCAATTATCAATATTATTGATACGATTTCATTGGTTTTTTAGAATGTTTAATACATGGTGAGGCAGGTCATTCACTCCCACCCAACTCCCACCCCCATCTGCTTTTCTCTTTTATAGTTTTCTGTTCCCAGGCATTTATTCATCCATCTTTGAATCCTTTGCCTGGTCTAGTCCATAATGACTTTTCTATACTGGGCATTTAGTAACTGATGGATTGAATTTGCCCATTAGCGGTTTGAGTTAATTAATTGACATCTTGGTAGAAATGCCCACACACCGGGTGCAATCTACTTAGGGCCACAAGCATTGAGTGTCTACTGTGTGCCCTGGCATTGGGCTAAGTGCTAAGGACAAAAGATTGATAGGCTGTTTCAGTATAATATTCTACTAGCCACAATAGCACCAATAGGGGTATTCACTACTAGTTTTGGAAGCACAGAGAAGAGCGCTTAGTCTAGCCATAGGTTTGTGAAAGTCTTAGGAGAGCAACACTAGAAGGGTGAGTAGGGATTAACTAAGAAAAGAAAGACAGGAATGGCATTTCAGACATAGGGAAAGGTGGAAGAAAACCAAAACTGTGTGAAGCAGCTTATGGATACTAGAGCTTAAAGAGCAAGGGCTGGGGTGGATGAAAGTGAAAAGGTAGGCCGACTGAACTTACCACAGAGGCGATTGAGGGCCATTGAAGGTTTATTTAGTTTCTAATGAAATATTTCAGATGTACCAAAAGATATAAAGAACAATATAGGCCGGGTGCAGTGGCTCATGCCTGTCGCTGAGGCTGGAGTGCAATGGTGCGACCTCGGCTCACTGCAACCTCTGCCTCCCGGGTTCAAGTGATTCTCCTGCCTCAGCCTCCCGAGTAGCTGGGATTACAGGTGCCTGCCACCATGCCCAGCTAGTTTTTGTATTTTTAGTAGAGACGGGGTTTCGCCATGTTGGTCAGGCTGGTCTCAAACTCCTGACCTCAGGTGACCCACCCGCCTTGGCCTCCCAAAATGCTGGGATTACAGGCATGAGCCACTGTGCCTGACCCTAATTTATATTTTAGATATATCGCTTAGGAATGGATGTGAAGGATAGATTTGAGATTATTGTAGAGCAGTGGTTTGCAAACAGTCGGTATTCCTTTATACTCTTAAAAACTATTAAGGACCCAGAAGAGCTTTTTATTATGTGGTTTATATTTATCAATTTTTACCATATAAATTAAAATAGAAAATTTAAAAGTACTTGTTAACTTATTAAAAAATAATTATAAGCCCATTACATGTTAGCATAAATAAAAATTTTTTATGAAAACTGTTTTCAAAAATGTTTAGTGGGAAGAATGACATTGTTTTACATCTTTGCAAATCTCTATAATATCTAGGTTAATCAAAAATTGTTAGAACCCCAGATCTGCTTTTGCTTTCATTCTGTTGGATGTCACATCATGTACTTCCTGGAAAACTCCACTGTATACCCATGAGAATAAGGGTGAAAAAGGCAAAGAACATCATAATATTCTCATGAATATAGTTCTGAGTGGCATCTCAGCTTCTCTCAAAGAGTCTCAGGGAGCCTAAGGATTCCTTGGACCACACCTTGAGAACATCTGGTGTTGGGAAGCCAGTTTGGAGGCTAACTGCTCTTAAGGAGTTGGGTTTGAGATGAGTAGGTAGTGGAGATAATCAGAGGAAGAAAGGCCCTCTTCCAGCTTTGATTTTGCCTTGTTACACTGCAGGGTGGATCCATGCTGTGCTGACGCCTGTGGACTGCCTTGCCTTTGGAGGGAACTTCTTACACAGCCTTAACATCGAGATGCAGCTCAAGTGAGTACTGAAACTGTGGTGATTCTATGTTGGCCATTCCTGTCTGCTAGAGTGAGGAGTATAATGTAGAAGGAGGGGACATGGCCAGAAAGGAATGGTTCCTCGTTCCTGATCATGTTCAGCTGAAGATTAACACCTTTTCTGCACTTAGTAGTTATTTGACTTTGGGCAAGTTATATAACCTTTGAGCCCAAGTTTCCTAATGTATAAAGTCAGATCTTGCAGAGTCATTTTGAGGATTAGAGATACAAAGCATCCAGAACAAAACCTGATTCATAGTAGGTGCTCAGTAAATGAATCCTTGTTTTTGTTGTTGGTGTTTCCTCCTTCTAGAGCCTATGAGATTGAGAAGCGGCTGAGCACAGCAGACCTCTTCAGATTCCCCAACTTTGAGACCATCTGTTGGTATGTGGGAAAGCACATCCTGGACATCTTTCGCGGTATGGAGCCCTTTGCCAACTGTCCTTTTTGCCCCTCTCCCCTGAGTGAATGAGTATGTGTGTATGTGTAAGTAACGCAGTCAAGACATGATACTATTTCATTACCAGAAAGATCTCAGTATATAAATTAAAATCATGTTGTGTACCGTAAATATGTTCAATTTTTAAAAAGTGATAATTAATGCTTTAAAAAAAATCTCCCTAGTGCTACCCGCCCAGCCCCCAGCCCCTTCTTTTTTGAGATAGGATTTCACTCAGTCACCCAGGCTGGAGTGCAGTGGTGTGATCATGGCTCACTGCAGCTTCAAACTCCTGGGCTCAGGCAATCCTCCTGCCTCAGTTTGCCGAGTAGCTAAGACTACAGGCATGGGCCCCCACACCTGGATAATTTTGTAAATTTTTTGTATGAACAGGGTCTTGTTATGTTGACCAGACTGGTCTCAAACTCCTGGCCTCGAGCGATTCTCCCACCTCAGACTCCTTTTGCTGGGGTTACAGGCATGAGCCACAGTACCCAGCAATGCTACCCCTTTATAGTCCCTTTATAGTTTCACCCACTCTCCTCCCTTGTACCATCCGTAACTTCTGGAAACCACTAATCTGTTTTCCATTTCTATAATTTTGTCATTTCTTTTTTCTTTTTTTCCGAGACACAGTCTCACTCTTGTCACCCAGGCTGGAGTGCAGTGGCGTGATCTTGGCTCACTGCAACCTCCATCTCCTGGGTTCAAGCTTTGCCTACCTCAGCCTTCTGAGTAGCTGGGATTACAGACACCCGCCACCACACTCGGCTAGTTTTTATACTTTTTTTTTTTTCTTTTTCTTTTTTTTGAGATGGAGTCTCGCTCTGTCACCAGGCTGGAGTGCAGTGGTGCAGTCTCTGCTCACTGCAAACTCTGCCTCCTGGGTTCAAGTGATTCTTCTGCCTCAGCCTCCAGAGTAGCTGGGACTATAGGCACGCGCCACTGTGCCCAGCTAATTTTTGTATTTTTAGTAGAGACGGGGTTTCGCCATGTTGGCCAGGATGGTCTCAATCTCTTGACCTCGTGATCCGCCCGCCTCAGTCTCCCAATGTGCTGGGATTACAGGCGTGAGCCACCACGCCTGGCCAAATTTGTCATTTCAAGAATATTGTATAAATGGAATCATATAGTACGTGACCTTCTCAGATTTCACTTTTTTACTCAGCATAATACATGGCAAGGCATGGATTTTAACCTTTTTGTTTAGCAAGTGTGACTGAAAATATTGGATCACAGTGAAATGATCTCTATTTCCTGCTGGTTAAGATAAAAAGTTCAATTTGGATAGTCTGAGAGTTTCCTGGATCTGCTTCCCCTGGGGATAAGGCCCAGTCCTGACCGTCCTGGCATCATTGTTTTGGTTCCTGGGCATTAGCCCAGTTGGAAGCCACTTTACTTACTGGGTTTCCTCTTCCCTGGTCTGATCCAGAATAGAATGGGTCCCTTACTTAGGCCTGAGATTCTTCAAGTTGACTTGGCCAGGAGAAATCAGTATTGATGAGTTACAAAGAATCTCAGGGGCCATGAGTACAGCCTCGTAGCCAATACCTCAAGCTCTTATTCTGCCACCTAGACTGTCACTTAAGTGTTCAATCAGATGCTGGATGACTAACTGCTCATTACTTATTCTAAACAGCTTGGTTCAGTAGAAAATTATTTATAGAGCCTAAATCTGGCTGTTTGTAGTAGCCTCCTGACATAAGGCAGAACACAGCTAATCCATCTTCTACATTAATGGCCCTTAAAGTCTGTGTAGGTAGAGCTCATAGTCCTCCTGAGTGTTCTCATTTTGAAACCCAGGAGGCACAGTAATGTCATGGAAGGGGCACAAGCCTCAGATTCAAATACACATGGTTTTAGTCATGGCTCTAGCACTTGCTAGGTGTGTGCCCTGGGTCTTGACTTTGCCTCTCTGAACCTCAATTTTCTGGGCTGTATAATGAAGATAATACCTTGCTTACAGGATAGGTATAAGTGTTAAATGAGATAATAGATATCACATTCCTAGCACTTAGTAGGTACTCAGTGAGTGAACACTATCAGAAGAACTGAGATCTGCAGTTGTGCTCAGAACCTTGAGCATTTTCTCTGGTTGTCTTAACAAAAGTCCCAAGTCCTTCACTTTCCTGCATGGCTTTGTTGACACTCTGCTTTCCTCTTTCCTCCTTTAGGTTTGCGAGAGAACAGGAGACACCCTGCCTCCTACCTGGTCCATGGTGGCAAAGCCTTGAACTTGGCCTTTAGAGCCTGGACAAGGAAAGAAGTAAATATGCATATTTCTCTACCTCCTCTGGAGTTTTGCCCTTTGTAGGGACTGGATTTGGGTAGATGTTTTGGAGAGACAGAAGAGACCAGAGAAGCTTGTGGGCTCCTGGGTGTAGAGTGGAGGTGTGGGCTAGGATTCCTTTGATTACATTTTAAAATCTTTCTTTCTGATGATAAAAAGTAATACAACATCACACTAGAGAATTAGAAAAATGAGGAAAAGTATAAAGAAGGAAAATTATCACCTATGATTTTTACACTCAGCGGGAACTGCTATTAACACTTGTGTACATTTCCTTCTGGTCTTTTTTATGTGCATTTTAAAAACATAATTACTGTCACACTGTGTGGTAGACCCTTGAACAATGTGGAGGTTGGGGTGCAGACCCTGCCCCCCAGTGCAGTCAAAAATCCACATATAACTTTTGCCTCCCTAAAACCTTAACTGCTAACAGCCTACTGTTGACCAGAAGCCTTACCAGTAACATAGTCAACACATATTTTGTATATGTTATTTGTGTTGTATACTGTATTATTACAATAAAGTAAGCTGAAAACATGTGTTTACTGTTCATAAAGTGGAAATGAATCCTCGTAAAGGGCTTCATCCTTGTCTTCACATGGAGTAGGCTGAGGAGGAAGAAAAAGGAGAGGGGTTGGTCTTGCTGTCCCGGGTGGCAGAGGCAGAAGAAAATCTGCATATAGATGGACCCATACATTTCAAACCCATGTTGTTCAAGGGTCAACTGTATATCCAATTTTGTGTTTGAATCTATTGGTTTGTCTTAATTTTCCTGTGTCACCAAAGTTCTCCAGAAACATTTAATAGTTATATGATATTCTTTTGTAGGAATGTACCATCCTTGCCTAACTACTTGCTTATTGCTGCTTCCTTTTTATTTCTTTGAGGGGATAGTTTTAAAGAATCAGACAGTAAATATCAGTCTTTGTCCCTCATTTCTTGATTGTTTCTTCAGGATGGATTCCTGGAAGAACAATTACTGAATCAAAGTATATGAAAAAATGTAAGGCTCTTGATGCATACTGCCAAAGTGGGTTTTAGAAATGTACGAATGTCCATTTATCCAACTGAACGTTAATCAGCTATAAAAAAAATAAGAAAGCTCTGTATGTACTGATTTGGAAAGATCTCCAAAATTTGTCAAGGTGCACAACCGTGTGTATAGTGTGCCACTTTATATGTAAAAAGGGGAGAAATAAGAATTATCTTAGTATATACTTGCCTGGATATATGATCTGGGATGTAGAAACTAATGAAAATGGTTACCTGTGGGAGTGGGATGATGGGATTGATGGCAGGGGCAGGGTGGGATTGATGGCAGGGACAGGGTAGGAATGAAGCTTTTCAATATCATTTTATTTTATTTATTTATTTATTTATTTATTTATTTATGAGACAGAACCTCACTCTGTCGCCCAGGCTGGAGTGCAGTGGCACGATCTCAGCTCACTGCAGCCTCTGCCTCCCAGGTTCAAGCGATTCTCGTGCCTCAGCCTCCTGAGTAGCTGGGATTACAGGCATGTGCCACCACGCCTGGCTAATTTTTGTATTTTTAATAGAGACGGGGTTTCACCATGTTGGCCAGGCTGGTCTTGAACTCCTGACCTCAAGTGATCCATCCACCTCAGCCTCCCAAAGTGCTGGGATTACAGGCATGAGCCACCACACCTGGCCTGCCTTTCTTTTCTAATGTAAGCCTTCAGCTGTTAATTTCCTTCTCAGCACCAATATTTGATTTTTGACCTATGTGAACGAATTAACTTTTCAGAATACTGAATTTAAAAAACACACCAAGAAATCAAGAGAAGAAGAAAGGTCACTGCACTGCAGGCTTAACTTGTACAATCTCCTTAGTTCCTGTTGCCAACCTTCCCCTCGGATATTCTTGGATTTCATATTTTGAGCCTTCCGTTGCTCCCTGGGCTCACCTACACCTGGACCTTAGCCTGTGATTCTGTTTCTCCACACCTCTCAGGTGTGGCTACCTTGGGTTTCATCTCTGACACCTCCCATGGAGTGAACTTTAGAGTGACTGTGTCCCAAAAACACCAAAAGGGAGGTGGGTGTGGCCCAAGCACTCATGACTCAGGATGGACCCAGGGACCAAGGGATGGCCCCAAACAGAGTGATCAGTGGGAGCTGGAGTAGAGTAGAACACAGTTCTGAGAAGCCCATGCTCATGGAAGGAGTCTTTTGTGAAGTGCAGATGATTTGTAGGGGAGGAACCTGCTCCCTCACCTTTCCAGAGACCCTGGTCTGGGAAGGAGGAAGCCATAAGATTATTTAGCTGGGTCACATGGTTTCTCAGCTCCCCGCCTAGCCACCAAAATGAATTCCACCAGATAGATGAAAAGAGTTAAAGGAAAAAAAGAGAATTAAACCATGAGAAACAAGGAAATGCTGAGGAATTTTTTATCAGCCCTCTGGATACAGAAATGAAGTGAAAAGTGGTAGAAAAAAATCACAAAGGAAGAAAACCTTGAGATCTACATAAAAATGTAAATCTCGGTACTCAAAAAGAGGGCAAACGAAAGAGAGACAACTAACAGGGATCGCTCTGGGTTGCTGTTGAGCTAGCTGTGGGCCAGCAGCTGCTCAGCACAGAGTTCTTTCCTCACAAGTGGAGAGGCTGGTTTGTCCCCACTGATCTCCCTGAGGTCCTTGACTTTTTTGAGGGGTGTGGCCCAAACCCACAACTTAGTTCCTTATACCTTTTGATACTCTTTTATTAGATAGATGTTTTACAAATATTTTCTCTCAGTCTGTGGCTTACAAAGTAGCAGAGGTGCTGAAATAGAGGTTTTTCAAAAAAGTTTTGCTTTTTAAGTCCAGTTGATCAACTTTTTTCTTTTCTGGTCCATGCTTATGTCCTATCTAAGAAATCTTTGCCTAACTGAAGGCCACAAAGAACTCTTCCTCTGTCTAAAGCAGGGGTTTCCAGCCGGGGTGCAGTGGCTCACGCCTGTAATCCCAGCACTTTGGAAGGCCGAGGCGGGTGGATCACCTGAGGTCAGGAGTTTGAGACCAGCCTGGCCAACATGGCGAAACCCCATCTGCACTAAAAATACAAAAATTAGCCGGGCGTGGTGGTACGTGCTTGTAATCCCAGCTACTGGGGAGGCTGAGGCATGAGAATTGCTTGAACCCAGGAGGTGAAGGTTTCAGTGAGCCGAGACCACCACACCACTGAACTCCACCCTGGGTGGCAGAGTAAGACTCTGTCTCAAGAAAATAGTAAGAAGTAAATAAAATATAGCAAGGGTTTCCAACCTTTTGGCTTCCCTGGGCCACCTTGGAAGAAGAATTGTTTTGGGCCACACGTAACGATAGCTGATGAGCTAAAAAAAAAAAAAAAAAAAATTACAAAAAATATCATAGGCTGGGTGCAGTGGCTCATGCCTGTAATCCCAGCACTTTGGAGGCCAAGGCGGGTGGATCACCTGAGGTCAGGAGTTCGAGACCAGCCTGGCCAACATGGTGAAACCCCGTATCTACTAAAAATACAAAAAATTAGCTGGGCGTAGTGGCTCACTCTAGTCCCAGCTACTGTGGAGGCCGAGGCAGGAGAATCGCTTGAACCCGGGAGGCGGGGGTTGCAGCAAGCCGAGATGGTACCATTGCACTTCAGCCTGGGCAACAATAGTGAAACTCCATCTCAAAAAAAAAAAAAAGTCTCATAATGTTTTAAGAAAGTTTTCTAATTTGTGTTGAGTTGCATTCAAAGCCATCTTGGGCAGTGGGTTGGACAAGCATGGTCTAAAGGGTGTATAGTTTTAGGTTTTACATTTAGGTCTATGATCCATTTTAAGTTTGTGTTTGTGTGTATGGTGCAAGATAGGGATTGAGGTTTGTTTGTTTTTGTTTTTTTTTTTTTGCATGTGGATATCCAATTGGTCCAGAATCATTTGTTGAAAAGACTACTCTTTCTCCATTGAATTGCCTTGGCATATTTGTCCAAAATCAGTTGTCTCTTTATGTGCGGGTTTATTCCTCATGCCTCTTGTTTGACAGGCTCTGCCAGACCATGAGGATGAGATCCCGGAGACAGTGCGAACCGTACAGCTCATTAAAGATCTGGCCAGGGAGATCCGCCTGGTGGAAGTAAGGAGCATGGGGCAGGGAAGAGAAGGCATTTGGAAAGGCCTTGAGGCTCAAGTGGCAGGTTAGGCCTCTGCAGTTAGCATGAGAGCCCAGGGGAAGGGTCGGGAAGACCCTACCAAAGACCCAATTCATTCGTTCAAATAATTATTACTGTGTTTCAAGTGTGCCGCACATTGGGCTAGGCTCTTAAAATACGTAAATAGTGCCTGCCCACAAAGAACTCAGCCTAATAGAGGACCCTGAGCAAAGTTAACCTCTTTGAGTTTCAGTTTCCTCATCTCTAAAATGGGGATAATTGTACCTACTCGAGGATTGTTAAAAGGATTAAATAAGGTAATGTGGGTTGAGCACAAAAATAGAGTGCTTGGCACACAGTAGGTGCACAGTAAATTCTGACGGTGGGTTGTGGTGGTGGGTGGTGGTGGTAGTTGTAGTTGTTGTTATTATTAATATTTTGACTCAGTCTCTGCATTCTGCAAAATGACAGTTCTCTCGGGGTGAAGATGATTACAAAGCCATGTTTCAACAGGTGGCATATACCACGAGGCAGTAAGGTATAGTGGTAAGAGATTCAGAGAAACCTGGGTTCTGGTTCCTGCTCTGTCACTTGCAAGCCTTTCAGAGCCTCAGTTTCCTCATCTGTAAAGTGAGGATAACATCAACCTTTCAGGATTTTGTTAGGATCAAAAGCTAATATATGTAGAGCCCCTCGCACAGTGCCTGGCAGAGTAAGTACTCAATAAATGTGAGCCATTGTTATTAGTAGACTTTAATAGCAAAGAGAGAAGTTGGTGTGGGATGGTGAAGTAGCAGAGGCACCAGAGGAGAATTCCTTTAAGCTCAGAAGCTGTAAAGTTTTATTTAGTGCCCAGGATATATACATCCATGCTGAAGGGTGGTCAAAGTGAGCTGGGAAGTTGTGCTTCTAGCCTCAATGCTTGCAGCATGTTTCACTGCCTACACCATAGCTTACAGTGTCCACCTCCTACCTCTCATTTTCCTCCAGTCCCATCTGTCAAAATCATTCAGGATAGTTAAAGGCTTACCTTTTCTCCAGCGCCTCCCGCTTAAACCACAAAACTTTGGGCTGGTTGGAAGAGGACTTAGAGATAGATTATATGTGGTCCATGAGCTTTCAAATGTTTTAAAGCAATGGAATCCTTTTTTTAAAATGACATCTTAGGTGGAAGCCCAATATTCAAAGCATAGCTGCTTTGAATAAGATGAAGGTGGGAGGCCCAGGGCTCCACTTGTTCTTCTCATTCGCCTTCTACCTTCCCCCGATTCTCGGGGCTCCTCCCAAGAAGCTCAAAGGAGCCACAGAACATCTTCAAAAATCACCTTTCCAGTCTAGTCCTTTAATTTTACAGCTAAGCAAACAGTCTCAAATGGTCAGATAACTTTCCTGAGCTAGTTACAGAGCTAGCTAGCAGCAGAATTAGGGCTAGAACCTCTCCTTCTCTCAAATCCTGTAGTCCTCAGAATTTGAACCACACAGATTAGTACTTGATTATTTTCTGTCTCATGTCAGCTACTTAATGGAGTATTTTCTCTCCAGTTTTGACAGTAGTGCTTTGCTCGTCTTCTTACTTGTCAATGGCTGGGTAAAGAAATGCCACCCAATAAATTCTTGATGACTCATTATGTAAAAGCTAGGGTGTGCATATGTGGAGCATCTATAAGCCACTTCCATGGCAGTACCACCAGTACCAGGAACAGACCTCTGCTGTTAGTGTTGAGAGAACCCTCGAGTAAGCTCTAACCCCCTCATGTACTAACACTCTTGTAGGACATCTTCCAACAGAACGTTGGGAAGACGAGCAATATCTTTGGGCTGCAGAGGATCTTCCCAGCCGGCTCCATTCCCCTAACCAGGCCAGCCCATTCCACTTCAATGTCCATGTCCAGGCTGTCACTGCCCTCCAAAAATGGTTCAAAGAAGAAAGGCCTGAAGCCCAAGGAACTCTTCAAGAAGGCAGAGCGAAAGGGCAAGGAGAGTTCAGCCTTGGGGCCTGCTGGCCAGTTGAGCTATAATCTCATGGACACATACAGTCATCAGGCACTGAAGACAGGCTCTTTCCAGAAAGCAAAGGTGGGTGCTGGCCCATGGGTTCAGCCCAACCCTTTTGGGTGTCCCTTGGAAGAGCAGGGTTTCAAAAAGCAGGCTATCCTGTCTGGCTGCCATGTCCCTTAGACCCCCTGCTGTTTGGCTACCAGTCCCACTCATTTAATAGGCATTTATTGAGACCTTTTCTATGCTGGGCACTGTGATAGGTGCTGTGGATGTGACTCTCAAGAGGCTGACAGGCGAGTGAGAAAGACAGGCATAAAAACAAATGAGTGCAATCAAGTATTGTGAATGCCACAATCAGGGGTGTGTGTGGGACCCTGAGATACAGAGGAGGGTTGATTCTGTCTGGGTAGGGAAGATTTTCAGGAGCTCTTTTCAGAAAACATAACACTTAGCTGAATTTTGAAATGCTGGGACGGGAATGAGATTTGAAAACATTGCGTGTGTCAGGTTGTAGTCTTGAGCAGGTCCTTGAGAAAAGCCCTCCACCAGGGCTCCATCTTGCCTCAAGATTGTGATTCTCTCCATGGGCATCTGAAGATGTGCCCCCTCTTTTTTAAGGGAACATGGTTCACAAGATTGACAGGTGTCCCCTGAACCAACCACACATTTTCAACCTCCTGCTCCTGTGATCAGTGGGGGTGTGGGGGGACAGTATAGCAGAAGGCCTTGGCTCAGGTGGTTTTGACAGTGAACTGAACCAGTGAAACCAGAGGGAACTTGCCATTGTGATTCCCATGGGAGTCCCAGACAGGTAACAGCTGAGTCTCCTACTTCTACAGTTCAACATCACTGGTGCCTGCTTGAATGACTCAGATGACGACTCACCAGACTTGGACCTTGATGGAGATGAGAGCCCATTGGCCCTATTGATGTCTAACGGCAGGTGAGGTGGGAAGGAGGAGCACAGAGGTACTGGGACTGTCAGTGGTAATATGCCACTGAGACAGGGCATGGAATTGGAATCTAGGGGTTGGGACATGGGTAGGAGGGACTGTACTTAGGGCAATACCTAGATATTATAATGTATCGTTGCTTAGTTCAGAGAACCATGGTGTGGTGTTGGAGGTGGGTAGAGCGAGAGGTCTGAAATCGAATTGGCAAGCCTGAGAAAGATTTTATCAGTTCTAGAAACTTCAGCAAGTCATTGGGAGAGAACCACTGGCAGCAATAAGTATAGCATACTTACTAAAAGCATTAGTTTTTTCTATACCTTTTGACTTTCGATTAGATTTTTAGGAATTTAGTTTACAGAAATCCTTGCACACAAGTGTGTAACGATAAATGTTCAGTGTTCACTGCACCATTGTTTGTAATAGTAATTGGAAACATCCAAATGTTCATCAGTAAGGGCTAGATAAATAAATGATGGTACATCTATAGAATGGAATATCATGTAGCTGTTAAAAAGAATGAGACAGTTAAATATTGACACAGAAAGATGTTCAAGGTATATTTTTAAAATCAGGTTACAGAATAATACATAGGAATAGTTCCATTTTTACTTTTAAAAGGGCATGTATGCACATGTGTATATGTATGCACGTATGAAAAAGCTGTATATAGACATTTGTATTTTTTGAAGAGGTTTAAAAATGCAATATACAAGCGTTAGAAATAAAACAGTGTGAAAGAGCACACAGTGAAAAATCTCACACCCATCTCTCTTTCCCTGTTACCTTCCCATGGACAACCAATGTCAGTGGTTTCCTTCCAGAGATATGTATGTACATTTAGGCAAATAAATAGTGTGTTATATATATGTAGATACCTTTAAAAAAAATAGAGATGGGGTCTCTGTTATTGCCCAGGCTGAGCTCTAACTCCTAGACTCAGGTGATCCTCTCACTTCAGCCTCCAAAGTGCTGGGATTACAGGTGTGAGCCACCTTGCCTGGCCTAGTTATATATTTTATACTTCTTATACCAAGTTGTTTTTTTTTTTTTTTTTTTTTTTTTTTGAGACAGAGTCTCACTCTGTTACCAGGCTGTAGTGCAGTGGTGCGATCTCAGCTCACTGCAACCTCTGCCCCGCTCGGTTCAAGTGATTCTCGTGTCTCAGCCTCCCAAATAGCTGGGACTGCAGGCGCATGCCACTATGCCCAGCTAATTTTTGTATTTTTAGTAGAGACAGGGTTTCCGCATGTTGGCCAGGCTGGTCTCGAACTCCTGGCCTCGAGTGATCCGCCCACCTCGGTCTCCCAAAGTGCTGGGATTACAGGCATGAGCCAACGTGCCCGGCCTTGTTATACCAAGTTTTTAACAGTGGTTATCCCTGGAAAGTACAATAGGGAAGGTAAGAGCAAATTTTCACTTCAGTAGCATTTGAATTTTGTACAATGAGCATGTATTTACTTTTCTTTAAATATTTATTTACTTTTCTTTAAATAATTTTAAAAGAACAAGTTCTAAAAGAATAAAATAAAAGCTGTTTACAACAAAATTATGGACTTGGGAATCAGGCAATCCGAGGTTTAAATCCCAGCTGTGACACATATTCAGTGTTCTACTTTGGCAAACTAATGAACCTATCTGAGCTTCAGTGTCCTCATTATATGTATTCTATAGTTAAAACTTACCTTAGGGTTGTTGGAGGATTAAATGAGATAATATACGTAGAACGTTAACCACAGGGCCTGCCATATAATTAATACTTAATACATGGTAGTTCTTATAAATATGATGATGAAGATAGAGACAAAAGAATTCTCCATGAAGATGGTGATAATGATGTGGGTATGACCAGAATCTAAGAAGATTGTCAGAAACCCTGAAATACATAGAGGCAGGGGAAGGCAGTAAGGGCTATTTTCTAGATACTCAGAACACTAGACATCAGCAGTCAAGAGCCAAGTGCAGAGTATGAACGATGTAGGAACACAAACAACAAAGGTAGCTTAATAGTCTCCTTGTAGGAAAAGGTTACCTTCAGGTCCATCTGGGCCCATCTGGGTGGAAAATAAGGGAAAAAGGAGTGAGAGTAGGGCAGATTCTGAAAGCAACAGAGCTATTCTTGGGGTTTGAGAATCCAGTTACTAAAGTGTAAGATTAGAGAGACCGTTGAATATTGCCTTTGTCCAGAACTCATGATAGGTCTCCTGGACAGGAGAAAATTCAGAGTCCTAGGAGTCTAGCCTATAATGGCTATTGAAGGTACAATAAGACATTTCCTGCCCCTGCCCCACCCCCAGCAGTCCTTCTTGTGCTGCTGCCTATTACCCGCTGCAGCTGTCAGAAGCTGTTAAGTGAACCCAGATAGTCAAAGTATAGAAATATTTACAGATGATGTGATGCTATGTCTGGGCTTCTCTCCAAACTTGGTGTTTTGCAGAGAATGAGGTGTAGATGAAACAAGACTGGCTGGGTTGATAATTGCTGAAACTTAGCTGAGTGATAGGTATATGAGAATTAATTCTACTTTTATATTTTTGTGTATTTGAAATTTTTCTTTAAAATTTTTAAAAAAATTATTAGAGACAGGGTCTTGCTGTATTGCCTGGGCTCAAGCAGTTCTCTTGCCTCAGCCTCTTGAGTTAGCTGATACTACAGACATGCACTACCACAACCCAGCTGAAATTTTTAATTATTAGAAGTTAATAAAAGATCAGGGCATACATAGCTGTCATTTATTGAGCATCTCCTCTGTGTCAAAGTCTATCTTAGCTGTTTATATACACTATTTTATTTAATCCTCACAACCCTAAAAGTAAGTAGTAGTATCCCCATTTTACTAAGGTGAAAACTGAGAGTCAGAGAACCTTATAATATTAGCTACATGGAGCAGTTGCCATGGATCAAGCTCTGTATGAGCTCATTTAATCCTCAACCCTCTGAGGTAGAAAATAGGTCAGTTAAATGACAGTGAATTCACTGAAAGTCAATTTAACCAAATTACTAGTTGCTAAATGTATCAATGTACTGATTTACCAAAAACATGTTTCTTTTTAACTGTTTATGAGTTTTTTTTCAGCAGTTTGTATTGGTTAATATCGTCTACTATGTGTAACAGGATTATCTAAGCCACTTTTTGAGTCCTGGACAAAGGCAGTGTTCATTTCAACCAGCAATCATGAGTGTCTTCACTTACTGGCCAACGTTTGTTTTTTTTTTTTTTTCTTTTTGACTGTAGCCATTGAGGTTTTTCCAGCAGTTTATATTGGTTAATATCATCTACTATGTGTAACAAGATTATCTAAGCCACTTTTGAGTTCTGGACAAAGGCAATGTTCATTTCAACCAGCAATCATGAGTTTCTTCACTTACTGGCCAACATTTGTTATTTTTTTTTCTTCTTGACTATAGCCATTCCGGTGGATGTAAAGTGGTAACTCATTGTATGTGTTTTTTAAAAAATAAAAATTGTGGCCCGGTGCAGTGGCTCACAGCTGTAATCCCAACACTTTGGGAGGCCAGGGTGGGCGGATCACTTGTTAGGAGTTTGAGACCAGCCTGGCCAACATGATGAAACCCTTGTCTCTACTAAAATCATAAAAATTAGCCAGACATGGTGGTGGGTGCCTGTAATCCCAGCTACTTGGGAGGCTGAGACAGGAGAATTGCTTGAACCTAGGAGGCGGGAGGTTTTAGTGAGCCAAGATCATGCCACTGTACTCCAGCCTGGGCGACAGAGCAAGACTCCATCTCAAAAAGAAAAAAAAAAAAGCAAATATAAAAATTGTCTATATTTAAGGTATACAATGTGATATTTGATAAAATCTATACTGTGAAATGATTATGCCAGTAAAGCTGATTAACATATGCATCACTTCACATACTTACCATTTTTGTGTGTGTTTGTGGTGAGAACACATAGGTCTACTCTCTTATGAAATTTCAAGTATACAATACAGTATTTTTTTTTTTTTTTGAGACGGAGTCTTGCTGAGGCAAGAGAATTACTTGAACCTGGGAGGCGGAGGTTGCCGTGAGCTGAGATCATGCCATTGAACTCCAGCCTGGGTGACAGAGCCGAGACTCTGTCTCAGAAAAAAAAAAAAATTTTTTTTTGGATACAAATCCTTTGCCAGATAAACGATTTCCAAATATTTTCTCCCAGTCTGTGGCTTATATTTTATTTTCTTAATGGTTTCTTTTGAAATACAAAAATTTTTAATTTTACTTAATCCCAGGTCATAATGATATTTTTCTGTGTTTTACTCTAGTTTTATAGTTTTAGGTTTTACATTTAGATCTATGATGCATTTTAAGTTAATTTTTGTATATGATGTGAGATAAGGGTCCACATTTATTTCTTTGTATCCATTTTTCTCAGCAACTTCTACTGAAAAAAACCATCCTTTCCCTCACTGAGCTGCTTTAGCACCTTTTGTCAAAAATCATTTGATCATAACTGTAAGGGTTTATTCGGAACTCTTTTCCACTGCTGTATGTCTGTCTTTATGCTGGTATTGCATTGCCTTGATTACCATAGCTTTAGAGTAAATTTTGGAATTGAGCAGTATAAGTCATCCAATGTTCTTTTTCAAAATTATTTTGGCTGTGTTAGGTCCTTTCTATGTCCATGTACGTTTTACTATCAGCTTTTTATTTAAAAAGCTGGCTGGATTTTGATAGGGATTGTATTGAATCTGTAGGTCAATGTAGAGAGAATTGCAATCTTGCTAGCGACTAACAATACTGCTAGTGACTGTTTTTATGTTCTGCTTCCCTTCAGTACGAAAAGGGTGAAGAGTTTATCCAAATCTCGGCGAACCAAGATAGCAAAGAAGGTAGACAAGGCTAGGCTGATGGCAGAACAGGTGATGGAAGACGAATTTGACTTGGATTCAGATGATGAGCTGCAGATTGACGAGAGATTGGGAAAGGAGAAGGCGACCCTGATAATAAGACCAAGTGTGTGTCTGTTCTTTCTTTTTCCTCCCCTGCCCGTTTTTTTGTTTGTTTGTTTTGAGACGGAGTTTTGCTCTTGTTGCCCAGGCTGGAGTGCAATGGCACGATCTTGGCTCACTGCAACCTCCGCCTCCCGGGTTCAAGTGATTCTCCTGCCTCAGCCTCCTGAGTAGCTGGGATTACAGGCATGTGCCACCATGCCTGGCTAATTTTGTATTTTTAGTAGAGATGGGATTTCACTATGTTCATCAGGCTGGTCTCGAACTCCTGACCTCAGGTGATCTGCCCATCTCAGCCTCCCAAAGTGCTGGGATTACAGGTGCAAGCCACCACGCCCAGCCCTTGCCCGTTTTATATTTGTTTTTGGCCCTCTTGATAGACTTAAGACCTTAGGCCTGAGCTTGTTGACATTTTGCTATACTATGTTCTGTAGGCCTTCATTGTTTCCTTTGTTCTAAAGATTTATTTATCACCTGATCCCTAACCTCTAAATTAGTCATCTGTGGTCATTACTTCCAAGAAAATTAGTCTTATTTTTTTCTTCTGGGTATTTGGCTGAAATGCTAATCATAGCTTCATAATAAGTGCATTCCATTGTTTTCTAGAATTTCCCCGGAAATTGCCCCGTGCGAAGCCTTGCTCTGACCCCAACCGAGTTCGTGAACCAGGAGAAGTTGAGTTTGACATTGAGGTAGGATTCTGCCCTGGATCTAGTCTTCTGCTCATTCTGGTGATAGAGACAGAAGACAGATTGTCATTCTAGTTGGGGGATATGCAGGGAGGAAGACATCCTTTGCATTCATTTCCTGAATAATTTATTTATTATTATTATTATTTTTTGAGACAGAGTCTCCTCGCTCTGTTGCCCAGGCTGGGGTACAATGGCATGATCATGGTTCACAGCAGTCTTGACCTCTGGGGCCAGCTCAGCCTTCCTAGTAGCTGGGACCACAGGCTCACACCACCAATGTAGCTAATTCTTTAAAAAAAATTTTTTTTTGTAGAGATAGGGTCTCGCTGTGTTGCCCAGGCTGGTCTCAAACTCCTGGGCTCAAGCGATCTTTTGCCGTGGCCTCCCAAAGTGCTGGAATCACAGGGTGAGCCACTGCATACAGTGAAATATTTATTAAGTGAAAGATTGTGTGCCAAGTGCTGCTGAGCATATAAATGGAAGATTTCAATTTAGTTGAAATACCTTAAACATCCTTTAATACAGAATAGAATGAAAGTCAGTGTGGGCCGGGCGTGGTGGCTCACGCCTGTAATCCCAGCACTTTGGGAGGCTGAGGTGGGCGTATCATGAGGTCAAGAGATCAAGACCATCCTGGCCAATATGGTGAAACCCCGTCTCTGCTAAAAAATTAGCTGGGCGTGGTGGCACACCCCTGTAGTCCCAGCTACTTGGGAGGCTGAGGCCGAAGAATCGCTTGAACCCAGGAGGCAGAGGTTGCAGCGAGCCGAGATCGTGCCACTGCACTCCAGCCTGGCGACAGAACGAGGCTCTGTCTGAAAACAAAAAATAAAAAGTCAGTGCGATGTAGCAGAAAGAGTATGTGATATGGAGTATCTGATGTGACCTTACACAAATTATTTAACTTCCCTGAGCCTTAGTTTTCTTATCTGTTTAAAATGGGAGTATACTACCTAGCTCACAAAGATGCCTTGGAAATTAAGATAAAAGAATGAATATTCTGCTTAGTACTTGGTCTATACTTGGTGCTCAGAAGATATTAATATCAGGAGTCAGATCATCGCCCCTGTACTGGGGCCTTACCAGACCAATCCTGGGCAGCTGAGGTGATACACTCTCTCTCCAACAGGAGGACTATACAACAGATGAGGACATGGTGGAAGGGGTTGAAGGCAAGCTTGGGAATGGTAGTGGCGCTGGTGGCATTCTTGATCTGCTCAAGGCCAGCAGGCAGGTGGGGGGACCTGACTATGCTGCCCTCACGTGAGTACTGGCTTTTATCTCCCCTTTCCAGGCTATCAGACAGCAACCCCCGCTCCCGCCCAAGGTGCCAGGTCAGCCAATCAGTAGATATTTATAGAGCTATTTAAAGGGACAAAGAATTATCCAGGGCATTTGGGTGAAAGAATAAAGTAGGCATGAAACCAGTCCTAAGGAACTTAAGATCTGATGGCAATAAGATGTATAGACTTCAAGAGGAATCAATTTTGGGCACTTAGGAAGTTGGGAAGAGGGGCTGGAAGAGTCATGCAAGGAGAACTGTTACAAAAACAATGAAAGGAAAGAATGCAGCATGCCTAAACAGGGAGGGAAGTGTGCCCCTTTTTTGCCACCTTGCCTGCTGTCTGTGAAGAGACAACGCAAAAAGGACTGGCTTTTCGTGAAAACAATCTATGATACTGTCTTGATCCTTAAACTTAATTCCAAATTTTTCACTTTGGATGATTCTCCCCTTTTTCCTCCCACTTTGATCCTCATAGCTATCGTCCCTCCTCCCTGAGTATTCTGATGACCGATTTACTCTGACAGCTAAAAACAACTCTCTCAGTATTTCTCCTCTGTTCCTTGCAGCGAGGCCCCAGCTTCTCCCAGCACTCAGGAGGCCATCCAGGGCATGCTGTGCATGGCCAACCTGCAGTCCTCATCGTCCTCACCGGCTACCTCTAGCCTGCAGGCCTGGTGGACTGGGGGACAGGATCGAAGCAGTGGGAGCTCCAGCAGTGGGCTGGGCACAGTGTCTAACAGTCCTGCTTCCCAGCGCACCCCAGGGAAGCGGCCCATCAAGCGGCCAGCATACTGGAGAACCGAGAGCGAGGAGGAGGAGGAGAACGCCAGTCTGGATGAACAGGACAGCTTGGGAGCGTGCTTCAAGGATGCAGAGTATAGTAAGGGCAGCTAAGCACATGGGTTCAGGCCAGAAGGGGTCTCCTCAGTCCCAGTCTCCATCCTAGTCCCAATAGAGGACAGCTTGTAGTGAACAAAGTCCTGGTCTTAAGCCTGATACTTAGTTTCTCTAAGCCATATTTTCCTAATTTGTAAAATGGGAATATCTCACAGGTTAATGTTAAGAATTTGAGATTATGCTTACACAGATCATCTGGCACAGTTTCTTGCTCATGGGAAGCCTTCAAAAAATGGTAGTTATAATTTGCTATCATCTATTTTTACTAATGTCCAACCTTTACGGCTGGTGACTCTTTTTTTCTCTTGCCTGTTTGACTGCCATCATCTGTGTCATTTGTGTCCTGTGTTGGCCAGTTTGTCCCTTGCAGAGATACATAATGACCTTTCAGTGAGCTTTTTACATTTAAGAGATGACTCCTTTTTTTAATCCAAGATTTTATTGAGTACCACAGTGTATCAGGCACTCTTGTGTAATACAGGTGACTGTATAATGTAAGTGCTTTTTGTTTTGTTTTGTTTTGTTTTTTTTGAGACAGAATCTCCCTCATTAACCCAGGGTGGAGTGCAGTGGTGCCATCTCAGCTCACTGCCACCTCCGCCTCCTGGGTTCAAGCAATTCTCGTGCCTCAGCCTCCCGAGTAGTTGGGATTACAGGCGTGTACTATCACGCCTGGCTAATTTTTGTATTTTTACTAGAGACAAGGTTTTGTCATGTTGGCTAGGGTGATCTCGAATTCCTGGCCTCAAGTGATCTGCCCGCCTGCCTTGGCGTCCCAAAGTGCTGGGATTATAGGTGTGAGCCATCGCGCCCGGCCATTGTTTTAATATTTCAAAAGTTATACAAATATGGTTAATGCTTATTGACCAAAATTAGAAGAAGATGGAGAAAGCAAAAATTCTTTTTGACTAACACTGTTTCCTCTCTGAACCCAAAGATAACCTTTGTCATCATTTTCATGTTGTATACCTTTTATTTTGTTGTGTTTACATTCATATGTAGACAGAAGTGTAGTTTTAGTGTGTGTGGTTCTGCAACTTGCTTAGTTTTCTTTCAATGTCAGTGCAGAGATATACCTTATCAATACAGAGATCTATCTGCTGCATAGTGTTCTGTAATATAGAAATATATCATATGTTTAATCATTCCCTACTGATTGACATTTAAGTTGTTCCTAAGTTTTTACTTTTACTAACAATGCTGCAATGAAAATTCTTACAGTAACCTTTTGTACCTGTGTGCCAGTTAATATTTTTCTAGGGGGGATAGACCTGTTGAGTTGAAGGGTATGTAGAAGACAAATGTTAATAAATAGTGCCAAATTTCCCTCCAAAAGGGCCAGTACATGATCAGTGTATGAAACATACCTGTTTACCCATAGTCTTACCAGCAATGGATACTATCAGCCTTTTTAATTTTTGCCAACCTTATGGCAAAAGATGGTGTCTTGTTTGTTTTACGTGTTTATTGACTCTTCTTTATTCCTTTTCTGTGAATTTTCCATTCAGTCTTTCACCCATTTTTCTATTGGGATGTTTTGTTTTTCTTATTGATTTGTAAGAGTTCCTTATATATTCTAGATGTGTTGGAGTATTTTTTGTATATTCTGGATTTATTGAAAAATATTTCCTTTTAGGTTTGTGTTTAATTTTATTATGTCTTTCTAGCATGTAGATGATTTTGATTTTTACATTGTCATCTTTATCAATTTTTTTTTTTTTTGAGACACAGTCTCACTCTGTCTCCCAGGCTGGAGTGCAGTGGCGCAATCATGGCTCACTGCAGCCTCGGACCTCTGCAGTCCCACCTCAACCTCCCTGGTAGCTGGGACCATAGGTGCATACCACCACACCCAGCTTATTTTTTGTACAGATGGGGTTTCGCCATGTTGCCCAGGCTGGTCTCAAACTCCTGGGCTCAAGTGGTCCTCCTGCCTTGGTCTCCCAAAGTGCTGGGATTATAGGCGTGAGCCACTGCATCCAGCCATCTTTATCAGTTTTTAATAGTTTTTTGTATTTTATGTTTTGATTAAGAAGGCCTTCTTATATTTTCCCCTAAAACTTGTATAGGAGTTAAAATTTTAGCTCTTTATCTGGAATTAAGTTTTTGTGAATTGTGGGAGGTTAGAATCTAACTTTATTTTTTTCCACATCAGTAGTCATTTCCCCCAGCACCATTTATTGACTAATTCATCATTATCCCCCTGACTTGAAGTTCTACCTTTGTCATAAACGAAATTCCCATATATGTGGGAATTTGTTTTCCACTTTAGTCCGAGTTCTGTACCTTAATAGCTATATGGCCTTGGTCGGGCTAGTTAACCTCTCTATGCCTCTCTCTGATAGTCATACCTACCTCATAGGTTGTTATGAGAGTTAAATAAATATACAGAAAGCACTTAAAACATTGCCCAGCACATGATAAGTAAGTACTGTGTATTAGATATTATTAATATTATTCTGTTCCATAAAATCAACTTGTCAAAACAAATTTTCATTTTACCAAACAGATGCTAAAAAAGAAAATGAAAATCAACTTGTCTATTCCTGTGACAATACCATGTAGGTTAGTTACCACAGACTTTGTTTCTGGTAGAGCAAATCCCCTCTGCAGACCTTGCTGTGAACCTGAGGAGACCACAGATGCTCACCAAGGCTCTCATCTTTGAGCTAAGCTTTGATTTGTTTTAGGGACATGCCAGGTTCCCCTGGCCACCCACTCTACTGTGAGCAGTCAAATCACATTGACCTGCAGCTAAGATGTCTGGACTTGATTTAACCGCTCCTCTTAGAACAGGTCACTCAGCCTCTCCTCCCTCCTTCGCCTCCCTACTTTGCCCAGCAACCATGGAAAGGCAGCTTACCAAGGAGAGACCTCCCTACTTTTTCTTATTTTTCCAGAATTTTGAGGCTGCTGTTGAGCTTTTTCTATTCCAGATGGATTTTAGAATCAGCTTTTCAAAGGATTGCATGGTGTTTGTGGATTAATTTATGGAGACCTATCTTTCATCAGAGACATTTCGGCTATACTGGGATTTGCGCATTCCTGAATATAACCTCATGTCCTGAAAATTTGTGCACTAAAAACAATAAGGCAGGCAAAAAGAGATTAGGGCCACAGCCCTCAAAATCTATGTGACTTTGAAGCCAAAATACAGACTCAAATAATAGCAGTTCTAAGTTAGAGCCCAATGGCATTTGTACCCGGCATTATAGTCAGTCGCTTCTCTATGGCCTTAAGCTCTGGACTCAGACTTCCTCTTTCCAAATCTGGATTCTTTTGAGGGCATTTGGTTAAATAGATACCAGCTTCATCAAATTAAAATCTGATCCAGGGCCTAGTCCCTATCAATCTTTTTTGGCAAAACAAACAAACAAAAAAAAACAGAGGGAAATGTCTTTGCAACTTCTTTATCTGCTCTGTCAGGTAGCCTATCCCATCAGAACTAAATTTTGTAGAAAATAGTCACCATTTATTTTTTCTCTGGTAGGCAAACTTGTGTGATTTTTAGTTTTTGTCTGTATGTCTTCTTATGTTGCTAAGGCTTTCTCTGTAGTTGTGAAAAAGTCTACCACTGATTGGTTGTAAACAACTATGGAAAATTGTTTTTGAACTGGTACAACTTCTGAACAGCACTGAAATCATTGTTTTGTCTTTTTGTTGTTGTTTGTTTGTTTGTTTTGAGACCGAGTCTCACTTTGTCGCCCAGGGTGGAATGAAGTGGCGTGATCTGGGCTCACTGCAATCCCTGCCTTCCTGGTTCAAACAGTTCTCCTGCCTTGGCCTCCCAAGTAGCTGGGATTACAGGCACACGCCACCACGCCTGGCTAATTTTTTGTGTTTTTAGTAGAGACAGGGTTTCACCACGTTGGCCAGGCCGGTCTTGAACTCCTGACCTCAAGTGATCCACCCGCCTCAGCCTCCCAGAGTGCTGGGATTACAGGCGCGAGCCACCAGGCCCAGCCAGACATCTTCCTCTTATTTACCTTTTGGGTATGAGCAGCAGCCATCTTTTGTTTCTGTCTTCAAACATAGTCTGTCTCTATTTATTCAGGTCTTCTTGTATGTATCTCTTCTTTGGTTTATTTCTTCTTCAGTTTATTTCTAGAAATTTTATTTTGGTTCGTAAAATTGGCATCTTTTTATGTATTACGTTTTCTAATTGGCTATTGCTAATATGGAGGACAGTAGTTAATTCTTTCCCATATCAATCCTGTATTGGACTACCTTATTATACTGTTATTCTATTTGTTTTCAGTTTATTGTCTTGAGTTCTTGAGGTAGATGATCTGTGTGTCCTGTATTAGTTTGATAGGGCTACCATAACAAAATATCACAGACTGGGTGGCTTAAACAACAGAAAGTTATTTCCTTACACTTTTGGCAGCTGAAAGTTGAAGATCAAGGTGCTGGCAGAGTTGGTTTTTCCTGAGGTCTCTGTGCTTGGCTTGCAGATGGCCTTCGTCTTGCTGCCTCTTCATGTGGTCGTACTTCTGTGCATACACACCCATGACGTCTCTCTGTATGTCCTAATCACCACCTCGTATAAGACCACCAGTCAGATTGGTTTAGGGCCTACTCTAATGGTCTCATTTTAACTTAATTATTTCTTAAAAGGCTCTATCTCTAAATATAGTTACATTCTGAATACTAGGGGTTAGGTCTTCACCATATGAATTTTAGGGGACACCATTCAACCCATAATATCCTCCTCCTCTCCAGTATTCATACCTCTAGCTTCCAGTTTTATTACAGTGTTGAGTCATAGTGGTGATGGGGGCATCCTTGTGCTGTTTTCAGACTTTAAAGGGAATACTGCCAGTCTTTCTCCACTCAATATATAGGTCTCTGTTAGACTACTCTCATAGAGTTCAGGGGAGTCTCTAGCTATTTATTTATTTATTTAGACACAGTCTCGCTCTATCACCCAGGCTGGAGTGCAGTGGCGCAATTTTGGCTCACCGTAGCCTCCACCTCCTGGGCTCAAGTGATCCTCCTACCTCAGCCTCCCGAGTAGCTGGGACTGCAGGTGCACACCACCACTCCTGGTTAATTTTTGTGTTTTTAGTGGAAACAGGGTTTTGCCATGTTGTCCAGGCTAGCTTTACTTTAAAAGGTTTTTTTTTTTGTTTTAAAATCAAGAATCAAATTAGGTTTTATCAAATAATTTTGGCATATTTGGACATAAATACATAGTTTTTCTATGTTAATTTGTTAATACAGTGAATGACATTAATAAAATTACTAATTTTGAATCGATATTTTCTTGAGATTAGCTGTACTTGTACTTGGTTGTGGTGTTTAACAATAGTTCATCTAGTTTATTTGATTGCTAGTCTTTTCAAAAACTAGTTTTTTGGCTTTATTGATCATCTCTAGTGTTTGATATTTTATTCTCTTTTTAATTTTTCTGTATTCAACATCTTGAGTTGAAAGCTCTGTTGATGTATTTTCAATCTGCTTTTTGGTAAAGCGTTTTTTAAATTTTATTTTTATTTTATTTATTTATTTTTGAGACAGAGTCTCGCTCTGTCACCCAGGCTGGGGTGCAGTGGTGCAATCTCGGCTCACTGCAACCTCCGCCTCCCCGGTTCAAGCGATTCTTCTGCCTCAGCCTCCTAAGTAGCTGGGATTACAGGTGTACGCCACCACGCCTGGCTAATTTTGTGTATTTTTAGTTGAGACAGGACTTCAACATATTGGCCAGGCTGGTCTCAAACTCCTGACCTCAGGTGATCCACCCGCCTCAGCCTCCCAAAGTGCTGGGATTATAGGCGTGACCCACCGTGCCTGGCCTGAAATTTTATTTTTTAAATTAACATGAAGTAAAATTGACTCTCTTGGTATACACATGTTTATATTCTTCCAGCCACCCTAATCAGGATACAGAGCCCTTTGATCACTCCCTAACCTCCTTTGTGTTACTACCCCCTTTGTAGTCATGCCTTCCCTCTACTCCCGAGCAACCACTGATCTGCTCTCTGTCACTGTGGTTTTTGCCTTTGCCAGAATGTCATATAAATGGAATTATGCAGTATGTAATATTTTGAGACTGGTATCTTTTGCTTACCATAATGCCTTTTTTTTTTTTTTTTTTTTTTTGAGATGGGGCCTCGCACTGTCGCCTGGGCTGGAGGGCAATGGCGTGATCTTGGCTCACTGCAACCTCTGCCTTCCGGATTCACGTGAATCTCCTGCCTCAGCCTCCTGAGTAGCTGGGATTAAAGGTGCACACCACCACACCTAGCTAATTTTTTGTATTTTTAGTAGAGACGGGGTTTCACTATGTTGGCCAGACTGGTCTCGATCTCCTGACCTCGTGATCCGCCCGCCTCAGCCTCCCAAAGTGCTGGGATTACAGGCATAAGCCACTGCACCCGGCCCACCATAATGGCTTTAATATTCATTCATGTTGTTGCATATCAAAAGCTTGTTCTTTTTTATTGCTGAGTAATATTCCATTGTATGGATTATACCCATTGAAGGTCATTTCAGTTGTTTCCACTTTGGGGTGATTACAAATAGAGCTGCTGTGAACATTCAGGTATAGGTTCTTGTGTGAATATGAGTTTTCATTTTTCTAGGGTAAATACCTAGGAATGGGATTCCTGGGCGGTATGGGCAGTGGGTGTTTTAACTTTACAGGAAACCACTGGCTGGGTGTGGTGGCTCGCGCCTGTAATCCCAGCACTTTGGGAGGCCAAGGCGGGCACATCACGAGGTCAGGAGTTCGAGACCAGCCTGGCCAATATGGTCAAACCCTGTCTCTACTAAAAATACAAAAAATTTAGCCAGGTGTGGTGGCATGTGCCTGTAGTCCCAGCTACTCAGGAGGCTGAGGCAGAAGAATTGCTTCAACCTGGGAGGTGGAGGTTGCAGTGAACCGAGATTGCACCACTGCACTCCAGCCTGGGGGGACAGAGTGAGACTCCATCTCAAAAAAAAAAAAAAAAATGCCGGGCGCAGTGGCTCACGCCTGTAATCCCAGCACTTTGGGAGGCCGAGGTGGGCGGATCACGAGGTCAGGAGATTGAGACCATCCTGGCTAACACGGTGAAACCCCGTCTCTACTAAAAACACAAAAAATTAGCCAGGCGTGGTGTCGGGCGCCTGTAGTCCCAGCTACTCGGGAGGCTGAGGCAGGAGAATGGCGTGAACCCAGGAGTCGGAGCTTGCAGTGAGCCGAGATCGCACCACTGCACTCCAGCCCAGGCAACAGAGCGAGACTCTGTCTCAGAAAAAAAGAAAAAAGCTACTGAACTGTTTCCCAGAATGGTTGTTTTACATTTCCACTAGCAATATGTGGAATTCCAGTTGCTCTACATACTCATCAGCACTTGGTTTTGTCAATATAGTTATTTTAATCATCCTAATAAGTATGTAGTGATATCTCATTTAGTGATTCATCTAATGGCTAATGATAATAAACAACTTTCTGTGTGTTCGCCATTCATATATCCTCTTTTTTGAAGTGTCATTAAACAGACATTTTGAATGCGTTATTAAGATTTCTTGTTAAGGATTTAACTATGAATTTTTCTTTTTGTTTTCTTTTCTTTGTTTTTTTGAGCCAGTCTTGCTCTGTCACCCAGGCTGGAGTGCAGTGGCACGATCTCGGCTCACTGCAACCTCTGCCTCCTGGGTTCAAGTGATTCTCATGCCTCAGCCTCCTGAGTAGCTGAGACTATAGGTGCGTGCCACCATTCCCCAGCTAATTTTTTTTTTTCTAGTAGAGATGAGGTTTCACCATGTTGGCCAGGCTGGTCTTGAACTCCTGACCTTAAGTAATCCACCCACCTTGGCCTCCCAAAGTGCTGGGATTATTGGCATGAGCCACCACACCCAGCCTGGATTTATTTTCTTTAGTAGATATAGAATTTTCAGGTTATCTGTTTGATTTTAGGTGAGTTATTTATTTATTTTTTATTTATTTATTTTTTAAGACTAGCCAAGTGCAGTAGTGAAAAGAGGGGAAAGAGTTTGGGTGAGTTTTTATAGTTTGTATCTTTCAAGGAATTGGTCCATTTCATATAACTTACAGAATTTATGGGCATAGAGTTGTTTGTAGAATTCCCCTATTATTCTTTAAATGTCTATGGGGTCTTTAGTGATATCCCCCTTTTCCCTTCTCATTCTTGATATTGGTAAATTGTTTCTTCTCTTTTTTTTTCCTTTGCCATTCTTGCTGGCACTTTGTCTTTTTTTTTTTTTTTAACTTAAAAAGTGTTTTTAGGGCTACAGGTGCATGCCACTGACTGATTTTTTATTTTTATGGAGATGGGGGTCTCACTGTGTTGCATAGCCTTGTGTCAAACTCCTGACCTCAAGTGATCATCTCTTCTGGACCTCCCAAAGTGCTGAGATTACAAGTGTGAGCCAGGCCTTATTGTGTCAATTTAATGGATCTTTTCAATATTTTTGGTTTCATTTTCTATGTTTTGTCAGTTACATTCCGCTCTTAATGTAGTTAAGATTGCTGTAGTTTTATTTTATTCTTTTTCTAATTTCAGAGATGATCGTTTAGATTATTTATTTGAGACCTTTTTCGTTTCTTTTTTTGCTATTTTTATTCTTTTTTTTTTTTTTTTTTTTTTTTTTTGAGACAGAGTCTTGGTCTGTCACCCAGGCTGGAGTGCTGTGGCGCAGTCTCCGCTCGCTCCAACCTCCACCTCCCAGGTTCAAGTGGTTCTCCTGCCTCAGCCTCCCGAGTAGCTGGGATTACAGTCAGGCGCCACCACGCCCAGCTAATTTTTGCATTTTTAATAGAGGTGGGATTTCACCAGGCTGGTCTCGAGCTCCTGACCTCAAGTGATCGCCCTCCTTGGCCTCCCGAAGTACTGGGACTAAAGGTGTGAGCCACCATGCCCAGCCTTTTTTTTTTATTTTGGTATTTTATAAAGTTGATATATTAACAGCATATTGTGTATATTTTGTGGGTACATGTGATATTTTGATACATATATGCAATGTGTAATGATGAAGTTAGGCTTAGTGATATATCTATCATCAAACCTTTATTTTTGTGTCAGAAACATTATAATTCTCTTCTAGCTGTTTTGAAATATGCAGTAAATTACTAACTGTAATTTTCTGACTGTACTATTGAATGCTAGAATTTATTCCTTCTATCTAACTGTATTTTTGTACCCATTAACCAACTATTTTTCATCCCCCGCTTCCTTTCCCAGCCTCTGGTAACCACCATTCTACTCTCCACCTCTGTGAGATCCACTTTTTTAGCTCTCACATATGAGTGAGAACATGCGATATTTGTCTGCCTATTCCTGGCTTATTTCACTTAATATAATGACCTCCATTTTCATTCATTTTACTGCAAGTGACAGGATTTCATTTGTTTTAATGGCTAAATAATATTCCATTGTTTATATATACCACATTTCTTAATTTTACTCATTTGTCCATTGATGGACACTTAGGTTGATTCCATATCTTGGCTATTGTGAATAGTATTGCAGTGAACATGGGAATGCAGATATCTCTTTGATATACTGATGTCTTTCCTTTTGGATATGCCCAGCAGTCAAATTGCTGGATCATATGGTAGTTCTATTTTTACTTTTTCGAGACACCTCCATACTGTTTTCTATGATAGTTGTACTACCTTATATTCCCATCAACAGTGTATGAATGTTCCTCTTTCTCCAAATGCTGAAGAGTAACAAATCCTCTCCAGCTTTTGTTACTTTTTGTCTTTTGGATAATAGCCATTCTAACTGAGGTGAGATGATTTCTCATTGCAGTTTTGATTTCTATTTCCCTGATGATGAGTGATATTGGACATTTTCCCCATATACCTGTTGGACATTTTTTTTCCAACTTTTATTTTAAGTTCTGGGGTACATGTGCAGGATGTGCAGGTTTGTTACATAGGTAAACGTGTGCCATGGTGGTTTACTGCACAGACCAACCTATCACCTAGGTATTAAGCCCAGCATCCATTAGCTGTTCTTCCTTGTACTCTCCTTCCCCACCACTGACAGGCCCTAGTATATGTTGTTCCCCGCCTCCCATGTGTCCATGTGTTCTCGTCGTTCAGCTCCCACTTACAAGTGAGAACATGGGGTATTTAGTTTTCTGTTCTTGTGTTAGTTTGCTGAGAATAACAGCTTCCAGCTCCATCCATGTCCCTGCAGTGGACTTGATGTCGTTCCTTTTTATGACTGCATAGTATGCCATGCTGTATATGTACCAGCTTTTCTTTATCCAGTCTATCATTGATGGGCATTTTGGTTGATTCCATGTCCTTGCTATTGTGAATACTGCTGCAGTGAACATACATGTGCACGTATCTTTATAATAGAATTATTTATATTCCTTTGGGTATATATCCAGTAATAGGATTACTGGGTCAAATGGTAGTTCTGCCTCTAGATCTTTGAGGAATCACCATGCTGTCTTCCACAATGCTTGAACTAATTTACACTCTCACCAACAGTGTAAAAGCGTTCCCTTTTCTCTGCAACCTCACCAGCATCTGTTGTTTTTTGAGTTTTTAATTGCCATTCTGCTGGTGTGAGATAGTGTCTCATTGTGGTTTTGATTTGCATTTCTCTAATGAACAGTGATGTTGAGCTTTTTTTCATATGATGGCCGCATGAATGTCTTCTTCTTCTTCTTTTTTTTTTTTTGAGATGGTGTCTCACTCTGTCGCCCAGGCTGGAGTGCAGTGGCACAATCTCGACTCACTGCAAGCTCCGCCTCCCAGGTTCATGCCATTCTTCTGCCTCAGCCTCCCGAGTAGCTGGGACTGGGACTACAGGCGCCTGCCACCACGCCCGGCTAATTTTTTTGTATTTTTAGTAGAGACTGGGTTTCACCATGTTAGCCAGGATGGTCTCGATCTCCTGACCTCGTGATCCGCCCGCCTCAGCCTCCCAAAGTGCTGAGATTACAGGTGTGAGCCACCGCGCCCGGCCGAATGTCTTCTTTTTAGTGGGGTTGTTTTCTTATAAATTTGTGTAAGTTCCTCTTAGACTCTGGATATTATACCTTTGCCAGATGGATATATTGCAAAAATTTTCTCCCATTCTGTAGGTTGTCTGTTCCCTCTGATGATAGTTTCTTTTGATGTGCAGAAGCTCTTTAATTTAATTAGATCCCATTTGTCAATTTTTAGTTTTGTTGCAATTGCTTTTGGCATTTTTGTCATAAAATCTTTGCCTGTGCCTATGTCCTGAATGGTATTGCCTAGATTTTCTTCTAGGGTTTTTATAGTTTGGGGTTTTACATTTAGGTCCTTCATTCATCTTGCGTTAATTCTTGTATATGGTATAAGGAAGGGATCCAGTTTTAATTTTCTGCATATGGCTACCTGGTTCTCCCCAGCACCACTTATTAAATAGAGAATCCTTTCTCTATTGCTTGTTTTTGTCAGGTTTGTCGAAGATTAGATGTTTGTAGGTGTGTGGTCTAACTTCTGGGTTCTCTATTCTGTTCATTGGTCTATGTGTCTGTCTTTGTACCAGTTGCATGCTGTTTTGGTTACTGTAGCCTTGTGGTATGAAGTCGGGTAGCGTGATGCCTCCAGCTTTAATTCTTTTTGCTTCGGATTGTCCTGGCTATTTGGGCTCTTTTTTCATTCAATATGAATTTTCAAGTAGTTTCTTCTAATTCTGTGAAGAATGTCAATAGTGGTTTAATGGGAATAGCATTGAATCTGTAAATTACTTTGGGCAGCATGGCCATTTTCACGATATTGATTCTTTCTGTCCAGGAGCATGGGAATTTTTCCATTTGTTGGTGTCCTCTCTCATTTCCTTGAGCAGTGGTTTGTAGTTCTCCTCGAAGAGGTCCTTCGTTCCCTTGTTATGTGTATTCATAGGTATTACATTCTTTCTGTAGCAATTGTGAATGGGAGTTCATTCATGATATGGCTGTCTGCTTGTCTGTTGTTGGTGTAAAGAAATGCTTGTGATTTTTGCACATTGATTTTGTATCCTGAGACTTTGCTGAAGTTGCTTATCAGCTGAAGAAGCTTTTGGGCTGAGATGATGGGGTTTTCTATATATAGGATCATGTCATCTGAAAACAAAGATAATGTTACTTCCTCTCTCCCTGTTTGAATACCCTTTATTTCTTTCTCTTGCCTGGTTGCCATGGCCAGAACTTCCAATGCTATGTTGAATAGGAGTGGCGAGAGGGGGCATTCTTGTCTTGTGCCAGTTTTCAAGGGGAATGCTTCCATCTTTTGCCCATTTAGTATGATACTGGCTGTGGGTTTTTCATATATGGCTCTTATTATTTTGAGGTATGTTCCTTCAGTACCTAGATAATTGAGAGTTTTTAACATGAAGGGATGTTGAATTTTATCAAAGATATTTTCTGCATCTATTGAGATAATCATGTTTTTGACTTTAGTTCTGTTTATGTGATGAATTACATTTATTGATTTGCATATGTTGAACCAACTTTGCATCCCAGGGATGAAGCCAACCTGATGGTGGTGGATAAGCTTTTAGATGTGCTGCTGGATTCAGTTTGCTCATATTTTATTGAGGATTTTTGCATCAGTGTTCATCAGGGATGTTGGCTTGAAGTTTTCTTTTTCTTTTTCTTTTTTTTTTTTTTTTTTTGAGACAGCGTCTTGCCCTGTCACCAGGCTGAAGTGCAGTGACGTGATCTCTGCTCACTGCAACCTCCGCCTCCTGGGTTCAAGTGATTCTCTTGCCTCAGCCTCTCGAGTAGCTGGAACTACAGGTGCGTACCACTATGCCCAGCTAATTTTTGTATTTTTAGTAGAGACGGGGTTTCACCATGTTGGCCAGGATGGTCTTGATCTCTTGACTTCGTGGTCTGCCCGCCTCGGCCTCCCAAAGTGCTGGGATTACAGGCGTGAGCCACCGCAGCCGGCCGAAGTTTTCTTTTTTTGTTGTATCTCTGCCAGGTTTTGGTATCAGGATGATGCTGGCCTCATAAAATGAGTTAGGGAGGAGTCCCTTCTTTTCAATTTTTTGGAATAGTTTCAGTAGAAATGGTACCAGCTCTTCTTTGTACCTGTAGTGGAATTCGGCTATAAATCTCTCTGGTCCTGGGCTTTTTTTGGTTGGTAGGCTATTTATTACTGCCTCAATTTCTGAACTCATTATTGGTCTATTCAGGGATTCAGTTCCTTCCTAGTTCATTCTTCGGAGGGTGTATGTGTCCAAGAATTCATCCATTTCTTCTAGATTTTCTAGTTTATGTGCATAGAGGTATTTATAGTATTCTCTGATGGTTGTTTGTATTTCTGTGGAGTCAGTGGTGATATCTCCCTTATCATTTCTGATTGTGTCTGTTTGATTTTCTCTCTTTTATTCTTCATTGGTCTAGCTAGTGGTCTATCTATTTTATTAATTTTTTCAAAAAAGAAGCTCCTGAATTTGTTGATTTTTTGTTTTTTTGAAGGGTTTTTCGTGTCTCTGTCTCCTTCAGTTCAGCTCTGATCTTGGTTATTTCTTGTCTTCTGCTAGCTTTGGGATTTGTTTGCTCTTGGTTCTCTAGTTCTTTTAGTTGTGAATTTTGAGATCTTTCTAGCTTCTTGATGTGGGCATTTAGTGCTATAAATTTCCTTCTTAACACTGGTTTAGCTGCATCCCAGAGATTCTCATACATTGTCTCTTTGTTCTCATTAGTTTCAAAGAACTTCTTGATTTCTGCCTTAATTTCATTATTTACCCAGGAGTCATTCAGGAGCAGGTTGTTCAGTTTCCATGTAGTTGTGTGGTTTTGAGTGAATTTCTTAGTTTTGAGTTCTAATTTTATTGTGCTGTGGTCTGAGAGACTGTTATGATTTCAGTTCTTTTGCATTTGCTGAGGAGTGTTTTACCTCCGATTATGTGATCAATTTTAAAGTGCCATGTGGTGATGAGAAGAATGTATATTTTGTTTTTTGGGTGGAGGGTTCTGTAGATATCTATCAGGTCCACTTGATCCAGAGCTGAGTTCAGGTTCTGAATATCTTTGTTAATTTTCTGTCTAGATGGTCTGTCTAATATCGTCAGTGGGGTATTAAAGTCTCCCACTATTTTTGTGTGGGAGTCTACGTTTCTTTGTAGGTCTCTACGAACTTGCTTTACGAATCTGGGTGCTCCCATATTGGGTACATATATATTTAGGATAGTTAGGTCTTCTTGTGGAATTGAACCCTTTATCATTATGTAATGCCCTTCTTTGTCATTTTTGATCTTTGTTGGTTTAAAGTCTGTTTTGTCAGAAACTAGGATTGTGACCCCTGCTGTTTTCTGTTTTTCATTTGCTTGGTAAATTTCCCTCCATCCCTTCGTTTTGAGCTTATGTGTGTCTGCACTTAAGATGGGTCTCCTGAAGACAGCATACTGATGGGTCTTGACTCTATCCAGCTTGCCATTCTGTGTCTTTTAATTGGGGCATATTTAGCCCATTTACATTTAAGGTTAATATTGTTACGTGTGAATTTAATCCTGTCATCATGATGGTAGCTGGTTATTTTGTAGACTTGTTTATATGGTTGCTTCATAGTGTCACTGGTCTGTATACTTCAGTGTGTTTTTACTAAAGTACTTCCTTTAGGAGCTCCTGTTGGCCATTTCTATGTCTTTTTTTGAGAAATGTCTGTTCTGGTATTTTGCCCATTTTTAAATTGGATTATTTGTTTTTTGCTTTTGAGTTCCTTATATATTTTAGTTATTAATCCCTTGTCAGATGGATAGTTTGCAGATATTTTCTCCCATTCTGTGGGTTGTCTCTGCACTTTGTTGATTGTTTCCTTTGCTGTACAGAAGCTTTTTGGCTTAATGTAATTATATTTGTGTATTTTTGCATTTGTTGCCTGTGCTTTTGAGTTCTTACTCCAAAACAATCTTCGCCCAGACCAATGTCCTATAGCATTTCCCCAGTATTTTCTTGTAGTAGTTTCACAGTTTCAGGTCTTACATTTAAGTCTTTTAATCCATTTTCAATTGATTTTTTTGTATATGGCGAGAGATAAAGGTCTAGTTTCATTCTTTTGCGTATGGGTATTCGGTTTTCCTGACACCATTTATTAAAGAGACTGTTCTTTCCCCAGTGAATGTTCTTGGTGCCTTCGTGGAAAGTGAGTGGGCTATAAGTGGGTGGATTTATTTCTGGATTCTCTATGCTGTTCTGTTGGCCCATGTATCTGTTTTAATGCCAGTACCATGCTGTTTTGGTTACTGTAGCTTTGTAATATAATTTGAAATCAGGTAGTATGAGGCTTCCAGCTTTGTTCTTACTGCTCAGTATTGCTTTAGTTATTTGGCATCTTTTGCAGTTTTATGTGAATTTTAGGATTGCTTTTTCTATTTCTGTGAAGAATGTCATTGGTATTTTGTTAGGGATTGCATGGAATCTATAGATCGTTTTTGGGTAGTATAGACATTTTAGCAATATTAGTTCTTCCAATACATGTGCATATGATATCTTTCCATTTTTTGTGTGTCCCCTTCAATTTTTTTCATCAGTGTTTTGTAGTTTTCCTTGTAGAGATCTTGCAATTATTTGGTTAAATTTATTCCCGGGTATTTTAAGTTTTTTGTAGCTATTGTAAAGGGGATTGCTTTTTTTAGTTTTTTTTTTAGATCATTCACTGTTAGCACATGTAAATGCTACTGATTTTTGTATGTTGATTTTGTATCCTGCAACTTTACTGAGGTGTTTTTTTTGTTGTTGTTGTTTTTGAGACAGAGTCTCGTTCTGTCACCCAGGCTGGAGTTCAGTGGCATGATCTCAGCTCACTGCAACCTTTGTCCCCCGGATTCAAGTGGTCCTTTCACCTCAGCCACCCAAGTAGCTGGGACTACAGGTGCCCGCCACCACACCCAGCTAATTTTTGCATTTTTAGTAGAGATGAGGGTTTACCATGTTGCCCAGGTTGGTCTCAAACTCCTGAGCTCAAGCTATCTGCCCGTCTCAGCCTCCCAAAGTGCTGGGATTACAGGCATGAGCCACTGCATCCAGCCATCTTTACTAAATTTGTTTATCAGTTCTTTTATTTTTATTTTTTGAGATGGAGTCTTGCTCTCTCACCTAGGCTGGAGTGCAGTGGTGCAATCTTGGCTCACTGCAACCTCCGCCTCCTGGGTTCAAGCGATCCTCCTGCCTCAGCCTCCAAGTAACCGGGATTACAGATGCCCACCATCACACCCAGCTAATTTTTTGTATTTTTAGTAGAGATGGGGTTTCACCATATTGGCCAGACTGATCTCGAACTCCTGACCTCAGGTGATCTGCCCACCTTGGCCTTCCAAAGTGCTGGGATTACAGGCGTGAGCCACCGTGCCCGGCCAGGCCTGTAGTTTTAATTGTATTTTTTTCTGGTTTTGGTATCAGGATAATGCTGGCCTCATAGAATGAGTTTTGTGGAAGTATTCCCTCCTCTTCAGTTTTTTGAGTTAAGGTAGAATTGTTGTTTTAATGTTTGGTAGAATTCAGCAGTGAATCCATCAGGTTCTGCGCATTTATTTGATGGAAGACTTCTTATTACTGCTTCAGTCTCATTACTTCTTGTCTGTTCAGGTTTTCTGTTTCTTCATGGTTCAAGCATGGTAGGTTATATGTGTCCAAGAATTTATCCATTTCTTCCCAGTTTCCAATTTGTTGGTGTATAGTTGTTCATAGTAGTCTCTACCTTTGTATTTCTGTGATATCAGTTGTAATGATTCCTTTCTCATGAGATATTTTTAATTTCTAATGTAAACATTTAGTACTTTAAATTTTCCTCTAAGCAGAACTTTCTTTGCGTCCCCCAAGTTTTATGTTGCAATTTCACTTTTATTAATGGAAATATTTTCTGTTTTCCTGTGGGATCTCCTCTTTGACCCATGTTTATTTAAAAGTATGTTTAATTTTTATGTGTTAGAGGTATTCCAGTTATTTTTCTATTGCTGCTTTTTGTTCTATTTGTTAAGACATCATTCTTCTGGTTTCCTTTTGTTCTTTGTCAGTGGTTTTCCTTTTGCTCTTTCAGCCTAGTTGATTTAGTCTTTGTATGGTAAATACAATGTCAGAGCTTCCTTAGGGACAGTTTTTGTCAGTTTCTCTTTTTTTTTTCCCTGTAAATGGGCCATACTTCCCTTTTTGTTGCATGCCTCATGGTTTTTTTTGTTGGAAACTGGAAATTTTGAATATTATAATGTGGTTTACTCTGGAAGTCAAATTTTCCTTCCTCAGTTTGCTTTTGTTGCTTGTTATGAACTGCAGTCATCTATTATTTAGTGACTTTTCCCAACTACTTTTTACAAAGATTATATTCCTTATTGTGCAGTTACTGAGTCTCCATTCCTTAGCCTCATTAGTAAGCTGAGACTTTCTGATAGAGATTTCCTGACAACTTTGTTTGGAAGGCAGGAGTACAGTGGCACAATCTTGGCTCACTGCAACCTCCACCTCCCGGGTTCAAGCAAGTCTCGTGCCTCAGCCTCCCGAGTAGCTAGGATTACAGGCATGTGCTACCATGCGTGGCTAATTTTTGTATTTTTAGTAGAGACAGGGTTTTGCCATGTTGGCGAGGCTGGTCTTGAACTCCTGACCTCAAGTGATCCACCTGCATCTGGAGTTTCTTAAAGACATGATTTAGCAGCCTTTTTCTTTGTTAATCACCCCTTGTTGTTGTGAGATTTTTATTGGACTCCAGAGTTCCATAAAAGTTGTTCTGACAGTTTTTGCCAGGTTGATGGTTGTTTCAGTGGAGGGACAGATCATTTTAGCTCCCTATTACTCCATTATTAGTGGTGTCACTCCTCCTTCCCTGCACCCTCTTCGTGTGTGTGTGCGTGTGTGTGTGTGTGCACGCGTGTGCGTGTGTGTGTGTGTGCACGCGTGCACGTGCATGTTCATATTTTTTTTGTAAAAACACATACCATTAAATTTATCATCTTTTTTCCATTATTTACCTTTAAGCTCCGTTAGACTTGACAAATTTACCATCTTAATCATTTTAAAGTGTATAGTTCAGTACTATTAAGTATATTCACATTGTTGTGCAACAGATCTCTATAACTTTTTCATCTTGCAACACTTAAACTGTATACCCCTAAACACTAATTCCTCCCCCTAGCCATTGGTCATCACCTTCTACTTTCTTTCTTTTTTTTTTTTTTTTTTTTTTTTTTGAGGCAGAGTTTTTGCTCTTGTTGCCCAGGCTGGAGTGCAGTGGCACGATCTTGGCTCACTGCAACCTCCGCCTCCAAGGTTCGAGTGATTCTCCTGCGTCAGCCTCCTGAGTAGCTGGGATTACAGGTGCGCGCCACCACGCCCAGCTACTTTTTTGTATTTTTAATAGAGACAGAGTTTCATTATGTTGGCCAGGCTGGTCTCGAACTCATGACCTCAGGTGATCCACCTGCCTCAGCCTCCCAGAGTGCAGGGATTACAGGCATGAGCCACTGCGCCCGACCTCTACTTTCTATTTCTATGATTTTGACACCTTTAGGTACTTTGTAAGAGTGGAATTGTATAGCATTTGTTCTGGCCTTTTTTTCTTAGCATAATATCTTCCATGTTCATCCATGTTGTAGTATGTGATAGATTTCCTTTTTTTAAGGCTGCATAATAACTGCTGTGTGTACCTACCATACTTTCTTTTATTTTTCCTTTTTTAAAATTATACGTTTCTGGGATACATGTGCAGAACGTGCAGGTTTGTTACATAGGTATACATGTGCCATAGTGGTTTGCTGCACCCATCAACCCGTCATCTACATTAGGTATTTCTCCTAAAGCTATCCCTCCCCTAGCCCCCTTCCCCCTCACAGGCCCCAGTGTGTGATGTTTCCCTCCCTATTTTCATGTGTTCTCATTGTTCAACTCTCACTTATGAATGAGAATATGTGGTGTTTGGTTTTCTGTCCTGTGTTAGTTTGCTGAGAATGATGGTTTCCAACTTCATCCATGTCCCTGCAAAGGACACGAACTCATCCTTTTTATGGCTGCAAAGTATTCCATGGTATATGTGTGCCACATTTTCTCTATCCAGTCTATCAGTGATGGGCATTTGGGTTGGTTCCAAGTCTTTGCTATTGTGTACAGTGCTGCAATAAACATACGTGTGCATGTGTCTTTCTAGTAGAATGATTTATAATCCTCTGGGTATATACCCAGTAATGGGATTGCTGGGTCAAATGGTATTTCTCGTTCTAGATCCCTGAGGAATTGCCACACTGTCTTCCACAGTGGTTGAACTAATTTACACTCCCACCAACAGTGTAAAAGCATTCCTATTTCTCCACATCCTCTCCAGCATCTGTTGTTTCCTGACTTTTTAATGATCACCATTCTAACTGGCTTGAGATGGTATCTCATTGTGGTTTCGATTTGCATTTCTCTAATGACCAGTGATGATGAGTATTTTTTCATATGTTTGTTGGCTGGATAAATGTCTTCTTTTGAGAAGTGTCTGTTCATATCCTTCACCCACTTTTTGATGGGATTGTTTGTTTTTTTCAGCCCAGGTGATCTTTTTGTTCCCTTTGTGTGCATTAAGTATGTACTGTTTATTTCTTCATTCACTTAGTAAACAGTTACTGAGAACTTATGCTTCACTGTGTTAGTAGGCTCCCTTAATTTGAAATAAATAATACATATTCCTGCCCTTATGGTAAATTGGAGGCAACAGATTTACTAAACAGCTCTTAAATACCATATAACAGCTTCAGTAGAGGGATGCACAGGATGCTATGGAGAGCCAAGTAGGAGGCATCTCAATCATGATTAGGAGAGGGAGGGAAGAGTTCTTGTGGAAAGTAAATCTAAAGCTGAATTTTGAAGGGTGAGTAAGTAAAGTAACTCATGAAGTTATTCACTAAATGGATGTTGGGTGAATGAATCAGAATTAGGTGAATCTAGGAGAAGGACATTTGCTGCAAGGATGCAAAGTAGAAGGGCATGAAATGTATGTGGTACATTCAGAGACTCTTGGAGTTGAGTATGGATTAAGTAAAAGGTACATTTGTAGGGGAAGGGCAGGAGCTGGAGTAGGTGTCATTCTATCTTCACCCTTTGGATGAAATCTCATTTTACCCTGTTTTCCCTTCTCCCTGCAGTCTATCCTTCACTGGAGTCTGATGATGATGACCCTGCTTTGAAATCTCGACCCAAGAAAAAGAAGAATTCAGATGATGCTCCATGGAGTCCTAAAGGTAATCTAGTATTTTGTCCTTTAAACTCTGTAGGGGTGGTCAGGAGAAAATCGACAAGGTAGGTGGGATATTTAATATCAGAAGACCTGATTCAGTCATTCATTTGTTTATTCAGCAAACATTTGTCGAGTGTCTGCTGTGTGTCAGGCACTGTGTTAGGTTCTGGAGCTAAAATGACTAATAAGACACAGAGTTTATGTAATTAGTCCAATAAAATCAGAGGTAATGGAGCATATTGCATTTGATATTATATGGTTTGAGGTGAAAGGAAGACCTTGAACAGATTTTAGCAAGCAGTCTGAGGCTTCTGAGAACGTTCTGATACCATCATCCCAGTGCTCTGGTAGTTTTGTTGTCAAGGAGGGAAATTCTGCTGACTGTTGAGCTCTATAAGGCCCAAGATTATCACCTATACTGAGAGGCCATCTCTGAGGAGGGAAGAATGACCACTGAGTTGAACATGGAGTTTAGAGGATAATGGAAGAATTTTCTTCGTCTCCTTGGCTGGATAGTATTCACACTGAGGATGCATCCTTCAGTTAGTTTTTGCTGCTTAACAGTCTGCCCAAAACTTAGTGGCTTAAAATAACAGTTAATAATTTTTCATAATTCTGTAGGTTGGCTGAGCTGTTCTTCTAGTCTAGGCCAGATTCCCTGGGGCTGAATGGTCTCAAAAGTTCTCCTTCAGGTGTCTCAGACCTACTATCTAAGTCCTACTAAGACCTACTATCTAAGATGGCCAAGGCTTCTCTCTACATGGTCTTTAGTCTACCAAGCTTTTCCACAAGGTGGCAGAAAGGTTTCTAGCAGCAAGAGAGGACAAGCCCCAATGTGCAAGCACTTTTCAAGCCTTTGCTTAAGTCATATTTACTGTTGTCCCATTGACTAAAACAAGTTACGTGGCCAAGCCTTGATCCCATGGTTGGGAAATAGATTGCACCTTTTGAGAGGAGAACTGCAAAGTCACATCGCAAAGTGTCATGCATACGAGGATACATGAGCACACTGAAGGCCATTACTGCAACAGTCTGCCATAGAGGTCATTGGGATTTCAGTACCTGTGGTTCCCCAGCAGATAAAGGGCTTGCTCTTCTCACCCTGCCTTATTTAGACTTTTTGGTGTTTGCTTGAGGTCGAGGGGGTGACATAGGGGTAGCAGGGCATTCCTCAGAAGTGTTATGTTAGTGAGTTAATCAGTAAATGTTTCTTTTTAAAAAAAAATTGGGGCCGGGCCTGGTGGCTCACACCTGTAATCCCAGCACTTTGGGAGGTCAAGGCGGGCAGAACACCTGAGGTCAGGACCAGCCTGACCGACATGGTGAAACGTCGTTTCTACTAAAAATAGAAAATCAGCCGGGAATGGTGGCGGGCGCCTATAATCCCAGCTAGTTGGGAGGCTGAGGTAGGAAAATTGCTTGAACCCAGGAGGCCAAGGTTGCAGTGAGCTGAGATTGCACCATTGCACTCCAGCCTGGGCAACAAGTGGGAAACTCCGTCTCGGGGGGAGAAAAAAAAAAATTTGGCTAGGTGCAGTGTGGCTCATGCCTTTAATCCTAACATTTTGGGAGGCTGAGGCGGGTGGATCACTTGAGGTCAGGAGTTTGAGACCAGCCTGGCCAACATGGTAAAACCCCATCTCTACTAAAAATACAAAAATCAGCTGCATGTGGTGGCATGTGCGTTTAGTCCCAGCTACTCGAGAGGCTGAGGCACGAGAATTGCTTGAACCTCGGAAAGCGGAGGTTGCACTGAGCCGAGACCATGCCACTGCACTCCAGCCTGGGCAACAGAGCGAGACTCCATCTCAAAAAAAAAAAAGAAAACTTAGGCCTATTTTTAAATTTTATTTTCTTCTATCATTTCCAGGTTTATTTTTCCTGTCAAAGTAAATTTTTCTGGTTAGCACAGTAGAAAATTTAGAAAATATTGAAAATAAAGGGAATTATGAAGAAGGAACCACCCACGAGTCCGCCACCCAGAAGCAACCAATGTTAACATTTTGACATGTTTCTTTATAGTCTTTTCCCTATACATTTTTAAATTTTTATTGTTTAAATCACATGTGTGTACAATTTTTTAAATTTTTTTTAAAATTTTTTTTAAATGGAGTCTAGCTCTGTCCCAGGCTAGAGTGCAGTGGCGGAATCTTGGCTCACTGCAATCTCCGCCTCCTGGGTTCAAGCTATTCTCCTGCCTCAGCCTCCCGAGTAGCTGGGATTACAGGCGGGTGCCACCATGCCTGACTAATTTTTTGTATTTTTAGTAGAGACGGGGTTTCACCATGTTGGCCAGGCTGGTCTTGAACTCCTGACCTCATGATCTGCCCGCTTCCGCCTCCCAAAGTGCTGGAATTACAGGTATGAGCCACCACGCCCAGCCACATGTATACAATTATGCACTGTACTTTAAAATTTTGTTTGGGCTTTTGATCAAAGTAGTGGGTGTAGCATATCAAAAAGTATAGAGAAATTAGGCCAGGTGCGGTGGCTCACGCCTGTAATCCCAGCACTTTGGGAGGCCGAGGCGGGTGGATCACGAGGTCAGGAGATCAAGACCATCCTGGCTAACACGGTGAAACCCCGTCTCTACTAAAGATACAAAAATTTAGCCGGGCGTGGTGGCAGGCGCCTGTAGTCCCAGCTACTCGGGAGGCTGAGGCAGGAGAATGGCATGAACCTGAGAGGTGGAGCTTGCAGTGAGCTGAGATCGCGCCACTACACTCCAGCCTGGGTGACAGAGCGAGACTCCGTCTCTCACACACACACAAAAAAGTATAGAAAAATTTAGGAGGAAAAGCAATGTTCTTCTGCCCCTACTTTCCCCACCTGCAATCCCGTTCCCAAGAGACAACCTCATAGTTTTCGTTTCCTGGTAGATGCCTCCAAAACTCAAGAGAAGTATGCCACCCTTTCTTGGTTTATGAAGTCTATTTCTCCTTTAATCAACTTACATCATTCCCTGCTTTTTTTTTTTTTTTTTTTTTTTTTTTTTTTTTTTTTTTTTTTTTTTTGAGGCAGAAACTCGCTCTGTGGCCCAGGCTGGAGTGCAGTGGTGCAATCTTGGCTCACTGCAACCTCCGCCTCCTGGATTCAAACGATTCTCATACCTCAGCCTCCAAAGTAGCTGGGACTATAGGCGCGCATCACTGCACCCAGCTAATTTTTTTGTATTTTTAGTAGAGATGGGGTTTTGCCATGTTAGCTAGGCTGGTCTCGAACTCCTGACCTCAAGTGATCCATCTGCCTCGGCCTCCCAGAGTGCTGTGATTACAGGCCGTCAATCTCTCTTGATTACCTACTTTGTAAGATACAGTTGTTGGTGACCCTACATCCATAGGGTCCTTTTGTAACCTTCTGTGAACCATTTTTTCCCTTGTGGGAAGTAAATCTAAAGGTGAATTTTGAAGGGTGAGTTAGTAAAGTAACTCATGAAGTTATTCACCACACTAAATGGATGTTGTGTGAATGAATCAGAATTAGGTGAATCTAGAAGAAGGACATTTGCCACAAGGATGCAAAGTAGAAGGGCATGAAATGTATGTGGTACATTCAGAGACTCTTGGAGTTGAGTATGGATTAAGTAAAAGGTACATTTATAGGGGAGGGGTACATTCCCTTTTGTAACCTTCTGTGAACCATAATTTTTTGTTTATGCTGTCAAGTTTATTAACATATACATTGTTGTTACTACTCTACATTGACTAGAAATTAACTGTAAATATCGAAAACCAATAGAGACATCTGGTCTTTTAAGTTAATATTATATCATAAGCATGTTCCTATGCCATTGTTTATAAATAATATTTTTAATGGCTACAAGATATCAGTTCCATGGATATACCTAATATATATGTAATTTCTAACATATAGGCTATTTTCAAGTTTTTACAATTAGTACATTTGGAGTGAATATCTTTATATGTAAATGTTTATATCTCTGATTATTTACTCAGGATGGATCACCATGAAACCTTAGAGGGGCCAAAGTATGTGAGGTTATACAATGAAAAGTTTCCTTCCCAGCCCTGTTAGTAGCCTTCTACTTCCCCACCTGGAGTCAACTAGTGTTATCAGCTTTTTTTTTTTTTTTTTTGAGAGGGAGTCTTGCTCTGTCGCCCAGGCTGGAGTGCAGTGGCGCGATCTCTGCTCACTGCAAGCTCCGCCTCCCGGGTTCACGCCATTCTCCTGCCTCAGCCTCCCGAGTAGCTGGGACTACAGGCACCCGCCACCATGCCCGGCTAATTTTTTGTACTTTTAGTAGAGATGGGGTTTCACCGTGTTAGCCAGGATGGTCTCGATCTCCTGACCTCGTGATCCGCCCGCCTCGGCCTCCCAAAGTGCTGGGATTACAGGCATGAGCCACTACGCCCGGCCATCAGTTTTTTCATTTATCTTCTCAGAGACAGTTTGCGCATATACAAGCAAATGCATGTATATGTTTTCCTACCTCCCCCTCCTTTTTTTTTTTAACTCAGTTGGAAACGTATTTTATACACTGTTATGTGCTTTGCTTTTCTCTCTTAAGAATACATCTGGGCCAGGCACGGTGGCTCACGCCTGTAATCCCAACACTTTGGGAGGCCAGGGTGAGCGGATCACGAGGTCAGGAGATCCAGACCATCCTGGCCAACATGGTGAAACCCCGTCTCTACTAAAAATACAAAAATTAGCTGGGCATGGTGGCGCACGCCTGTAGTCCTATCTACTCAGGAGGCTGAGGCAGGAGAATCGCTTGAACCCGGGAGGTGGAGGTTGCAGTGATCCGAGATTTTGCCACTGCACTCCAGCCTGGGCGACAGAGCAAGACTTCATCTCAAAAAAAAAAAAAAAATAGTTCTTGATACTTATTGCAGAAGTGTTTTCCAGAAAAGTTGTACCAATTTACACTTCCATCAGCAGTGCTTGTTTATGAAATGTATGCAGGCATTGAACACACCAGTTAGGAGTAGTATTTGATTATGAGTAATGTCTCAAGCATCCTTAGTGAGTGCTTGTTCTCTCAGAGTCACAAGATGGCTACTTCACCTCCAGCATTGGGGTCTGGGCTGCAGTCAGGAAGAAGGAGAAAAGCAAAAGGAAAAAGGGACAGGCATGCTGAGTGCTGAGCATTCCCTCTCCCCAAGGAGTTTTAAGTTCCACGTTTTTTACACATCTCTTTGGCTGAAATTGTGTCAGATGGCCAAGACTATCAGCCAGAGATGCTAGGAGATACAGTTTTTATCTAGGCATATTGCTGTCCCACAAAATCAGTGTTTTTGTTAGTAAGCAGGAAAGAGAATGACATTTGGTTGAGAATGAGTAGTCTCTACCATGAGGGTTTTTTTGTTTGTTTGTTTGTTTGTTTTTTTATTTATTTTGAAACAGTCTCGGTCTGTCGCCCAGGCTGGAGTGCAATGGCATGATCTTGGCTCACTGCAACCTCTGCCTCCCAGGTTCAAGCAATTCTCCTGCCTCAGCCTCCCAAGTAGCTGGGATTACAGGCACCTGCCACCACACTCAGCTAATTTTTTTTGTTGTTTGTTTTTTGAGACAGAGTCGTTCTGTCACCAGACTGGAGTGCAGTGGCGAGATCCCAGCCCACTGCAACCTCCGCCTCCTGGGTTAAAGCAATTCTGCTTCAGCCTCCTGAGTAGCTGGGACTACAGGCACGCACCACCGCACCCAGCTAATTTTTTTTTTTTTTTTTGTATTTTTAGTAGAGACGGCATTTCACCATGTTGGCCAAGATGGTCTCGATCCCTTGTCCTCGTGATCTGCCCACGTCAGCCTCCCAAAGTGCTGGGATTACAGGCATGAGCCACCGCGCCTGGCCAGTTTTTTGTATTTTTAGTAGAGACAGGGTTTCGCCATGTTGGCCAGGTTGGTCTCGAACTCCTGACCTCAGGTGATCCACCTCGGCCTCCCAAAATGTTGGGATTACAGGTGTGAGCCACCACATCTGGCTTCTACCATGAATTTTTGATCCTTGGTAATTCATAAGCAAACAACAGTATCTCATTGATTTAATTTACATTTTTTTGATTAAGCATAGCCTCTATGTTTTATTAGCATCAGAATTTCTTCCATTGTAAATTTTGTTTACATCCTTTGCCCACTTATCCATGTGGTTCTTCAAGGTTTTCGAGTTGCCCATTTTATATAGTAAGGGAATAGTCATCCTTTGTTTCATACACACACACACACACACACACACACACACACACACACGCACATATCTTATACTTATAATGTGCTTGTACTTCTTCCTCATTCTACAGGAAAATTTGAATATTTCAGTATCAAGTGTTGATCATTTGTTTGCATATTCAGAGAGTAGATAATTAACACCCTTGTATTTTTTAAGCATAATTTTTAAATATCTAATGTGTTGATCTACAAAGAATTGCTTAATATATGGTACTGAGCAGAAGATATAAATTGGTATTCCCCCCAAAAAGATGACTGTTGGTGCTAGAATCACATTCCCACTAAGCTGAAAATGCTTTCTTTGCCATGTATACTGACTCATACGTATCATGGGTTGTTTGAGGCACATCCATTTTGTACCATCAAAGTTCTGTCTGCTCTTGTGCTGGTATTTCACTTATTCACTACCTATTTATGACTTAGAAAAACCGCAGACTTTTTTATTTTGAGGCAGAGTCTCACTTTGTTGCCCAGGCTGGAGTGTAGTAGCATGATCTCTGCTCACTACAACCTCCGCCTCCCAGGTTCAAGCGATTCTGCTGCCTCAGCCTCCCAAGAAGCTGGGATTAAAAGCACCCGCCACCACCATGCCTGGCTAATTTTTGTATTTTTAGTAGAGATGGGATTTTACCATGTTGGCTAGGCTGGTCTCAAACTCCTGACCTCAAGTGATTAGCCCGCCTCAGCCTCCCAAAGTGCTGAGAATTACAGGTGTGAGCTACCACGCCCAGCCAAAAAACTGCAAACTTTTAAAAAGTGGCTTTTAGTTAACTAAAAAGATAGTTCTTTAAAATGAAGAAGAACACCAAGTTTAACCCAATAGGATGAAACTGTAGAGCACAGATGCATCAACTGGTGTTCATGGACCTTTGAATCTCCTATTAATATTCTATTGAAATTTTATGTAAATGCATGCATCTATGTATGTGTATTTCTTTAGTAATTTTTATCACATTTTCAAAGTGAGTTCTTAACTCAAAAGATGCATTCTACTAAGGCATTCTACTAAGGGGATTCCCATTAAGATCAGGAATAAGACTAATGTGCCCACTAACACTGCTATTATTTAGTATTGTTCTAGAAGTTCATGCCAGTGTAATTAGAAGTAAAGCAGAAATTTAAAAAAAAAAGAAAAGAAAAGAAGAGACCAAATCATGATGTGAGCCAGTAGGGTGAGAATCCTGTTCACTTTTGGCCATCATTGTATCTGTAGCACTTTGCCTAGTGCCTGGCCTGTAGGAGATGTTTAACAAATATTTGATGAGTGAAAGATAAGATATAATTTTATAATCGATATAGAAAACACAGGTATGGGGCTGAGCATGGTGGTTAATGCCTGTAATCCTAGCACTTTGGAAAGGTAAGATGGGAGGATTGTTTGAGCCTAGGAGTTCAAGACCAGCCTGGGCCACATAGTAAGACCCTGTCTCTACAAAAAATAGAAATAAAAATAGAGATATGATATAATTATGTAATATCAGAAAATGAAAGAGAATCAACTAAAAACTGCTAATACTGATAAGAGAATTCAGTAAATTGGGTAAATCATTGGATATATACCAGCTATCCAAAAATCAAGAAGTACTATATTAGTAATAACCATAATGTACTGAGAAAAAGAAATGCTATTGACAATAGCAACAAACATATAAAATATGCAAGAATAATTGTAAGAAGATAGTGTGGAACCGACATGAAGAAATAGAGATTTCCCATATGCCTGGTTATAAAGACTGAGTGTTGTAAAGAGTCATTTCCTTCCAAATTAATGTATACATTTAACACTAGCCTAAATCAAAATCCTAATGGAATTTTGTGGGGAATTCATTCTAAAAGTAATTTAAAAAGTAAACAGGTATAATTAGCTTAAAGAATATTGGGATAGAGAAAGTAAATGAAATACACTATAGTGCTACAGTAATCATAAGCACCAGAACAGTCAGTAAATACTTTTCCTTTTAAAAAATTTTTGTTATGAAAGTTTTCAAACATAAGATAAAATCCAAGAGGTTATTACCATGAACACCTATATATATATATATATATATATATATATATATATATATATATCTGTCACCCAGATTTAATGAACATTTTGCTGTATTTGCTTTATTCTTTTTTTCAAGGCATTTTAAGCAAAATCTTACGTGTTACGACATCACTAGTTTTTTGCTGATTTTTTCTTTCTTTCTTTTTTTTTTTTTTTGAGACAGAGTCTTGCTCTGTCACCCAGGCTGGAGTGCAGTGGCATGATCTTGGCTCACTGCAAGCTCCGCCTCCTGGGTTCACGTCATTCTCCTGCCTCAGCCTCCCCAGTAGCTGGGACTACAGGCACCCGCCACCACACCCAGCTAATTTTTTGTATTTTTTAGTAGAGATGGGGTTTCACCATGTTAGCCAGGATTGTCTCGATCTCCTGACCTTGTGATCCGCCTATCTTGGCCTCCCAAAGTGCTGGGATTACAGGCGTGAGCCACCACACCTGTCCGTTTTTTGCTGATTTTCTAATTGCTCTATCCATTATTGAAAATGTGGTATTGAAGTCTCCAGCTATTATTATTGAATTTATCTATTTTCTCCCATCAGTTTGGTCAGTTTTCACTTCATTTATTTTGAGCCTCTGTTGTAAGGTACACATATGTTTGTAATTGTTATACCTTCTTGATGGATTGACCTTTTTATCATTATAAAATGCTCTTCTTTGTCTTTAGTAATGATTTTTGTCTCAAAGTCTGATGTTAGTATAGCCATTGTAGTTTTCATTTGAGTACCACTTTTATTGTTATCTCTTTTTTCATCCATTTATTTTCGACCTGTGTCTTCAAATCTAAACTGTGTGTCTTGTATAGATAGCATATAGTAGGGTCATTTTTAATTCATTCTGCCAACATCTGCCTATCAGTTGGAGGGTTCTAATAGCTGCCAAAGTTCGACTCAATATCCATTTTGCTATTTGTTTTCTATGTGTCTTATTTTTTGTTCCTCAATTCCTCCATTAGTTACTGCCTTCTTTTATGTTTAATAGCTATTTTCTAGGACCCCCCCCCTTTATTTTTTTTTTTGAGACAGAGTGTCACTCTGTCACCCAGGCTGAAATGCAGCAACGCGATCTTGGCTCACTGCAATCTCTGCCTCCTGGGTTCAAGCAATTCTTTTCCTGCCTCAGCCTCCTGAGTAGCTGGGATTACAGGTGCCTGCCATCACGCCTAGCTAATTTTTATATTTTTAGTAGAGTTGGGGTTTCACCGTGTTGGCCAGGCTGGTCTCGAACTCCTGTCCTCAGGTGATCCACCCATCTTGGCCTCCCAAAGTGCTGGAATTACAGGCATGAGCCACCGTGCCCAGCCCTAGGATCCCATTTTAATTCCTTTCTTTTAATCTCTCTATATGTGAGGGGGTTTTTTTGTTGTTTTGTTTTGTTTTTTTGAGTTGGAGTCTTACTCTGTTGCCTAGGCTGGAGTGCAGTGGCGCAATCGCGACTCACTGCAACCTCCACCTCCCGGGTTCAAGCAATACTCCCGCCTCAGCCTCCCAAGTAGCTGGGAATACAGGCACACACCACCAAGCCTGGGTGATTTTTGTGTGTTTAGTGGAGACGGGGTTTCACCATGTTGGCCAAACTGGTCTCAAACTCCTGACCTCAGGTGATCGGCCGCCTCAGCCTCCCAAAGTGCTGAGATTACAGGCGCGAGCCACTGCACCTGGCCAAGTTATTTTCTTAGTGGTTGTCCTGGGGATTAACAACTTAATTTATACCATTCTAATTCACATTATTATCACTTAATTTCTTTCTTTCTTTCTTTTTTTTTTTTTTTTTTTTTTGAGGCAGAGTCTCGCTGTGTCGCCCAGATTGGAGTGCAGTGGCACCATCTCGGCTCGGCTCACTGCAAGCTCCGCCTCCCGGGTTCATGCCATTCTCCTGTCTCAGCCTCCCGAGTAGTTGGGACTACAGGCGCCTGCCACCACACCCGGCTAATTTTTTGTATTTTTAGTAGAGACGAGGTTTCACCGTGTTAGCCAGGATGGTGTCCATCTCCTGACCTCATGATCCGCCCGCCTCGGCCTCCCAAAGTGCTGGGATTACAGGCGTGAGCCACCGCGCCCAGCCTATTATCACTTAATTTCAGTACTACACAGAAACTTTGCTGCTATATAGCTCCATTACCCTTCTCTTTTATGCTATTACTGTCACAAATTACATCTTTATACATTGTGTTCATGAACACAGGGTTATAGTAATTGCTTTATGTAATTGTCTGTTAATCCAGTTAGAAAAAGTTACAAAAATATGTTGATAATGTCTTTTAAATATACCTATCTAGTTACCTTTACCAGTGCTCTTTATTTCTTCATGTAGACTCAATTGTCTAGTGTCCTTTCATTTCAGCCTGAAGGTTTCCCTTTAACATGCCTTTTTTTTTTTTTTTGAGACAGAGTCTCGCACTGTCGCCTGGGCTGGAGTGCAATGGCATGATCTCAGCTCATTATAACCTCTGCCTCCCGGGTTCAAGCAATTCTCCTGCCTCAGCCTACCAAGTAGCTGGGATTACAGGTGCCTCCCACCACGCCTGGCTAATTTTTTGTATTTTTAGTAGAGACCGGTTTCACTATGTTGGCCAGGCTGGTCTCGAACTCTTGACCTCGTAATCTGCCCACCTCGGCCTCCCAAAGTGCTGGGATTACAGGCATGAGCCACCACACCTGGCCCTTTAGCATTTCTTATAGGTAAGGTCTACTAGTGTCAAACTATTTGTTTTTATTTATCTAGGAATATCTTGATTTCTTCATTTTTGAAGGATAATTTTGCTGGATCTGGAATTCCTGATTGATAGTTTTTCTTTTAGCACTTAGAATATGTCTTCTCACTGTCTTCTAACCTCCATGGGTTCTGATGATAAAGAAATCACTTTATGTTGTGAGTCACTTCTGCCTTGCTGCTTTCAAAATTCTGTTGTCGTCGGCCGGGCACAGTGGCTCAAGCCTATAATCCCAGCACTTTGGGAGGCCGAGGCGGGTGGATCACGAGGTCAGGAGATCAAGACCATCCTGGCTAACATGATGAAACCCCGTCTCTACTAAAAATAGAAAAAAAATTAGCCGGGCGTGGTGGCGGGCACCTGTAGTCCCAGCTACTCAGGAGGCTGAGGCAGGAGAATGGCGTTAACCCTGGCGGCAGAGCTTGCAATGAGCCGAGATTGCACCACTGCACTCCAGCCTGGGTAATGGAGCAAGACTCCGTCTAAAAAAAAAAAAAAAAAATTCTGTTGTCTTTGGTTTGAGTTATGATGTGTAGCCTTTTAAATTTGTTCAGCTTGGAGTTCGTTGAGCTCTTGAATGTATAGATTGTTTTTCATCAAATTTGGAAAGTTTTTAGTTGTTATTTCTTCGAATAGGTGTCCTTCAGATCCCTTTGGCTCTGTTCACTTTTCTTCATTCTCTTTTTATGTGTGCTCATCAGACTGGATAATCTCAATTGACTTATCTTCAAAGTCAGTAATTCTTCCTTCTACGTGCTCAAATGTGCTATTGAAACCCTCTAGGGAAGTTTGCATTTCAGTTAAAGTTTGCATTTCAGTTATTTTACTTTTCAACTTCAAAATAACTGTTTGGTTTCTTTTTATAATTTCTGTCTCTATTGGTATTCTCTGTTTGGTGAGACATCATACTCATACTTTCCTGTAGTTCCTTAGACATGGTCTCCTTTAGCCTTTGAAAGCATTTAAAATAGCTGATTTAAAGTCCTTGTCTAGTAACTCCAACTATGTCTAGGAAGTCAGGGACAGTTTCCACTGATTGATTTTTTTTCTTGTGAATGGCTATACTTTATTTCTTTGTATGTCTTGTAATTTTTTGTTGAAAACTGTACATTTTAAATGCCGTGGCAACTCTGAAAATCAGATTTTCTCCACTCTGCTCCTCAGAGAACACTCTTTGTTGTAGTTGTGTTTTGTTTAGTGGCTTTTCTGAACTAATTCTGTAAAGTCTGTAAACTTTTTTGTGTGTGCACACTGATGTCTCTACTCATTTAGCTTAGTAGATGTCTCATGATCGGACACAGATTTCCTGAAATGCCTGGAACCAGTGAGTGCTCCCAGTGCTTGCTGAGGGGCTCTCTATGTGCATGTTGGAGCATGCCTTCACTCAGCCAGGCAGTTTACAACTCTGCGGTAGCCTTCACTTCTATTTGTGTAGCACCTCGAAGTCAGACAGAGGTGCATGCTTAGGGCCTTCTCAAGTCTTACAGCGCCAACACAGGCATGTGGTCTTATAATTTGCAGAAATGCGTGAGAACTTGTCAAATTCTTTATGGACATCTCATTCCTTAGCTTTTTTTTAACCATTTGGGTTAATCTATTGTTTGTCACAACTGTTATCCATCACCTTAAACAGCTATGACATTAAGCACATGCCTTTAAAATTTTTTTTTAAACACCCATCAGGGAGGGAGAGGCTTTTAGTACTAGGCTTTGAAAGAAAGCTCTAGCTCCTTTCTGCTCACTACATTGCTGGGAACTTGGACTGCTATTTTTCAAGGTGTTCACTAAGCTGGGGTAAGGTAGATGTGTCCTAGGGCAAATTAAAATGCACAAAACTCATTGTTCTTACTGAGATTCAGCTGTTTTTCTTGAATCAAGTGCTTTCCAGGTTGCTGCAAGCCTTTTGTTAATTTCCAGAGTTCTGAAAAAATTTATCCTGACAATTTTTGCTGGTTTTTTTGTTGTTTTTATTGGGGAGTGAATTCTTGGAGGTCCTTTGCCATTTTTACTGATGTCGCCCATCATAACATCTCATCCTTAATACTTAAATATGCATTGAATGATATTTTCTTCCATAACCACAGTACCATTATATGACACCTAAGCAAAGTAACATTTATTTCTTTTTTTTTTTTTTTTTTTTTGAGACGGAGTCTCGCTCTGTCACCCAGGCTGGAGTGCAGTGGTGCGATCTCGGCTCACTGCAAGCTCCGCCTTCCGGGTTCACACCATTCTCCTGCCTCAGCCTCCGGAGTAGCTGGGACTACAGGCGCCTGTCACCACGCCCGGCTAATTTTTTGTATTTTTAGTAGAGACGGGGTTTCACTGTGTTAGCCAGGATGGTCTTGATCTCCTGACCTCCTGATCCACCCACCTTGGCCTCCCAAAGTGCTGGGATTACAGGCATGAGCCACAGCGCCCGGCCAACATTTATTTCTTAATATCATCTAGTACCATGTACTTATTCAAATTTCCCCCAGTTGCACCAAAAATATCTATTGTAATTGGCTTACTTAAACCAGAATCCATTCAAGGATTACACAATGCATTTGGTTATTATAAGCTCTTAGTCTTGTTCATTATTTAAAATTTGTTAATATGACAATTTTATTTTATTTTTTGAGACAGAGTCTCACTCTGTCGCCCAGGCTGAAGTGCAGTGGCGCGATCTCAGCTCACTGCAATCTCTGCCCTCGGGGTTCAAGTGATTCTCCTGCCTAAGCTTCCCAAGTAGCTGGGATTACAGGCACGTGCCACCACACCTGGCTAATTTTTTTGTATTTTTAGTAGAGACAGGGTTTCACCATGTTGGCCAGCCTGGTCTCAAACTCCTGACCTCAGGTGATCCGCTCACCTCGGCCTCCCAAAGTGTATTATGACAATTTTATTTTTATTTTATTTTATTTTATTTTTATTTTATTTATTTTTTGAGACGGAGTTTCGCTCTTGTTGTCCAGGCGGGAGTGCAATGGCACGATCTTGGCTCACCACAGCCTCTGCCTCCTGGGTTCAAGCGATTCTCCTCCCTCAGCCTCCTGAGTAGCTGGGATTACAGGCATGCACCACCATGCCCGGCTAATTTTTTGTATTTTTAGTAGAGACAGGGTTTCTCCATGTTGGTCAGACTGGTCTCGAACTCCTGACCTCAGGTGATCCACCCACCTCGGCCTCTCAAAGTGCTGAGATTACAGGCGTGAGCCACCGTGCCCGGCCGACAATTTTTAAACATACGTAAAAGTAGAAGGGATAGCACCTGAATACCCATAGTCTTAATACCCAGATTCTATAGTTGTAACATTTTGCTATAGTTGCTTGATTCCTCTATCTGTATCTATCTGGCTATCTATAGTTTTTGCTGAGCCACTTCAAAGTCATCATAACATATTTTACCCTTTAATAATTTAGTATCTCCTAAGAATAAGGACATCTGGCCAGGTGCGATGGTTCACGCCTGTAATCCCAGCACTTTGGGACACCGAGGCAGGTGGATCATTTGAGGTCAGGAGTTTAAGACCAGCCTGGCCAACATGGTGAAACCCCATCTCTACTAAAAATACAAAAATTAGCCGGGCAGGGTGGTGGGTGCCTGTTATCCCAGCTACTTGGGAGGCTGAGAAAGAAGAATCACTTGAACCCAGGAGGTGGAGGTTGCAGTGAGTAGAGGTCACGCCACTGCGTGACTGTGAGACTCCATCTCAAAAAAATTAAATAAGGACATCCGCCATTCCCCGGTGTAACCACACTACTTTTTTTTTTACTTACCAAAGTTAGTAATAATTCCCTAAGATCTTCAAATACCCTGTTCATAACCAAATTTCCCCAACTGTTTACACAAAATATCTTTTATAGGTTTTTTTCCCTCCCAAAACCCAGGTCTAATCAAGGAGGGTTCTTTTTTCCCCAGCTTAAAACAACCACCATTTTCTTATGTTCATGTATTCTGTGGGTCAGGAATTTGGAAATGGCACAATGGCGACAACTTGTCTCTACTGCATGAAGTCTGGGGTCTCAGCTGGAAAAACTTTGAAGACTGGGGGTGACTTGTTGGCCAAGAGTTTGAGTCATCTGAAGTCTTTCACTTACATGTTTGATGCCTGGTCTGGGAGGACACAAAAGACTGAAAGTGCCAACATGTGGCCTCTCCATGTGACTAGTTTCCTCACTGCTCAGCAGCCTCAAGGCAATCAAACTTTTTACATGGCGGTTCAGATTGCTAAAAGCATGAGTGTTCCAACAAGCAGTGTGGAAACTGAAATTGCCTTTACTGACCTTGCCTCAAAAGTCATATAGTGTCATTTATACCATATTCTATAGCTTGCAAATAAGCCTGCTTAGATTCAAGAGTGGGGCACAGATCTCACCTATCAGTAGGAAAGGTGTCATGGGATTTGGGGTCATGTTTTAAAACCACCACACATACAAAACTATAGAGAACAATATAAAAGAGATCCAAGTATCCATGACTGAAAATTATGCGTCAACTTTTCGTAAATTTGCTTCAGATCATGTTTTAAACAAATGTTACCTTTAAAGAAAGAATTTCAGCCTTCCGAATTGCTTGTTCTAGAATCTGCATACTGCTTATCCAGAAATTCTCCTTTATAATAGCAATAGCTAACCAAGGAGTTTAAATCTAGGTCAGCAGTACCACCACATCTTTTTTCTGTGACATTAGTTTTTTTCTTTAAAAATATAATAAGGCTGGGCATGGTGGCTCATGCCTATGGTTTTGGAGGCTGAGGTGGGTGGATCACTTGAGGTTAGGAGTTCAAGACCATCCTGGCCAACATGGTGAAACCCCGTCTCTACTAAAAATACAAAAATTAGCCGGGCATGGTGTTGCATGCCTGTGATCCCAGCTACTCAGGAGGCTGAGGCAGGAGAATAGCTTGAACCCGGGAGGTGGAGGTTGCAGTGAGCCGAGATGACCCCACTGCACTCTAGCCTTGGGCGACAAAGCAAGACTCCATCTCAAAAAATAAATAAAAATAGAATAGTTCATTGAGCTCCTATATATCCACCAGTGAGAATGAACAGTTATTAATATATTGCCGTATTGGCTTCATTTATCACTATCTTGTTTTTAAAATTTTTTTCTTTGCTTGAAAGCAAACCCCAGTTATTATGCTGTTTCCCCCAAGTATTTCAGTATGTATTTCTAAAAAGTGGATATTTTCTCACCAAACCTTACAACCTGTTATTATACATAACAAAACTAACAATAATTTGATAATTCTTTATCTAATTCCAAGTCCATAATCAAATTTCCTAAATTGTCAAACCATGAAAAGGTGTTTTTATATTAGATTTGTTTAAATCAGGGTCTAAACAGGGTCCATGTGGCATTTGAATGCCTTTTAACCCTCTCAATCTAGAGCACTCTCCCCTTTTTTGTTCTGTGCTATTGATTTGTTGTTGACACTGGTGTAATTGCCCTGTAGCATGTCCTACCTTCTAGATTTGTCTGTTTGCTTACTTGTGACATTGTCTTTTTAAAGAGACTAAGCCAGTTTATCTTGTAGAATGTCTGCTTGTTTTCTTCTGGTGTCATTTAACTTGTTTTTCTGTACCTGTTTCCTAAACACTGAAAGTAATATGAATGGCTTGCTATATTTTAGCTCTTCAACAAAACTACTTCTCAGGTGATGTGAATTTCCTATTGCTTCTCATCAAGAGGCGTGTGAAGTTGTGTTGTGCTTTCTCACTATTAGTGACGGTAAAGTTCATACTTAAAGTGGTAATCTCTTGATCTCATCATTATAAGTTTTTTCTTCTTGAGGTGAATGGGTAATATTTTGGTGCTGTGTGAATATCCAATTCCCTAGAATCAATTGTTTCATAAGGACTTGCCAGCTTGTGGTTTTCTAATTCTGTCATTCCTTCTACATTTAGTAGCTGGCTTTCTTCTGTAAAGAAGAGCTGTCTCTCATCATTTAGGGCTGTTTGGTTATCCTGAAATACACTTCCTTTTGAAATGGTGGGATGAGTATTTTTTTATTTCAGGTTGGTAAGGCATTATAAAAGAGTCCTGCAAGAGGGTGGTCTTCTTCAGGAACTCATAGCCTGGCTGGTAGACAGAATAACACATCAGCATTAGAGAATGAGACAAGGTGGTATGTGCTATGTATCAAGTAATTTATACAGATCATAAGTTCAGAGGAAAAAGAGATCAGTGGAACCAAAGAGGTTTTGTGTAGGAGATTGATTTCAGCTTACCTTAAAGAATGGGTAGGTTTTGAATAGGCAGACAAAAAGGAAGATAGTACTCTAGGTGGTGTGGATGGTGAGGATGAAAGCATAGGGAGAGAGGATGAGCTGTACACACTCTGGAGATGTAATAAGGAAGCCATCCGTCTGGAGACGCTGAGAATATGGATGTGGAAATAAGGTTGGAGAGGTAAGTGGGCCAGAAGCAGAATATGGGACAAACTTAAATGCCAGTTCAGGGAGATTAACTTTTTATTTTTATTATTATTTTATTATTATTATTATTATTTTTTGAGACAGAGTTTCACTGTGTTGCCGAGGCTGGCGTGCAGTGACGCAATCTCTGCTCACTGCAACCTCTGCCTCCCAGGTTCAAGCAATTCTCATGCCTCAGCCTCCTGAGCAGCTGGGACTACAGGCGTGCACCACCATGGCCGGATAATTTTTTTTTTTTTTTTTGAGATGGAGTCTCGCTGTGTCGCCCAGGCTGGAGTGCAATGGCGCAATCTCAGCTTACTGCAAGCTCCGCCTCCCAGGTTCACGCCATTCTCCTGCCTCAGCCTTCTGAATAGCTGGGACTACAGGCACCCGCCACCACGCCCGGCCAATTTTTTGTATTTTTAATAGAGACGGGGTTTCACCATGTTAGCCAGGATGGTCTTGATCTCCTGACCTCGTGATCCACCCGCCTCGGCCTCCCAAAGTGCTGGGATTACAGGCGTGAGCCACCGTGCCCGGCCAATTTTTATTATTATTTTATTACTATTATTATTTTTTGAGACAGAGTTTCACTGTGTCGCTGAGGCTGGAGTGCAGTGATGCAATCTCTGCTCACTGCAACCTCTGCCTCCCAGGCTCAAGCAATTCTCATGCCTCAGCCTCCTGAGCAGCTGGGACTACAGGCGTGCACCACCATGCCGGGATAGTTTTTGTATTTTTAGTAGAGACGAAGTTTTCGCCATGTTGGCGAGGCTGGTCTCAAACTCCTGGCCACAAGTGATCCATCTGCCTCAGCCTCCCAAAGTGCTGGAATTACAGGTGTGAGCCACTGCACCTGGCCTGGCTTACTGTTCTATTTTTAGAGACAGTGTCTCACTCTGTTGCCCAGGCTGGAGTGCAGTGGTACAATCGTAGCTCACTGTAACCTCAAACTCCTGGGCTCAAGCAATCCTCCCACTTCAGCCTCCCAAGTAGCTAGGACTACAAGCACATGCCACCACACCTGGCTAACTTTTTAATTTTTTGTAGTGACAGGGTCCCACCTCACCCTCCCAGAGCAATGGGATTACAGGCATGAACCATCATGCCCAGCCAAAGGAGGTTCACATTTTTTTTCTTTTTCCCTCTGGGAGGTTTACCTTTATCCTTTAATCAGTGTGTGCTTTGAGCATTGGTGAATTAGGTTCTTATGTGATGGCAAGCAAAATCTGGCTTCATAAAAAGCTAGAAGCAGGAAGACCAATGAGACTACCTTTGGAGAGCTTGGAGGTAGGGAATATGGCTAGCATTCGGATAAATGTCTTAGTGACACCTTCTCATCCTGTTTCCCTTGCAGCCCGCGTGACCCCAACTCTGCCGAAGCAGGACCGTCCTGTGCGTGAGGGGACCCGGGTAGCCTCTATTGAGACAGGTTTGGCTGCAGCAGCTGCAAAGCTGGCCCAGCAGGTAGGTGCTGACACCCCAGGTCACCCTGCAACTAATAGCAGTTTGACTTAGAGCCTCAACACTTAGACCTGCAGGCTGATAGGATCCCACCTTTGTCTCAGTGGGGATTGAGTAACCTTTGATCTTTATCCTTGGCAGTATCCCAGCCCCCTCTTAAATCCCTCTTATCCCAACTCAATGATAAGCTACTTCCACAGGTTACACAGTTGACATGATTCAGGATGAAAGAAAATATTAGGCCAGAGAAAAACCCACTTACCTTTTTTGGTGTGTAAAAACCTCTCAGATGAGAAGGACCAGATCCTTCCTTTGCTCTCATATGAAGCCCTGAGGGGGTGACTCAGCTGAGTACGCTCAAGTTCTCAGCCACCCACCAGTATTGGAATTTGGTTGATTAGAAATTTTTCTTGTCCTCTTTATGAAATAATATTATCTTAATCTTCACCCACCAATTTTTTTTTGTCCTAAAGAGTGATCTTCACTAGAATCAAATTCACCTCCTAGCATTACATCTAAAAGTTCTTTAATGTGCGTAATGTGCTTAGGAGCCTTTGGAGGTGAATTCTCTGGTTATCTTGCAATCAATATCCCGTTAGCTCCTAATCCCATATCCTATAGCTTAGAGCACTGTTAAGCATCTGCTTTGTTAGTTGCTTCCATATATAATGTGTAATGTAATCTGCCCAATAGCCCTGTTCAACAGGTGATATTTTCATCATTTTATAGGTGAAGAAAATGAAGCTCTCGTTAATTGACTCAGGATAATACAGCCAGTAAATGGAGGAGACAATTCAAACTCATATCCTCTAACTTCAAATTTCATATTACTGTCTATTTAAATAAATGCTTATGTAGTTCAGTCATTACATCCTATTTAAATACTGTTTAAATCTTTGGCAATCTTCTTTGACCAGAACTTCTGTCTCTTATGTATATCCCAATACAGTGTAAGCTGTAATTTGAAAAAGGGGGTTCTACTGTTTTATATAAATATAAATTAAGTAAAGGTGTGAAAATTACTCTCAGTGCCTTTTAAGGAGCTAAATTCTGTTTGGGATGATCAGAGATAACCTCAAAGAAGAGGTTTTGAAATTGGGGAGGGGCTTTGCAAGCTAAGCTTCTGGTAGGGGCCAGGGAGGCATTCTAGAAGAAGGGACTTCCTTCGTATAGCACACAAAGCCCTCTTAAAGTCCTCTTGATTTGGTCTCTAGTCATCTCCCTGACCTCCTTCCAGCCCCTCATGCACACCCTTTATACAGCCATAGTGCACTGCAATACTCATAGTCCCCTCAGTGAGTATATCAGATTGTCTCATGCTTTTGTGCCTTTACACAAGATGTTCCTTTTACCCATTGAGAATCATACCCTATCAGATACCTTACCTAACAGCCCTTCATACTACCTACCACCACTTTATTTCAGAGGCCTTTTTCTATATGCTTCTACAACATTCTCTCGTGGTACTTACAATCATAAATGTATGTTTTGGTGTTTCTTATTAAACTATGAATACTTCAAGAGTGGGAATATATTTAATTTAACTTGGTACCCCCACTATGGTCAGAAAATGTGTTTAGTCAGTATTGGGGTGGGTGCGTGAGTGAATGAATGAATGAACGAAAGAAAGAAACAGATCTTTCTGTACTGGAGATTTCATGTTGGGGAATTAGTTAAAATAAGTAATGATTATAAGAATGGATTCTAGAGTCATCCTGCTTGGATTTAAATTATGTAATAGTTCTACCATTTGGGCAAGTTAATTTCTCTTTGCCTCATTTCCTCATAGACTTCATTTTAGGATTAAATGAGGTAATGTACGTACAAGCTCTTTTAGAATGGCAGTTGTTACGGAGTAAGTACTATAGGCCTGTTAGCTTTTTTCATCATTATCATTATGGGTTGGCTAAGTGTAAACAGCCAGACTGTGGAAGATCATGAATGTCAGGCCAGGGAGTTTGAACTTGGGCGGGGATCTGCTAACAGCTTTTTGAGTAACGGGATTGGCAAGGTGAAAGTGGTTCTATCATAAGATGGTCTAGTTGTCTGTGGGAGTATCTGGATAAATTATATGTGAAAGAGATTGGCAGCAAAGGTAGCAAAATTTAGGCTAGTGATCTAGATATGAAGAGGTAATTCTGGATTTAAGTGAGAGAAAAAGGGACAGAAATGCAGTTCCTGGTATGGTTAGAATAGCAGTTTGGCTGAGGGAAGAGATTCTGAAGCCAAATGGCTTGGATGTGAATCCCAGTTTGACCACTTACTGGTCCTGTAACCTTAGGGAAATGACTTAGCCTCTCTGTGCCACAGTTTCTTCATCCTTCAAATGGGATTATAATTCTTACTTCTTGGGTATTTACGAGTATTAAATGAGTAATTATAGAAGAGTGGTTGGCATGTATTACTAATATTGTTATTATTGTACCCCAGAAATGCCCGTGGTAGCCACAGCCTGTGAGATCTTCCGAAGGCAGGATTAGGCTTGTGTTGCCAAGAGAAGGCAAAAAAATGTGATCACTGAGTTGGTTTGTGTGGCTGTGTAGCATTTCAGAAGGTGAAGTGATTTACATGCTCTCAGCACCACCTTTCCAGGTTCTCAGGGCTCCAGATGCCCACTATACAAGTGTCCACCATGCAGTGGATAGTAGATCCATACGGCAGTGGATGGTTGAGATACAAGGTATTGGGAGAAGTGACACAACTCCTTATTTGTCATTCCCATCCCCAAAGTGAGGTTTTTAGACCCAGTGACCTGGAGGATTGTCAAGCCCACTGTTAAAAGAAAAAGACCAGCAAGAGGAAGTGAAGCCATTATAAGAGATGAAGATAGAATAATAATTAACCACTTGTCGAATATCTACTATGTGCTGTGTATTTTTATGTCATCACTTAATCTTTTCAAAAATCCTAAAAAGCAGATATTATTTTACCTGTTTTATAGATGAGGTAGCTGAGATTCAGAAAGGTTAGTCAGTTTGACCATAGTCATCCAATTTAGGGACACAAGCCTGGATTTGAACCAGATTTATCTCATTCCAAAACTAATAATCTTTCTAATCTTTCTACGCTCAGATTTTCCACTTTGAGAAGTTTGCAAGGTGTCTCTTCAGATAGACCTGGTTAAATAGTGGTCCCAACTACTTTTCAGCTGTGAGGCTTTGGGCTCAAGTTACTTAATATCCCTGTGCCTCCATTTTCTCATATGTAAAATTAGGATTTTTTCTTCTTAGAGCTGTTATGAGGATTAAATGAGATAAAGTGTATAAAGTGTCTCAGCTGCTGATGTAAATTTAGTTATTATTATTAGACGTGTCCAAGGTCTACCTCATTAGTGGCAATACTAGGACCAAAATCCTAGTCTCCAAATTCATTTACAGCTTTCTTGGCACTGTACTAATAAGTGACAGTGGTGACTTAAGGATGGATGGTAACAAAGAGATGATCTCAGGTATTGGAAGGCCTGTTATGTGCTGTGTGTACATCCAGGCTAGACTTGGTGCAGGTAAGGGAGAGGGTGGCAGGTTGCACAACCATATTGGACATTGTCTAGTTAGTTCCTTTCCTGGGAACTTGTCTTCTTCACTCCTTAATCTCTCCTCCTACTTGGCTTGTGTTTCAGGAGCTACAGAAGGCCCAAAAGAAGAAATATATCAAGAAGAAGCCTTTGCTGAAGGAGGTAGAACAGCCTCGCCCTCAAGACTCCAATCTCAGTCTGACAGTACCAGCCCCCCCTGTGGCTGCCACACCACAACTTGTCACCTCCTCCTCACCCCTGCCTCCTCCTGAGCCTAAACAAGAGGCCCTGTCAGGAAGTCTCGCTGACCATGAGTACACCGCTCGTCCCAATGCCTTTGGCATGGCCCAGGCAAACCGCAGCACCACACCTATGGCCCCCGGTGTCTTCTTGACCCAGCGGCGCCCTTCAGTTGGCTCCCAGAGCAATCAGGCAGGACAAGGTACAACGGCCATATGGTTGTAGAACCGAAGGATCTTAGAGCCACCTGCCCTAAATCCTAAGTGCTCTAGTAGATGACAATACCAGGGAGGGACACTGAAGGCCAACCTAAGGTGCTTGGATTTGATCTTATGGGCCATGGAGAGATGTTGACTGATTTGAAGTACAGACAAGATCAGGTTTTAGTTTTGAAAGATCCTTCTGGTGGCCAGAAGGAGGTAGGGGGTGGGCTAGAGATGGGAACTCTAGGGAGGAGGCACATATACAAGTTCAGGCAGGCAGGAAGAGTACCTGGGGCTCTGCCAGAGGGAATGGAGAGGAAGGAGATGAACTGATCAAATATGGAGGCAGTCAAATAGGACATGGGAGGGGATTTAATGTGGGGAGACAGAGACAACAAAGAGTTAGAGGACTGAAGCCTTCCTTTCCCTCACTTTGGTCCTCAAAGCCCGGTCCCTAGAGTACGCAGCTCAAGGGCATGGAGGTTGGTGTGATGTTGAAGGCTGATGAAGATGAGAGTTTCTAATGAAGCAAGGCCCTAGGGATGGCAACTTCAGGGACACTGAGCTCTAATCACTAACCAGGCCCTTGTCCAGTCCTGGTGGGTAGGATAAGAGGGTATGGAAGTACATTTACCTCCCTGCAGGATCTTGGAAGGAAAATGATTGGGACCAGAGTAATCAGTGGAGAAAAAAGAACTAGACAAACTGTAATCAGGGAGTCTGTTGCTGCTACAGGAGGTCATAGGAGGAAGAGTCAAAGCATGTGGTGTTGGTTGGAAGTAGTTAAGGAGGGCTTCCTGCCCAATATGGTCTAAGGATGGAGAAACTTTGTGGGTAGAGAAACAGGAAGGGGAGGTGGCCTGAGGGCAGTTGGTGCCAGATGTGATGTTGAAGCCCTTGCCAAAGCCCTTGCTTACTTTTCCCTTCCCCCACAGGAAAGCGTCCCAAAAAGGGCCTGGCCACAGCAAAGCAGAGACTCGGCCGTATCCTGAAAATCCACAGAAATGGCAAACTACTTCTGTGAGCCCTCCTGTGTCCCACCCCTCACCCCTTTACCCCCATTGCCTTCTCCGTTGTCAACTCTTGGGGCACTCCTGGATCCTATCTGCCCTGGACAAGGTGCTGAGGTGCATTGTCCTGCTTTCTTGGGACTTACCAAAGGCACGGACCCCTCCACCGACTCCTTCTAGTTCCCTTTCCCACTTTCACTAGAGCATCCTGCCTGCCTTCTCCACTGAGTAGCAGGTAAATGGGAGAGGTTTCCAGCTGACTAGAACCCTCTTTTCTACTCGTCCAAACCACTCCCGTCACCTGCCTTGTCTGTTCTTTACTCTTCATCCCCCGCTAGAGCTGGAAGGCAGGATGAGGAGAGGTATGAAGGAGCCTGAGCCATGAAGTGGGAAGCCCAGTGCTTGACACTTTCTGCAACTCTAGCCCTATATCCAGAAGCCTGCCCACCTCCACCCATTCTGTTTGCCCCATTTCCCCAGTCCAGTGGACATGCCCCACCTCCAGACTTGCTCATGGGAGAAGGCTGTGGTCTCTGCCCCCTCTTGCCAAATGCTTCATGGAAATGAAGAGGAAGGCCTAGAGCCTCCTTCCTGCCCCACTGTGGGCCATTTCCAGAAGTGGCCTAGAAATGCCAACTTCACTTACCTTTCGAAAGAAAGGTGATTCCTATCACTTGTCAAGGTAGGGAGAGGTCAGATGCCCAAGCCTTTGACCACGGTTTTGTAGCCTGTTGGAGGAAGCTACTTTTAGCTGGCTACACATGAGGCCACTTGTTTTAGGGTGAGCTCCAGGGATTTGCCTGGATTTTGAAATCATGTAGAACATTATCCACGTGGCTGTGGCTGTGGCTGTGGCTGGGCCCTGGCAGGTGGAAAACCATCTCCCAGAAACCTGAAAGCACCTGCCAATGACGCAGATAACCCTGGCCCTACAGCCTGCTTGCTCCGCCTATACCACAGAGCACAGCCTGGACATTATGGAGGGTGTGGCGGGACGGCCCACACCTGGGTCCTCCATCGGGAACTTTTCATGCTTCTTTCTCCACCTGAGGTCTTGGTCTGAAGAAGACCTCAGGACTCACATCTTCACTCCTGGGCCTTTGCACTTCCAGACGACAGGTCATCGTTCAAGCAGAATGCAGACAGGCCATTCACGAGCCCAAGTTGAAGAGAAGAGACGCCCATCCGTGAAGGAGCAGACCATCCATCCGATCCTCCCTTCCCCTGTCCTTCCTTCGTGGATTGTCTCCATTGTCCAGACAGTGCCCCCACCTCCCACCGCCTTGCCTCACTGGCAATCTGGACTCGATGGAGAACATCCCCCCACCTCCATTTGGCACTACCCAAGTGGAGTGTACCCTTGCCCTTTCCACCTGTACCACCCACTCCAACCTCACCCCAGCTTGCCCAGTGCTTCTGGGGAATTTAATAGCTACCATGCAGGCTACAGGGAATTTGTGAGGCTTCTTTTGTCATCTTTGTATCTCCAGTTTGTCTTTCTTTTCTCCATAGCCCTGCCTCTACTTTCCTTCCTTGGAATCAGGGGTTCCTTTAGCCCATTTGCTTTCTCTACCTTGGGGACCCCAGGGGCCAAGCAGTTCTCCATCTAGTCACACCAAAGGCAAAAAGCCTGGCTACCTCCCCCCTAGCACGTGAGTCCCTACTCCCCTCCCCTCTGTTTCTGCCCAGCTTTGCTTATTTTGGGGATTTCAAGGCAGCAGAGGGTAGTGAGGGGAGAGCAGGAGAAGCCTCTGTCCTGTATAGGCAACTGCTTGACTATGCGGTGACTGCTGTAACCAAGATCAGGTCCCCAGCCCTTTTGTCCATTAACACCCCCTCTTGATCTTTCAAAGGCAGCTAATTGCTAGCAAATCCCCCCGATTCCGGCCTTTTCCCTCTATTTCTTTGTTAGAAGTTTTCTGTGGAGCTGAAACCCAGCCTCTGTTTGACTGGGTTTCATTTAGCTTAGTTGGGTTCTTGGAGCCCCCTGTTTGTTGTTTTGTGTTGTTTCCAATGAAAAGCAAGTTTACCCTCAGAGTTATGCTTTTCCAAAGAGGCTGATGTCTTTGTTTTTGTTTTTTTTAATGTTTCAGGTTCTAAGTGAAGTGAGTTGGGGAGGGGTTGGGAGTGTTAGTAATCAAGGTTTAGAACACCATGAGATAGTTACCCCTGATCTCCAGTCCCTAGCTGGGGGCTGGATAGGGGGAAGGGAGAGAGGATTTCTATTCACCTTTAATATATTTTTACAAAAAAAGCAAACAATTTAAAAACAAGCCCACCGCTTCTGTACATGTCTAAATATATTTTTAGAAGTGGGTAGGATTGTGAATTTCTGATGCAGGGCCTTTTTATAAATAGGTTAGGGTAGCATCATTCAGACTTCTCTGTTGTTTTTGTCCCTGTCTTTTTCTTATGTTGTGTTACTAATGTAATTTATATTTTTTTTAGATCCTCCCTTTCCTATAGAGATAAAAGTGATTTATCTTGGCAATTGCTTTGCTTGGCATTCTTTTTTTTTTGTGGTGAGGGTGGTGGTGTGGTGCAGGGTCTGGGAGTGCTGCCTTCTCCTTGTACTCTCTGTCTCTCCCTCAGCAAGTTGTCGGGCATTTCCCTGGTGCTCAGCCTTATGCTTGAAGTGGGAAGGGTATTCCCACCCTCAGGAGGGACACGCTTCACACACCTGAAGTAGATCATCAGAAGCAGACTGAGTAGAAAAGAAAGGGTGCAATAATTCAAAGGGGCCTAACAAGTTCAATGGGAGGGCTTTCCAGAGACTGCTTTTTCAAGTGTGTCTTCTTTATGTGAATGTGGGATTTTTTTTTTTTTCTTTCCCTCTCTCTTCCATGCCCTTGTTGTGCAATCTGGACTTGATTACTGTGCTTAGGGCCAGTACAAGGGTTAGAAGAATATAATTATCAGAGCTTGTTTTCACGATTATCGCACTTCTTTTCTTGTGCCAGGCACTGCTCTTAATACTTTATTGATTCATTTCATCCTCACCAACACCCTCATCCTGCCAGCGAAGAAACAAAGTAACCTTCCTGTATCATACATGAAAATTCTGGGACCAACCTGGTTCCAGAATGTGTATTCTTATCACTCTGTTCTACCACTTCTCACTGATAAACACTACCATTTATTAAGTGCCTTTTGGGTGCCAGGCATTGGGCTAGGGATTTTACTTAGGGATATCTCATTTAATCCTCACTGAAAAACCCCATGAGGATATTCGTCCTATTTTACAGTTAAGGAGACTGAAGTTTGCCAGTGGTCTTCTGCAGCAGGATCTGCCTGATTCCAAAACTTATGTTCTTTGCCTTCACCATATTAGAAAATCTTCTGAGGCTCAAGCACCCAACAGATCTTTATTAAGCCTCTGTTATGTGCAAGATGCAGAATTGAGAGTTATCTCCTAAGGAGAGCTCCCAGGGTGATCTTGGGAGCCTCAGTTTCAAATTCACCACCACCCTGACTCTGTGGGTGAGCCAGGGCAGGCTGCTTACTGTCTGTGGGTCATCTATTAAAGTATTTTGAACCCAGTCAAGATTTACTTCCTCCTGGAGATTCTGCTTCTGTGGGTCTGGAGTGAGGCTGTCTGGTTTTGGCACCTACTGGTTAAATGACCTCCTCCAGTTCTCACAGTCTGTCTCAGGAGTAGGTGGGGTTTTGATAATGTTCATGTCTGAAGCATAGAGAACTGTATTTCCTGGTAGAAAGGAAACAGGAAAGAAGGGCTTTAAAGCCTTTGCAGGAATGATGGGCTGGGTTATTTTTGTCACCAATTCCCACCCCACCTTCCTCAGTCAAGGGACAAAGCACTTTTTCGTGCTTTGTTTTTACCAGCCTCAGGTTAGAGGATAAGCTAGAATCTTGGTCACCTTATTCCTCAGTCCAGGCAGGAGGTGCCAGCAGTTCAGAGGTTCCTGTCTCAAAATTGGGAGGGAAACGAGGCACCCAACTTCAGTCATCCCCCTTTCCAGTATGGAGTGGAAAAGTGCACAGGACTTGTGGCTAAAGAGCCCTCCTTCTCAATGACTAACCAAGTAATTTGGGAGAAACTGCTTGTCTGTGTCTCAGTTTCTACATTTGCAAGATGGAATTAACTATGAAGCCCTCTAGAAGCTTGGTTGCCCCTAAACTTTCTGGATGCTGTTAATTCCCAAACCGAATCCTCTAGCCCTAACTTGTTCTGAGTGCAGATCCCCATTTCTGCTATCTCATGTTGTTTCTCCTGCCTCAACTACACAGGCCCCTTCATCAGGACTCCATACACACCAAGTTAACTGAAATGGCGCTTGCCCTCCAGTAAGTTGAATGGAGGAGAGGAGCATCATATGATACAGCACATTGATAGAGATGAGCAGGGAATCCATCCTAGAGAAGCAAGGAGATTGGGGAAGCCTTCCTATTGGGTGGTGCCTGAGCTGAAAGATGAAAAGCAATTAGTTGGTTTGGCTAAGAACAATGGGAGAGTAGTCCAAGCCGAAGCAGTAGCTTGAGTAAAAACAGGTTGGGGTGTGTGCGTGTGTGTATAGATATAGGTCAACAATATCGTAAACTGCAGCAGGGACTCACCTGGGGGAACATCAGCACAATCCCCAAGAGGGAATATGTAGTTTGAGGAGGCATATGAACATAATTGGTTAGTTATTAGGCATAATATTTATTTTAAAATCCCAGGTTATGGAGGATATGTAATTTTGATGTTTGTCAAAAGACCTTACTTTATCCCAAGAATGGCAGAGAACCTTTAAACGGTTTTAAAGCAGAAAATCACATGATCCAACTTGGCGTTTAAAAAGGATCCCTTTGGGCCGGGTGCGGTGGCTCACGCCTGTAATCCCAGCTCTCAGGGAGGCAGAGGCGGGAGGATAGCTTGAGCCCAGGAGTTCGAGACCTGCCTGGGCAATATAGCGAGACCCCGTTCTCCACAAAAAGGAAGAAAAAAAAAGACAAAATAAGTGTGAAAAGGATCCCTTTGGAGGTGGGTGAAGACGGGGAGAGACTGAAGTCAAGAAGGCTAGTTTGGAAGCTACTGAAGGAGAGATGGGGATGGCACCATCTCATCTAGTGTCCCATCGAATGCCACTTTCCTAAGGAAACCTTCACCCAACTGTCCAGTCAACTTGGACCTTTTCCTGGACTCCTACATCCCATAAAAGGCAGAAATCCCAGGCCATTTCCAGGGGGCAGACCATGAGGTCGGCCACTCAACCCAAGAGACAGAAGATGGACTCCTATATCCCCTTCAGCTTTTTAATTCTCAAAATAACCTCAGACCCTCTCCTTTTCCATGGGACCCCATCGTAATGCCAGCACTCACCAATGAATGTGTTAAGAGAGTTACAGTACTCATTTTGTATTTTCCTTGTCAGGAGTCCAGTAGCCTCCCTCACACTAAATTCTGTCATACACAACCTTTCAGGAGTATCTCCCCAGAGTTCTATTTTCATCATCCCCTCCTGCTTAAGAACACTTCATGACTTGCAACTGCTTATTACACCCTCTGGCTCTCAAGGCTTTCCAGAACCTGGCCCAACCTGGAGACAATGGGATGTGGTGGAAAGAGGATGTGCCTGGGAGTTGAGAAGACCAGTGATTATATTACAGCTCTGCTTCCTATATGATCTTGAACTGGTTGCTTCATATTTCCTTGCCTGAGTTTTGTCATCTGTGAAATGAAGATACGATCTCCCTACTTCACAGGATTCTTGGGAGGAATTTTATTAGCTAGTGCCTTTAAAGAAAATTCTTAGTTCTGTCTGGCTTTTACCTAAAAAATATATATATACGTATATATATATTTGTGTATGAAAATTCAATGTCTGGCACTCAGATGATCAGCAAACATAGTTTATTTTTTCCCAGTCAAAATTTGCCCAACACCTAGAATCTCGAAGTACAGAGAAAGTAAATCTTTAAGGAATTAGGGAGAGTATTCCAAACTGGGGCGGGAAATTGAGTTGGCTTCATGAGGGAGGTGGTGGTTGAGAAACATAGGGAGATGGCTGAGTCAATAGGGGTGGTGGGCCTTAAACTGTAGTAGAGATAGCAAGCAAATCTATGACACAAAGTTGTTGGAAGGTTCCAGAGTGCCTTCCATGCCAGTTCAATATCAATTGTTCAGTTCTACAGTCGTTTATTAAAGCCTGTTGTATCAGACCCTGTGCATACCATTGGAGAGCTTGATCTTCAAAGAGTATGTAGTTTAGTATACAGACATGGAAACCCACATACATCATAGTGAGTAAATACTATGTTACAAATAAGTTTGAGGTGCTATGGGAGCATGAAAGAAGGAGACCGAACCCAGTTTGAGTGGCCAGAAATGCTTCTGGGAAGATGTAATGCCTGGATTAAGTTTGAAGAGCACTCACCAGGCAAAGAGGGCAGAGGATGAGTTGGAAAAAAGCATTCCAAGCAAAAGGAACAGCATGAGCAAACTTAGAAAGTCATAAAGTAGCCTGGTGTGTGAGTGGAACTACAAGCCCTTGAGTTGAGCTGGAGTACAGGCTGCAGTAAGGTAGCAAGTGTCAGGGATGAAGCTGAAGAGGTTGGCAGGGACTGGGTCACGGAAGTCCAGTGTTTTGGAAGATTCTCTCTGGCGATCCTTGGGATGAGGAGAGACTGCAGTGGGCTAACTTGGAGGCCAGTGTGAAGTTGATTGCAAGATTCCAGTTAAGATGTAATGAGGTCTAGGGCCAGGTGCGGTGGCTCACGCCTGTAATCCCAGCACTTTGGGAGGCCGAGGTGGGCAGATCACCTGAGGTCGGGACTTAGAGACCAGTCTGAACAACATGGAGAAACCCTGTCTCTAATAAAAATACAAAAAATTAGCCGGGCGTGGTGGCGCATGCCTGTAATCCGAGCTACTCGGAAGGCTGAGGCAGGAGAATCGCTTAAACCCAGGAGATGGAGGTTGCAGTGAGCTGAGATCATGCCATTGCACTCCAGCCTGGGCAACAAGAGCAAAACTCTTGTCTCAAAAAAAAAAAAAAAAAAAAAAAAAAAAAAAAAAAAGATGTAATGAGGTATAAACCAAGTCTGTGGCTATGAAGATACCAGAGACCAGAGATGTTAACCCACATCTCTTATTTTTTTCCCTAACATTTTGTGATGAACATTTTCAGACATAAAAGTCAAAATAATTGTACTGTGAACACCCATATATCCACCACCCAGATTCTACAATTAGTATTTTACTACACTTGGCTTTATCACATATGCATACCCATGTATCAACGCTTTATGCATTTCAAAATTTTGGACATGTGTACACATTCCTTTAAACATTTCAGCATGCATGCCATTTACTAGAGTTCAATATTTGAATATTTTTTAAGGTAAAATATACGATGAAATAAATGCACACATCTTAAGAGTATAATTTCACATGTTTTGACAAATGTATAGACCTGTGTAACCCACATCCCTATCAAGATACAGAACACTACCATAATCCCAGAAAGTTCCCACATGTCCCTTCCTGGTCAGTCACAGCCCTTTCTCCTTCCAGAGTTGGCCTTGAGTTTGAAAGGGTAGGATTTGGAATGTGTGAAAATAGACATTCCAGGTGGAGACAACCTAGGTGGCTTCCTCTCCAGCAAAGGCATGGAGGCAGGTAACTAGGGGGGGGACACACAAATGTTAGTAAACAAAGGGATGGATGCCCTTCACCCTTCCACCTCTCTCCCTACTAAGCCTCATCTTTTTTGGGTCAAAGCATGAAACAGTGAAGCAGAAAGGAGTTGAGTCAAGGGACTGTCAGGCCCTCAGGAGCTAACAGTCTTCAGGGGAGGAGGAGACAAGCACTGACAGTCACAATTCAGTGTAATGTTGAATGTTATATCGTACCAGGGTCAGGGCTATAACCAAGGGAAGGGTGGAAAGTTAGGGAAAACACCACAGAAGTGCCACAGAGGTTTGGTGTGTGTGTGTGTGGGGTGTGTGTGTATGTATATGTGTGTTTGTCTGACAGAGAGAAATGATAAGGTGAGTGACTCAGACTCTTGGGACTGGAGGAGCTCAAAGGAAAAGAGAGAAGAGCATTTGCCAGCCATGAAAAGTTCCCTGGAGGTAACGTGTGGAAGGATGTTGACTGTTAAGTGTGGTAGACATAAAGATGTTTCAGTTGCAGGTAACAGAAAATGCGAGTCAAGCATAGGACATTGCCTCATGTAACTGATAAGTCTAGAGGTATGTAAGTTTTAGGCACAGTTTGATCAGAGCTGTGGTCCTGATCTCAGTGCTGCCCTATTTTGTGTGTGTTAGCTTTGTCTCCAGGATACTTCTTCATGGTCACAAGATGGCTGCCTGCCACAAATAGGGATATGGTCACTTTCCACAATCATTTTTCAAAGGGCCTGAATTTTGTTCCCGTTGAACTATCCCTGACTCAATCCCTGTGGCCCAGGAATTCCGTCTACTGACTGATGTAGGCCTGGATTATATGATGCAATCGTTGTGGTGAAAAAAAGGACCCTCTGGAGTTGGGAGTGAGGTCATTTCACATAAACCACATGACTTCCACATGATACTTGTGCTTATTTGCCATCTATATATATATCTTCTTTGGTAAAATGCCTGTTCAAGTCTTTTGATGTTTTTAATTGGGTTGTTTGTTACAATTGAGTTTTGAGAGCTTTTTATTTATTTAGGATATAAATCCTCTGTTTGATATGTGGTTTGCATATATTTTCTCCCAGTGTGTAGCTTCTCTTTTCATTCTCTTATCAGTGTCTTTCATGGAGCAAAAGTTCTAAATTTTGATAAATTCTAATGTATTGATTTTATTTATTTTATGGATTTCCCTGTTTAAGTATTCTTTGCCTAACCCTAGGTCATGAAAAATTTATCTTATATTATCTTCTAAAAGTTTAATAATTTTTACATTTATGTCTATGATACATTTTTAGATAATTTTAGTACATTGTAAGAGCTTTAGGTCAAGGTTCTTTTGCCAAAAATCAGGTGGCCATACTTGTATGGGTCCATTTCTGGAATCTCTATTCTGTTCTGTTAATCTTATGTATCAATCTCTCCATCAATACCATACTGCTTTTATTACTGTACCCATATAGGAATTCTTATCACGTAGAGTGATTCCTCCCATTTTTTCTTCATTTTCAAGATTGTTTGGCTCTTCTAGGACCTGTGCCTTTTCATACAAATTTTAATACAAGTTTTTCTGTGCCTACACATACTTTGCTGGCATTTTGAAAGCAGTTGCATTAAGTCTGTAGATCAATTTGGGTTGAACTGATATGTTGTTGAGGGTTTAAAATGATTTTTGATTTTATGTACTTTTAAATTGAAGTATAATCTACGTATAAAGAAAGGCACAGACTCTAAATGTACGGATTGGTTCACATCTAAACTACCTATATGGTCCCAGAACCTACAACTTGTGAAATTAACAAGTAAATTGGTCTCTCTGGGCATCTGGCAAAAGCAAATACCAAACCTGTTAGTACAATCATGATTAACAAGCAAGGCTGAACAGGATTTTCATAGATAACCCCAAGTTGAACATGAATGAAGTAATCCACAATAAGCAAGAGCCACAACAAACAGCGAGATTAAACTTCCATGAACTTCATATAACAGAAGCTAATAGAGATAATAAAGTATGATAAAATGATTAAGTACATAAAAGAAGAAATAAAAACATAAAAGAACCAAACACTATTGAGAAAAAAAGAACAGGCAGATTTGAAAAAAGAACCAAAGCAGACTTCTAGAAAAGAAAAACACAATAATTGAAATTTAAAACTTAATGAATGAGTTAAATAGATATTAGACACTATTGAAGAGATCATTTAACTGAAAGATAGATCTTACGAAATTACTCAGGAAATAGCAATAGAGAGAGTTAAAAAGAGGCAAAAGATAAGAGGCTGGGATATGTGGAGGATAGAATTGCTACAGGACAGAGAAATATGTTACAGGAAAGGGGTCCCGATCCAGACCCCAAGAGAGAGTTCTTGGATCTCCCGCATGAAAGAATTCAGGGCAAATCCACAGTGCAAAGTGAAAGCAAGTTTATTAAGAAAGTAAAGGAGGCCAAGCACGGTGGCTCACGCCTGTAATCCCAGCACTTTGGGAGGCCAAGGCGGGTGGGTCACCTGAGGTCAGGAGTTCGAGAGCAGCCTGGCCAACATGGTGAAACCCTGTCTCTACTAAAAATACAAAAAATTAGCTGGGCATGGTGGCTGGCACCTGTAATCCCAGCTACTTGGGAGGCTGAGGCAGGAGAATCGCTTGAACCCAGGAGGGGGAGATTGCAGTGAGCTGAGATCATGCCATTGCACTCCAGCCTGGGCAACAAGAGCAAGACTGCGTCTCAAAAAAAAAAAAAAAAGGAATAAATGAATGGCTAGTCCATAGAGCAGCCCCGAGGGCTGCTGGTTGCCCATTTTTATGGTTATTTATTGATGATATGCTAAACAAGGGATGGATTATTCATGCCTCCCCTTTTTAGACCATATACGGTAACTTCCTAACGTTGCCATGGCATTTGTAAACTGTCATGGCGCTGCTGGGAGTGTAGCAGTGAGGACGACCAGAGGGCACTCTCGTCGCCATTTTGGTTTTGGTGGGTTTTGGCCGGCTCTTTACTGCAACCTGTTTTATCAGCAAGGTCTTTATGACCTGTATTTTGTGCCGACCTCCTATCTCATCCTGTGACTTAGAATGCCTTAACTGCCTGGGAATGCAGCCCAGTGGGTTTCAGCCTCATTTTACCCAGCTCCTATTTAAGATAGAGTTGCTCTGATTCACACGCCTCTGACATTTCCCCCCTCCCTTTTATAAGAGAACCCTTAATCCTAAGGGTTTCAGAGGGATGAAGATCCATCTTCTGTAACTTCTTCAGGTTGAGCAGGGGCCATGATATTCCTGCCTAACTATGAGGGTCTCTTGCATTCAGGGTAGAGAGGAGCTCGGTCAGAAAGCATCATTATGGTAAGGTCCATTCATAACTCTTGAGTTTCAACAAAAGGTGATATCTGGAAGATTAATATGTGTTTAAGAAAACATTCAGTAAGTTCGTCCTGTATTCCTACACAGAGTATAGCAGCAATATATTCCACAAGAGTAAAGCAAAATAAGTAGTTATTCCAAGGGGGTGTGGCTAACTCCACATGTCCCCAGGCCTTATCTAGAATCTAATGGAGTTAAGGTAGGTAAATTGAACAAGTTTCAAAAGTCAATGAAACAGTTTGATTTTAAAGCATTTAGCAAATCTGATATCTGACCTCAATTTAGACCAAATGTCTACATTTTCAAGACATTTTATTTTACCAGTAATCTTTTTTTTTTTTTTTTTTTTTTTTTTTTTTGAGATGGAGTCTCTCTCTGTCGCCCACACTGGAGTGCAATGGCGTGATCTCTGCTCACTGCAACCTCTGCCTCCCGGGTTCAAGTGATTCTCCTGCCTCAGCCTCCCGAGTAGCTGGGATTACAGGCACCCGCCACCACGCCCGGCTAATTTTCGTATTTTTAGTAGAGACGGGGTTTTACCATGTTGGCCAGGCTGGTCTTCAACTCCTGACCTCAGGTGATCCACCCTCCTTGGCCTCCTAAAGTGCTGGCATTACAGGCGTGAACCACTGCACCCACCCAACCAATAATCTTTAAAACTGTCTTTATTTCCAAAAGATTACTAAAGTCACGTGAACAAAAAGGCATTAAAGCTTCTATTTTTTTCTGACAAAATATTTGATTTAAGAGCTTATTTTTCTAAGCCAATTAATTAGAGCTCTTTTATATATAAACAAACAACACATATAAATACACAGAAGATTCAGCACTTGTAAGATTTTTCATTTGCCATTTTCTTAATTGTATGACTGGCTTCAGGGCGGAGCCCTTGGAGGAACAGGGCCAGGAAAGCATGCAGTTTCCAGAGCCAAATAAGCAGCAAATAAGCAGCTGAAGGCAAATACAGATCCCCAAAATTAAGGGTGCCATTTTATAATGGTTCCTGGATCCCCAAAAGGAGGGAAATACCACAGAAGACAGTGCGGTGCTTCTACCTTGCATCTCATTGCAAGGCAACCCAAAGCCAATCAGCCCATTTTGTAATCAGCCCATCCCTCATGGGAGTCTCATCTCCCAGTGGGGGGTGGGGATGTTTCCTTATCTTCCAGGTGGACAAGAACATGCTTCTCTGATCCAAGTGTGCAGAGTCAAGTATCCCTCTATAGGTACTATTAGCCATCCCTTAAAGCATATTTCCTACCTAGTTATGATACATCGAAGCTCTCTCATAATGCAAAGTAATTTCTGATACCCACAAAACTCAAAACCATCAGATAACACAATGCAAAACAGAAGAGGGCCTTTGATTTTGAGAGGGATCTATTTGCTTTTAATTCCTGGAGTTTCATGAGGAAAACAGAGGTTTTTTCCCAAAACGGAGTCTGTGGCGCCTCCTCTGTTTTTCCCAAGGAGTCCCAGGCTACCAGAAGTTATCTTAGGGCCTCTCGTGTGTGCATTAAGAGTGGCAAGACAAAAAAAAAAAAAAAAAATGGAGAAAAATAATTCAGTTGACTGAGAAGAAAAAAACTTTTTCCAGAAAAACAAGTTTCAAGAAGAGAAAAACAGGCCTTTTAAATATATCTATAGCTTGGATATATCTATATCTATATTCACTTTTAATTAAGCTGACTTTTAACAATAGTACTCTCTAAAAAAGAAATCCTTTCAGATCTCTTATTATCCGACTTTAGCCATGCCAAGTGGCCAATATTTCTAGCTTCTGAACTTTACCAAAGGTAACCTCCTAGGTGCTTAGAGAAAGGAAAATTTAAGACACTCCAAGGAGGAGAAGAGAATAAACAAGGTCACACAGATATTAAACCAGAAATGACTTACTTCCTAGTGGGGAATGGAACCCGGACCACTACTGTGAAAGTGCAAGACCTTAGCTACAGAGCTACAGCACAGGGCAGTCTCTATTTGCTTTCCCAGACGGAGTCTAGAGTAGTTAATTTTCAGCTTGCAAAGGCTTTTAACTATTTAATATGATTTTTAGAGCTAACTATGACATGAACCCTAAAATTCCTGTTCCCTGAAAGGCGGAGACCAAGAGAAAGTACCGCCACGTGGTTGAAAGGTCAAGCTCCCAAGGACATAAAACAACGCGGAGACTTCATCCAGTTTTTTGTTTGTTTCAGGGACCTGCAGCCAAGTTTGTTACTGACCAGCTTGCTGGGCTGTCTTGAAAAGTGGGCTTACAGGTGTTCTAAACCCACGTTTTATCCTAAAGTATCCCTTGACACAGAAAAACGAATTCATGGCACAAAATACACCAGCTTAAGACTAGACTTAGAATTCTAATTCTTTTTTTTTTTTTTTTGAGAAAGAGTTTCGCTGTTGTTGTCCAGGCCGGAGTGCAATGGCACGATCTCGGCTCACTGCAACCTCCGCCTCCCAGGTTCAAGTGATTCTCCTTCCTCAGCCTCACAAGTACCTGGGATTACACGCATGCACCACCACGCTCGGCTAATTTTGTATTTTTAGTAGAGACAGGGTTTCACCATGTTGGCCAGGCTGGTCTCGAACTCCTGACCTCAGGTGATGTGCCCACCTCAGCCTCCCAAAGTGCTGGGATTACAGGCATGAGCCACCACCCCTGGCCTAACCTTAGACTTCTTTTTCGCATTAATCAAAACTTTACAGAGGAGATAAACACTGTTTTGTTGTTGTTGTTGTTGTTGTTGTTGTTTGAGACAGAGTCTTGCTCTGTCACGCAGGCTGGAGTGCAGTGGCTCAGCTCACTGCAACCTCCGCCTCCCAGATTCAAGCAATTCTCCCACCTCAGCATCCCGAGTAGCTGGGATTACAGGCACACACCACCATGCCTGGCTAATTTTTGTATTTTTTTTAGTAGAGACGGGGTTTCACCACGTTGGCCAGGCTGGTCTTAAAATCCTGACCTTGTGATCCACCCACCTCGGCCTCCCAAAGTGCTGGGATTACAGGCGTGAGCCACCTTGCCCGGCCTGTTTTTGTTTTTGTTTTGTTTTGTTTTTTGTTTTTCCATTCATTCAACCATTTGCACAGAGAGAGAGAAGCCAGAAATCTGACTGGTAAGAAATTCTTACCCTTTCGTCGGCATGCCAGGCTTCTGGGTTCCCTTTCCCTGAGTGGCCCTAGTGATCCGGCTTGCGGCACCATTGCCCTGGGGGCCAAGCTGCATCATAAAGGGAAATTATTTTTTTTTTGTTCTGGCCAGAGCAAGCTACGTGCGATAAAACAGAGACATTAGCCACTCTGCTTAGCACCCAATATCAAACTGGCAAGGCTTAAATTTGCCCCCAGATGGGCCCCGTCATCTTTAATCCAACCTCTGGCTTGGAGTTTCAACACATGGTCTCTGGGCAAGATGGTTGCCCTGAGTAACAGAAAAGAAAGGGAAAGGCAGGCCGGGTGCGGTGGCTCATGCCTGTAATCCCAACCCTTTGGGAAGCTGAGGCAGGCGGATCACTTGAAGTCAGGAGTTCGAGACCAGCCTGGCCAAAATGGAGAAACCCCGTCTCTACTAAAAATACAAAAATTAGCTGGGCGTGGTGGTGTGAGCCTGTAATCCCACCTACTCGGGAGGCTGAGGGAGGAGAATCACTTGAACTCAGGAGGCGGAGGTTGCAGTGAGCTGAGATGTGCCATTGCACTCCAGCCTGGGCACAGAGCAAGACTCTGCCAAAAAAAAAAAAAGGGAAAGATGAGTGAGGGGGAAAGCAAAATGATCAGGGAGGCCAGAGAAAGACCTACCAATTGCAGAGACACTGAAAAGTTCAGGCAAGGGTTTTTCCAGCAGTCCTGTCAGCTCTCAAGATTTCCCCTTTTAGGGAGGCAAAAAAGCTCCCCATGTCCCACAGTCCTGTACAGGCCTAACCCTGTCACCCATAGGCATCAGCAAAGAATGCAAGGCAGATTAATCCAAAGAGAATAGCAGTTAACATCCCATAGTGTGGAACCTGTTCTTAGCCAAGAGGGACTTTACCGAGAGGGACTCTCACCCTCCTAAATTGGGCCTCTAACCCAAGGTCGGTCAAGCGTCCTTGCCGTTTATTAAGAGGAGCCTCTAACCCACTCTGTCTTAGGAGAGACTCTAACTCCCCTAAATTGGGCTTTTTTGAGGGGGGTGGGGACACAGTTTTGCTCTTGTTTCCTAGGCTGGAGTGCAACGGCGTGATCTCAGCTCACCGCAACCTCCGCCTCCCGGGTTCAGGCGATTCTCCTGCCTCAGGCTCCCAAGTAGCTGGGATTACAGGCATGCACCACCACACCCGGCTAATTTTCTATTTTTAGTAGAGACGGGGTTTCTCTGTTGGTAGGGCTGGTCTCGAACTCCCGACCTCAGGTGATCCGCCCGCCTCGGCCTCCCAAAGTGCTGGGATTACAGGCATGAGCCACCATGCCCTGCCCCAATCCCATTCTTTACTCGGGTATATGCACCCCACTTACCTAAAGTCAGCCAACTGGTGCATGCAGATGATTTTCCTTTGGGTCGGGGGTCTCCTTAGTATCGTCCCTTCCGTGGGTCGCCAGAAATATGTTACAGAACCCCAATACTTACCCAAAGGTAGCCATTGAGTCAGGGTTTCTGCACTATAGCCCTTTCTGTGGTCGCCAGAAATATGTTACAAGACAGAAAAATGTGTTACAGGAAAGGGGTCCTGATCCAGACCCCAAGAGAGGGTTCTTGGGTCTTGCACATGAAATAATTCAGGGCGAGTCCTCAGTGCAAAGTGAAAGCAAGTTTATTAAGAAAGTAAAGGAATAAAAGAATGGCTACTCCTTAGAGCAGCCCTGATGGCTGCTGGTTGCACATTTTTATGGTTATTTCTCTCTCTCTGTCTTTTTTTTATTTTTTATTATTATTATTTTTTGAGACGGAGCTTCACTCTGCGACCCAGGCTGGAGTGCAGTGGCGGGATCTTGGCTCACTACAACCTTTGCCTCCCGAGTTCAAGTGATTCTTCTGCCTCAGCCTCCCAAGTAGCTGGGATTACAGGCGCCTGCCACCACACCAGGCTAATTTTTTGTATTTTTAGTAGAGACAGGGTTTCACCATGTTGGCCAGGCTGCCCTCGAACTCCTGACCTCAGGTGATCTGCCCACCTTGGCCTCCCAAAGTACTGGGATTACAGCCACTGCGCCTGGCCTCTGTTTATTTCTCGATGATGCGCTAAACAAGGGGTGGATTATTCATGCCTCCCCTTTTTAGACCATATACAGTAACTTCCTGACGTTGCCATGGCATTTGTAAACTGTCATGGCGCTGCTGGGAGTGTAGCAGTGAGGACGACCAGAGGGCACTCTCGTCGCCGTTTTGGTTTTGGTGGGTTTTGGCAGGCTCCTTTACTGCAACCTGTTTTATCAGCAAGGTCTTTATGACCTGTATTTTGTGCCGACCTCCTATCTCATCCTTTGACTTAGAATGCCTTAACTGTCTGAGAATGCCGCCCGGTAGGTTTCAGCCTCATTTTACCCAGCTCCTATTTAAGATGGAGTTGCTCTGGTTCACACGCCTCTGACAGAATGGGATGATTTCACAAATGAGTAATTGCAGTTGCAGAAGGAATAAATAGGGAAAGGTCAGGGGGATGTAACATACAGTTGCCTATTCAATATTTTCACTTGGAAATATATCCAAAACTTAACTCTTAATCATCTGTTCCCAAACCTGTTTTTCTCTCGGCCTCCCTCATATTAGTAGATGGCAACTTCATCCTTCCAGTTGTGAAAGCCGAAAACCTTGAGAATCCTTAATTCAGCCCTTTCTCACACTTCATATCCAAGCTGTAAGCTGTGAACCCCAAAAATCTGAGACAGGTCTCAGTTAATTTAGAAAGTTTATTTTGCCAAGGTTGAGGATGCATGCCTGTGACACAGCCTCAGGAAGTCCTGATGACAAGTGCCCAAGGTGGTCAGAACACAGTTTGGTTTTATACATTTTAGGGAGACATGAGACATCAATCAACATATGTAAGATGAACACTGGTTCGGTCTGGAAAGGCGGCACAACTGGACCAGGGAAGGGGGGTTCCAGGTTGTAGGTAGATAAGAGACAAATGGTTGTATTCTTTTGAGTTTCTGATGAGCCTCTCCAAAGGAGGCAATCAGATATGCATTTATCTCAGTGAGCAGGCGGGTGACTTTGAATAGAATTGGAGGCAGGTTTGCCCTAAGCAGTTCCCAGCTTTATTTTTCCCTTTAGCTTAGTGATTTTGGGGCCCCATGATATTTTCCTTTCACAAAGCAAATCCTGTTGGATTTACCTAAAAATATTTGCAGACTCTGACATCTTTTCACCATCTCTGCTGCTACTAACTACCTTGGCCTTCCACTTCTGAGAAGATGGAGTAGACATACTTTTTCCTATTTTGCCCACTAAGTATAACTAAAAACTCTAGATATTATATATAAAACAAACACGGCCAGATGAAGTGGCTCATGCCTGTAAATCCCAGCACTTTGAGAGACTGAGGCAGGTGGATCGCTGGAGCCCAGGAGTTCGAGACCAGACTGGGCAACAAGGTGAAACCCCGTGTCTACAAAAAATACAAAAATTAGCTGGGCATGGTGGCACACGCCTGTAGTCCCAGCTACTCAGGAGGCTGAGGTGGGAGGATCACTGGAGCCCGAGGAGGTCAAGGCTGCAGTGAGTCATGATCTCACCACCCCACTCCAGCCTGGGCAACAAAGTGAGACCCCGTTTCATCAACCAATCAATCAATCAAACATAAGACTTTGAAAGGTGGAGAGAAGGCAGAACAACTACGGATATTGGGACCCAAGAAACAACACATTGGTGAGTTCTTTGGTTTTCTTTTTGTCTCATACATACTAGACTGGATACCGGAGAAGCCTGCAACCCACAAACACCAACAGATGCAGACCAAAAAAATAGCCTTTCTCCAGATAAAGGACCAAGAAAGGGGCAGCCTGGCAATGCAGAAAACTTAGATAATGACCATTGTACTCCAGCCGCACACAGTGGAAAAACTCTGGCTCCACCCCCACCCTCACTGAGCGAAGAGCCTAGAGTCTCCAGGCTGTGTTGAGGTGCTCAAATGTCCCTCCACTCACTGAGGTGGTGTCAGAGAAAGCCAAGTGGAGAACATGAACTTCTACCTCCATCTGGCATTAATGAGGTAGCACCACACCTTTTCCTGCCAGACTCTGCTCAAAGGAGTTCAACTCAGAAGATTTTACTGAATTCCAGAGTCTTATAACATAATACCCCAAATATCCAGGTTTCAATAAAAAGTAGCTCATCATACCAAGGATCAGGAAGATCTCAAATTGAATGAGGAAAGACAATCAACAGATGTGAACACCAAGATACAGTTGACCCTTGAACAACATGGGTTTGAACTGTGCAGGTTCACTTATATGTGGATTTTCTTCCGCTTGTGCCACCTCTGAGACAGCAAAATCAGCCTGTCCTCTTCCTCTTCCTCTTCCTCAGCCTACTCAATGTGAAGACAAAGAGGATGCAGTCAGGTGTGGTGGCTCACGCCTGTAATCCCAGCACTTTGGGAGGCCGAGGCGGGCGGATCACCTGAGGTTGGGAGTTTGAGACCAGCCTGACCAACATGGAGAAACCCCGTCTCTACTAAAAATACAAAATTAGCCGAGTGTGATGGCGCATGCCTGTAGTCCCAGCTACTCGGGAGGCTGAGGCAGGAGAATCGCTTGAACCTGGGAGGCGGGGGTTGCAGTGAGCCGAGATTGCGCCATTGGACTCTAGCCTGGGCAACCAGAACGAATCTCCATCTCAAACAAACAAACAAAAAAAAAAACAAAACAAGAGAATGCAGACCTTTATGATGATCCACTTCCACTTAATAAATAGTAAATATATTTTCTCTTATGATTTTCTTAATAACATTTTCTTTAGCTTAATTTATTTTAAGAATACTGTATATAATACATATACAAAATATATATTAAGTTTTGGGGCAGTCCAAAGTTATGAACAGATTTTTGACTGTGGGGGGGGTTATGGTTGTTGCCCTTAACCCTGCATTGTTCAAAGGTCAACTATACACAGATTATAAAATCATCTGAGAAGTATAAAGGAGCCATCATAAAAATGCCTCAACAAGGGCCAGGCACGGTGGCTCATGTCTGTAATCCCAGCACTTTGGTAGGAGGCCAAGGTGGGCGGATCACCTGAGGTTGGGAGTTTGAGACCAGCCTGACCAACATGGCGAAACCCAGTCTCTACTAAAAATACAAAAATTAGCCGGGCGTGGTGGCACGTGCCTGTAATCCTAGCTACTTGGGAGGCTGAGGCAGGAGAATCGCTTGAACCTGGGAGGTGGAGGTTGCAGTGAGCCGAAACTTGCCATTGTACTCAGCCTGGGAGACAGAGTGAGACTCTGTCTCAAAAAAGAAAAAAAGAAAGAAAGAAAGAAATTCTGAAACTTTCCTAAATGTGGCAAATTTATACTTTGGATGAGGTTCTGTTCTGTGATGCTGAACCTGTGGCTGGAGTTCACACAAGGGAGCACCTCAAGCTGTCCTGAGGGCTGGTTGGGATGCTAAAGAAAGAAGCACTAAATACCAAAGTGATCAGTCCAAAGCATTTATTAGAGGAACTTAGAGTGCTGCAGCAATCCTCACAACAGACAGCGAGAGAAAAGGAGTGTTCTACCTGCGAATGTCTGCATCAAAAGTCTTGCTTCAATGTTGATGGCTGCTGACTGATCAGGGTGGTGGTTGCTGAAGGCTGAGGTAGCTGTGGCAATTTCTTTCTTTTTCTTTCTTTCTTTCTTTCTTTTTTTTTTTTTTTAGGCAGAGTCTCCCTCTGTCACCCAGGCTGGAGTGCAGTGGTAGGATCTTGGCTCACTGCAACCTCCGACTCCTGGGTTCAAGTGATTCTCCTGCCTCAAACTCCAGAGTAGCTGGGATTACAGGTGCATGCCATCATGCCCAGCTACTTTTTGTATTTTTAGTAGAGACAGGGTTTCACCATGTTGGCCAGGCTGGTTTCAAACTCCTGACCTCAAGTGATCTGCCTGCCTCGGCCTCCCTAAGTGCTGGGATTACTTAAGACAACAGTGAAGTTTGCCAAGTAAGTTAACTCTTCCTTTCATGAAAGATTTCTCTGTAGTATGCAGTGCTGTTTGATAGCATTTTACCCACAGTAGAACTTCTTTCAAAATTGGAGTCAGTCTTTTCAAACCTTGCTGCTGCTTTATCAACCAAGGTTATAAACCAGTACATCAGGGTATGGAATTTACATAAGAGTTTAAGGAATTTGGTTCAAGGCCAGGGCCAGTTTCTTTCAGTGTTTTGGACAACCTAGATAATACCTTTATCAGTGTCTGGGAATGTTCAAGGCCCAGTTTGGGTTCAAGCTTGCTGGGAGAAAGCTGCAGTTGAGTGGGTCAGGGCACTCTGTAATTTTCAGTTAGGGCACAGAAAAAAAGTGAGTGCAACAAGGGGACTTTACAGATTCTAATATCATTTACAGATTGCATTTATGGTGAATCCAAGCTGGGTAGAAATGAAATAGTTTCCTTCTTAAAAAGAATTATTAACGTTTTTTACTACTACATAAATGTAAGTTATTTATATTTATCATGTTCATTTTATTTTAAACATAAAAGAAGACTGGTTGCAGATTTTTATAAAATTTACTCTTAGAGCATAAACCATGAGGCGAAGTAAATTTTATGTAAATCTTTTTTCTGAAGAAATTCTATTTTATATTTTCAATCAGAAAAATGAAGAATTTTCTCAGATTTCATTTACATTTTGCTGTATTGTGATCTGTAAATAAATGTGTATGATTTTGTTTTGCATAAAATTACTATAGATAAATAAGAATGGATTTCTGAAAAATGTTCAAGTAACCATCAGGAAGACAGATAAAGCAGAGAAACGAAAAACAGTTTAAACAGAAAATACAAATAAAATGGCACACTTCACCCTTATTTTTTTCTTTTATAAAATCACAAGTCATCAAGCAATTCACTCTTAATATATCAATAATTAGGTGTAAATGGTCTAAATTCACAAATTAAAAGAGGTTGACAGTGGATAAAAAAGTATTACCCTGGCCAGGTGCCATGGCTCATGCCTGTAATTCCAGCACTTTGGGAGGCTGAGGTGGGTGGAACACTTGAGGTCAGGAGTTTGAGACCAGCCCGGCCAACATGGTGAAACCCCATCTCTATTAAAAACATAAAAATTAGCTGGGCATGGTGGTGTGGGCCTGTAATCCCAGCTACTCAAGAGGCTGAGGCAGGAGAATCGCTTGAACCCAGGAGACGGAGGTTGCAGTGAGCCGAGATTGTGCCTCTGCACTCTAGCCTGGGTGACGGAGCAAGACTCTGTTTAAAAAAAAAAAAAAAAAAAAAAGGTGGAATTGTGGAATTGTGACCTTTAAAATGATGAATTTCATGGTATGAGAATTATATCTCAATAAAAAAGTACAGGCTGGCATGGTGGCTCACATCTCTCATCCTAGCACTTTGGAACACCAAGGCGGCAGGAGGATTGCTTGAGGCCAGGAGTTCAAGACCAACCTAGTCAACATAGCAAGACCCTGTCTAAAAATAAATAAAAATAAGTACATAGATCTGAATGAAAATGAAAATACAACATTTCCAAATCTGTGGGATGCAGTTGAAGCAGTGCTGAGAGAGATTATTTATAGCACTAAGAATTTACTTAGAAAACTTTCAAATCTTACCTCAAGAAGCTAAACAAAAGGAGACCAAAATAAACCAAAACCAAGCCAAAGGATAGAAATAATAAAGAGTAGAAATCAGTGAAGTTGAAAACAGAAAAACAGAGAAAAATCAAAAGCAGGTTCTCTGACAAAATTTATTAAAATTGACGAACCTTTAGCAGGACTGACAAAGAACAAAAGAAGAAACGGATTATTAATGTCAGGAATGAAATGGAATATCACTACAGACTTTGCAGACATCAAAAGGAAGATAAGGCAATACAGGCATACCTCACAGATATTAGGGTTGTGGTTCCATACCCACTGTAATAAAATCAATATCTAAATAAAGCTTATAAAAGTTATGTTTGTACTATACTGTAGTCTATTAAGTATGCAATAACATTCTGTCAAAAACAATGTGGCCAGGCACGGTGGCTCACCCCTGTAATCCCAGCACTTTGGGAGGCCGAGGCAGGCAGATTACGAGGTCAGGAGATCGAGACCATCCTGGCCAACATGGTGAAACCCCATCTCTACTAAAACTACAAAAATTAGCCTGGTGTGGTGGCATGTGCCTGTAATCTCAGCTACTTGGGAGGCTGAGGCAGGAGAATCACTTGAACCTGGGAGGCAGAGGTTGCAGTGAGCCAGATCGTGCCACTGCACTCTAGCCTGGCGACAAAGTGAGACTCCGTCTCAATAAAAAAAAAGAAAAAAAGTACATATCTTTTTTTTTTTTTTTTTGAGATGGAGTTTCGCTCTTGTTACCCAGGCTGGAGTGCAATGGCGTGATCTCGGCTCACCGCAACCTCCACCTCCTGGGTTCAAGTGATTCTCCTGCCTCAGGCTCCCGAGTAGCTGGGATTACAGGCATCCACCACCAGGCCCGGCTAATTTTGTATTTTTAGTAGAGATGGGGTTTCTCCCTGTTGGTCAGGCTGGTCTCAAACTCCCGACCTCAGGTGATCAGCCTGGCCTCAGCCTCCCAAAGTGCTAGGATTACAGACGTGAGCCATGGCGCCTGGCCTACAATGTACATATCTTAATTAAAAATACTTTATTGCTAAAAATTGCTGCTGATCACCAGAGCCTTCAACAAGTCATGATCTGCTTCTTGGTGGAAGGTCTTGCTTCAAATGTTGATGGCTGCTGATTGATCAGGGTGGTGGTTGCTGAAGGCTCAGGTAGCTGTGACAATTTCTTTCTTTCTTTTTTTTTTGAGATGGAGTTTCGTTCTTGTCACCCAGGCTGGAGTGCAATGGTGCGATCTCAGCTCACTGCAACCTCTGCCTCCTGGGTTTAAGCGATTCTCCTGCCTCAGCCTTCTAAGTAGCTGGGACTACAGGCACTCACCACCATGCCCGGCTGATTTTTGTATTTTATTTAGCACAGACAGGGTTTCACCATGTTGGCCAGGATGGTCTTGATCTCTTGACCTCGTGATCCACCCACCTCGGCCTCCCAAAGTGCTGGGATTACAGACATGAGCCACCGCACCCAGCCTAGACAATTTCTTAAAATAAGATAACGGTGTGAAGTTTGCCACATCAGTTAACTCTTCCTTTCACGAAAGATTTCTCTGTAACATGTGATGCTGTTTGATAGCATTTTACCCATACTAGGACTTCTTTCAAAATTAGAGTCAATCTTTTCAAACCTTGCTGCTGCTTTATCAACCGAGTTTATGTAATATATTCTAAATCCTTTGTTGTAATTTCAACAATGTTCACAGTATCTTCACTAGGTGTAGATTCCATCTCAAAACACCACTTCCTTCGCTCATGCATAAGAAGTAAGTCCCTATCAGTTCAAGTTTGATCATGAGATTGCAGCAATTCAGTCATATCATCAGGCTCCACTTCTTTTTTTTTTTTTGAAACAGGGTCTTGCTCTGTTGCTTAGGCTGGAGAGCAGTGGTGCAAACATGGCTCACTACAGTCTTAACTTCCAGGGCCCAAGCAATCCTCCTACCTCAGCCTCCTGAGTAGCTGGAACCATAGGCTGGAACCACTGTGCCCAGCTAAGTTTTTAAAAATATTTTGTAGAGATGAGGTCTCCCTATGTTGCCCAGGCTGGTCTCGAGTTCCTGGGCTCAAGCAATCCTCCTGCTTCAGCCTCTCAAAGTGCTGGAATTACAGGCATAAGCCACTGTGCCTGGCCTCCACTTCTAATTATAATTCTCTTGCTATTTCTACCACCTTTGCAGTTACTTCTTTCATGAACTCCTCAAAATTATCCATGAAGGTTGGAATCAACTTGTTCCAAACTCCTGTTAAGGTTGATATGTTGATCTCCTCCAATGAATCACAAATGTTCTTAATGGCATCTAGAATGGTGAATCCTCTCCAGAAGGTTTTCTGTTTATTTTTCCAGATCCATCAGAGGAGGCAGTATTTACGACAGCTATAGCCTTACAAAATGTATTTCCTAAATAATAAGACTTGAAAGTTGAAATTACTCCTTGATCCACGGGTTGCTGAATGGATGTTGTATTAGCAGGCATGAAAACAACGTTAATCTTGTACATTTTCATCAGAGCTCATGGGTGACTGGGTGCATTGTCATTGAGCAGTAATATATTGAAATGAATATTTTTTTCTTAGCAGTAGGTTACAACAGTGGACTTATAATATCCAGTTAACCATGCTTTAAACAGATGTGTTGTCATATAGCCTTTTATTTTTTCCATTTATAGAGCACAGGGAGAGTAGATTTAACATAATTCTTAAGATCCCTAGGATTTTCAGAATGGTAAATGAGCATCGGCTTCAACTTAAAGTCACCAGCTGCATTAGCCTCTACCAAGTGAGTCAGCCTGTCCTTTGAAGCTTCGAAGCCAGGCACTGCCTTCTCTCTAGCTATGAAAGTCCTAGATGGCATTTTCTTCCAATGATGTAGATGTTTCATCTACATCAAAAATTGATTGTTTAGTGTCCCCACCTTCATCAATTGTTTTAGCTAGACCTCCTAGACAATGTGTGCAGCTTCTGCATCAGCACTTGCTGCTTTACCTTGCATTTTTATGTTATGGAGATGGCTTTTCTTAAACCACAGGAACCAATCCCTGTTAGCTTCCGACTTTTCTTCTGTAGCTTCTTGACCTCTCTCAGCATTCGTAGAATTGAAGGGAATTAGGGCCTTGCTCTGGATTAGGCTTTGGCTTAAGGGAATGTAGTGGCTTGTTTAAATCAACAACTTAGAACAATGGACCAAATCCTCAAAAAGTACAAACTGTCACCACTCACTTAACATGAAATAGATATTTGAATAGCCATATAACTATTAAGGAAATTTAATCTTATTTAACTCCCCTAAGCCCCCCCACCACCCAAATCTTCAGGCACAGATGGTTTCACTAGATAATTCTAACAGACACTTTAAGTAACAATTCTACACAATCTCTTCCAGAAAACAGAAGAGGAGGAAACACTTTCCAACTCATTGTGTTCAGCCATTATTATACTTATACCAAAATCAGATAGTATGAGGACACCAATGTCCCTTGTAAATATAGACACAAAAATTCTTACCAAAATATTAGCAAATAGAATTCAGCACTATATAAAAAGAATAATGCACCATGACCAAGTGCGTTCATTCCAAGGACGCAAGGTTGGTTCCATAATTGAAAATCAACCAATGTAATCCACCATAAATCAGGTGAAAACGAAAAATTGCATCATCATATAAATTGATCCAGAAAATAGCATTTGACAAAATTCAATACCCATTCATAATAAAAACTAAAAAATAGAGGAGAATTGGAATAGAGGAGAATTGTCTTAGTCAGCTCAAGCTTCTGTAACAAAATACTATAGATTGGGTGGCTTAAACAATAGGCATTTATTTTTCACAGTGTGGAAGGCTGGAAAGTCTGAGATAAGGGTGTCAGTATGGTCGGGCTCTGGTAAGGGTTCTCTTTCCAGCTTGCAAACAGCTGCCTTCTGCTATGTCCTTACATGGTGGAGAGGGGGGAGTGAGAGACAACTTTACTCTTCTCTCTTCTTAGAAGGATATTAATCCCGTCATGAGGATCCCTCCCTCATGACCTCATCTAAACCAAATTATCTCCCAACATCTAACATCCTAACACCATCACACTGGGGGTTAGGGCTTCAACATATGAGTCTTTGGGGGACACAAACATTTAGTCCATGACAACTTTCTTTTTTTTTTTTTCAGACGGAGTCTTGCTCTGTCGCCCAGGCTGGAGTGCAGTGGTGTGATCTTGGCTCACTGCAGCCACCACCTCCCGGGTTCAAGCAATTCTCCCACCACAGCCTCCCAAGTAATTGGGATTACAGGCACCTGCCACCACGCCCAGCTAATTTTTGTATTTTTAGTAGAGACAGGGTCTTCCGATGTTGGCCAGGCTGGTCTTGAACTCCTGACCTCAAGTGATCCGCCTACCTCGGCCTCCCAAAGTGCTGGGATTACAGGTGTGAGCCACTGTGCCCGGCCCTGTAACAACTTTCTAAGCTGAATAAGAAGCATCTACAAAAAAGCTATAACTAACATATTTACTGGTCCTAAGATCAGGAACAAGTAAGGATGTCTGATATACTATTCAACTTAGTATAGAAGACATAGCCAGACCAATTAGTAAGGAAAATTAAATAAAAGGCATACATATTGAAAGAGAAGAAATAAAACTGTTCTTATTTGCAGATACAATGATTGTTTATATAGAAAATCCCAATAATCTACAAAAAAAAAATTCCTGGAACTAAGTGACTTCAGCAAGGCGACAGGATACAAGATTAACATATAGTGACCTCCCCCCATTGTATTTCTCTGTACTAAGCAATCAACACCTGGAAGCTGAAATTAAAAATATGTAAAAATATGCAAACTAAAAATGTACAATCACTAAAAAATGTAATGCTTAGGTGTAAATATAACAAAATTTGCACAGGAATTGTATGCTGATATCTACAAAATGCTAAATGCTAATGAAAGAAAGATCTAAATAGAGAGATATTCTGTGTTCATTGGTTAGAAGACTCAACATAGTAAGGATATTAATTCTCCCAAATTGACACACAGGTTTCATGCAATTCCTGTCAAAACTTTCAGCCCAATTTTTTGTAGATATACAAAAGATTATTCTAATGTTTGTATGGAAAGGCACAGGAACTAGAATAGCTGTAGTAGGTTGAATGTTGGGCCCCAAAAATGTTTGTCCACATCCAAATCCCTGGTACTTGTGAATATGACTTTATTCAGTAAAATGATTTTTGCAAATGTGATTAAGAATCTTGAGATGAGGCCAGGCACGGTGGCTCATGCCTGTAATCCCAGCACTTTGGGAGGCTAAGGCAAGTGGATCACCTGAGGTCAGGAGTTCGAGACTAGCCAGGCCAACATGGTGAAACCCAGTCTCTACTAAAAATACAAAAATTAGCAGGGTGTGGTGGTGCACGCCTGTAATCCTAGTTACTCGGGAGGCTGAGGCAAGAGAATTGCTTGAACCTGGGAGGCGGAGGTTGCAATAAGCTGAGATTGTGCCACTGCACTCCAGCCTGGGCAACAGAGCGAGATTCCGTCTCAAAAAAAAAGAATCTTGAGATTAGATCATCCTAGATTATCTGGATGAACCCTAAATCCAATGGCAATTTTCCTTATAAGACGTAGAAGCAGAGAAGACACAGATACAAAGGAGAAGGCCATATGAAGATGGAGGCAGCGATTGGAGTTATGCAGCCACAAGCCAAGGAACACCGGAACCACAGTGATCAAGACTGTGTGCTATTAGTGAAGAGATAGACACATAGATCAATGTAATAGATAGAAAATCTAGAAATAACCATGTTTCCAGATTTCAATTTAAGTGGTACTTGAGAAACAGAGAATGTTGAATGTTTTATTTGAATTATAACTTGAAGTGTAAAACATAAATTATAAAACTCTTACAAAATAACATAGGAGAAAATCTTCAGGACCTAGGGCTTGGTGAAGAGTTTTTAGACATGACACCAAAACCATGTCCATAAAAGAAAAAAATCGATAAATTGGACTTCATCAAAATTTCATGCTATGAAAGACACTGGTAAGAGGATAAAAAAGCAAGCTACCAACTGAGAGAAAATGTTTGTAAACCACATATCTGACGAAGGACTCATATCTAGGGTATATATACAAATTCTCCAAACTCGACATTTAAAAAACAGTCAAAAGTCATGAAGAGACATTTCACTGAAGAGGATATATGATGGCAAACGAGCACATGAAAAGATGTTCAATGTCATTATCCATTAGGGAAAAGCAAATTGTGACTCCAGTGAGATATCTCTACACACCTATTAGAATAGCTAAAGTAAAAAATAGTGACAATCCCAAATGCTGGCAAGACTGAGGAGAAACTGCATCTGTCATATATTGCTGTTAAGAACAAAATGGTACAGCCACCCTGAAAACAGTTTCCTAAAAAACTAAACGTACATTTACGATATGACCCAGCAATCCCACTCCTGGGCATTTATCTTAAAGAAATGAAAATATATGTCTGCATAGAAACCTGTACACAAATGCTTGCAGCAGTATTATTTGTGGGGTTTGTTTGTTCGTTTTTGAAACAGAGTCTCTCTCTGTCACCCAGACTGGAGTTCAGTGGCACAATCTCGGCTTACTGCAACCTCCATCTCCTGGGTTCAAGCGATTCTCCTGCCTCAGCCTCCTGAGTAGCTGGAATTACAGGTGGGCGCCACCACACCCGCTAATTTTTGTATTTTTAGTAGAGACAGGGTTTTGCCATGTTGCCCAGGCTGGTGTCAAACTCCTGACCTCAAGCGATCTGACCGCCTCGGCCTCACAAAGTGCTGGGATTACAGGCATGAGCCACTGTGCCCGGCCTTATTTGTAATAGCAAAAAACTGAAAATAACCAAAATATCCACCAGCAGGTGAATGAATAGAGAAAATCTGGCACATCCCTACCATGGAATACTACTCAGCAATAAAAAGGAATGAGTCCTGAAGCACACAACAACTTGTATGGACTTCAAGGCCATTATGTGGAGTGAAAAAAGCCAGGCCCTAAAGGTCACATACTATATGTCCATGGGTAAATGGTTAAACTGTGGTACATCTATGCCATCAGATACTACTCAGCAACCAAAAAGAAACTATTGATACATGCAACAACTTGGATGAGTCTCAGGATCATAATGCTGAATGAAAAAAGCTAATTTTACAATATAGTTTAGTACATAATTGCATTTATACAATATTTTGGAAACGACAAAATTACAGAGATAGAAAAAAGATGATTGGTTGGCAGGGATTAGAGATAGTTGTGGGGGAAGTAGAGTGTATAACTATAACGAGGAAGCAGAAAGAAGATATTTGCAGATGGAATAGTGTTGTATCTTGATAGTGGAGGTTACATGAATCTATATATATGATAAAATGACACAGAACAATACATAACACAAAAATGTAAACTTCCTGTTTTGTATTGTACTATAATTGTGTAAGATCCATCCATCAGAGCAAAATGGGTGAACATGGGACCTCTCTGAGCTATGTTTGCAACTTCCTGTGAATCTATACTTTCAAAATAAAATGTCTTAAAATGTAAGTCAAATCATATCACTCCTAGCTCAAAATGCTGAAGATTCCTCACTTATTCGGAGTCAAAGTCCCAAATCCTTAGTTTGCCAGGACTTGTCTGTCACCTGTGTCACCTCTCCGACCTCCCTGTCTTCAACTCTCCCCTTCACTCCCTCTACTCTAGCCATATTGGCCTCCTTGCTGTTCCTTGAAAGTGCTAGGCATTCTCCTGCCTTAGGCTCCTGCCCTAGCTGGACATTTATGACCCTTAGTTCTGGAGATTTTTTTTTGAATTATTGATCACTTCTTTCCACCTGTTTTCTCCTATTCTTTCTGGAATCCCTATTATTTGGATGTTAGATACTCTGGTGTAGACCTCTTATTTCTCCTCTCCTATTTTCTTTTCCTTCCTCCTTCCCTTCCTTCCTTCCTTCCTTCTTTTTCTTTTTTTCTTTTTTTTTTGAGATGGAGTCTCCCTCTATTGCCCAGGCTGGAGTGCAGTGGCACAATCTCAGCTCACTGCAACCTCCGCCTCCTGAGTTCAAGCGATTCTCCTGCCTCAGCCTCCTGAGTAGCTGGGATTACAGGCGCCTGCCACCATGCCCGGCTAGTTTTTTTGTATTTTTAGTAGAGACGGGGTCTCACCATATTGGCCAGGCTGGCCTCGAACTCCTGACCTCGTGATCCACTGGCCTCATCCTCCCAAAGTGATGGGATTAGAGGTGTGAGCCACTGCGCCCGGCAAAAGCCTACAGTACCCAGTAATCCCAGGTGGTCTCCCATTCAACTACCAGCCAGGCCTGACCCAGCTTAGCTTCCAAGATTGGCATGTTCTGGGTGGTATGGCCATAGACATTGGCCACCTCTCCTCTTTTCTCTCTCTCTCTCTCTCTCTCTTCCTCTCTCTCTCTCTCTCTCCCTCCCTCCCTCTCTCTCTCTCGATCTATCATGTGCCTCTACTTACTAATTCATTATTTGGCTTTACTTTCTGGAAGATTTCTCCAAACATGAGTATCATTCAACACTTCTAAAAAGTTTTTCATTCATATATATATAATATATATATAATATATAAATATATATATAATATATAATATATAAATATATATATAATATATATATAATATATATTTATATATTATATAATATATATAATATATATTTATATATTATATATAAATATATATATTATATATAATTATATATAATATATATTTATATTTATATAATATATATTTATATTATATATAATATATATATATTTATATTTATATATAATATTTATATTTATATATATATTTATATTTATATATATTATATATATTTATATTTATATATATATTATATATATAGAGAGAGAGAGAGAGAGAGAGAGAGTCGCTCTGTTGCCCGGGCATGATCACAGCTCGCTGAAGCCTTGAACTCCGGGGCTGAAGCAGCCCTCCCAGCTCAGCCTCCTGAGTAGCTGGGAATACAGGCATGAACCATCATGCCTGGCAATTTTTTTCATTTTTTTTTTTTTGTAGAGGCAGGGTCTCATCATGTTGCCAGGCTGGTCTTGAACTCCTGGGTTCAAGGGACCCTCCCACCTCGGTCTCTCAACATGCTGGAATTACAAGCATGAGCCACCGTGCTGGGCCTTGATAATACATTTTAATTTCCAAGAACACATTTTCTAATCTACAATGAACTCAAACAAATTTACAAGAAAAAAACAAACAACCCCATCAAAAAGTGGGCGAAGGACATGAACAGACACTTCTCAAAAGTGCAGCCAAAAAACACATGAAAAAATGCTCACCATCACTGGCCATCAGAGAAATGCAAATCAAAACCACAATGAGATATCATCTCACACCAGTTAGAATGGCAATCATTAAAAAGTCAGGAAACAGCAGGTGCTGGAGAGGATGTGGAGAAATAGGAACACTTTTACACTGTTGGTGGGACTGGAAACTAGTTCAACCATTGTAGAAGTCAGTGTAGCAATTCCTCAGGGATCTAGAACTAGAAATACCATTTGACCCAGCCATCCCATTACTGGGTACATACCCAAAGGACTATAAATCATGCTGCTATAAAGACACATGCACATGTATGTTTATTGCGGCACTATTCACAATAGCAAAGACTTGGAACCAACCCAAATGTCCAACAATGATAGACTGGATTAAGAAAATGTGGCACATATACACCATGGAATACTATGCAGCCATAAAAAATGATGAGTTCATGTCCTTTGTAGGGACATGGATGAAATTGGAAATCATCATTCTCAGTAAACTATCGCAAGAACAAAAAACCAAACACCTCATATTCTCACTCATAGGTGGGAATTGAACAATGAGAACACATGGACACAGGAAGGGGAACATCACACTCTGGGGCCTGTTGTGGGGTGGGGGGAGGGGAGAGGGATAGCATTGGGAGATATACCTAATGCTAGATGACGAGTTAGTGGGTGCAGCGTACCAGCATGGCACATGTATACATATGTAACTAACCTGCACATTGTGCACATGCACCCTAAAACTTAAAGTATAATAATAATAAAAAAAAAAGAATAAGACAGGGAGCCCAGCTCCCTGAATGTGAAAAAAAAAAAAGAACACATTTTCTGTTTAAAAAATAGTATCTTAAGCTGGTCCTGGTGGCTCACGCCTGTAATCCTAGCACTTTGGGAGGCCAAGGCTGGTGAATCACCTGAGATCAGGAGTTCAAGACCAGCCTGGCCAACATGGCAAAACCCCTTCTCTACTAAACACAAAAATTAGCTGGGCATAGTGGCGGGTGCCTGTAGTCCCAGCTACTCGGAAGGTTGAGGAGCCGAGATCATGCCACTTAACTCCAGCCTGGGCGAAAGAGCGAAAGTCCGTCTCAAAAAAAAATAAGTAAATCAAATAAAAACAAAAAAATAGTATCTTGCTCTGGTTTTATGGATATATTATTTTGTCTTTTACTTCTAAGGCGGGGTCCCCAACCCCTGGGCGCTGGATCAGTATCGATCCATGGCCTGTTAGGAACTGGGCTGAACAGCACGAAGTGAGCAGTGGGCGAGTGAACATATTACCACCTGAGCTCCGCCTCCTGTCAGATCAGCGGAGGCATTAGATTCTCTTAGGAGCGGAACCGTTCTGTGAGCTGCACATGTGAGGAATCTAGGTTGCATGCTCCTTACGAGAATCTAATGCCTGATGATCTGAGATGGAACAGTTTCATCCCGAAACCATCCCCCATCTCTTCCTTGGTCGGTTGAAAAATTGTCTTCCATGAAACAGGTCCCTGGTGCCAAAAAGGTTGGGGATTGCTCTCTGAGGAATGGTTAATGGCTTTTTTAAAAGGCTTCCTATTACTGCATAGCTTCTTTCTAGTTTCTTCCTGTCCCTCTCTATCTTTCATGTTAGAAACTTTCCTCGGATGTCTGATAATCTGTTTGATTATGTTCACTTAACTCCACTTTGCAATATGGGATTTTTAACCTCAATTATGCCTGGAGTCCCCCATTCCAGAGCTCCTCTATTTTTCCCCTCCTAACAATAATCCTTGAATCTTCTTCCGGGGCGCAGGAGATAAATCACCCAGTTAACAGAGTGAGAGGAGTATCTGAAAATCTAAGTGCTTCTTAAACAGACTTTCATGCAACCTTTCTGTTTTTAACCCTTCTTTCATCTCCACTTGCAGAAGTACCAAAAGTATCCCAATGGCCTTTTTTTGCAGAAATAGAGAAGCTCATCCTTAAATTTATATTGCAAGGCCCTCCAAATGGCCAAAACAATCTTGAAAAAGATCGAAATGGGAGGATTCGCACTTTCCTATTTTAAGACATAATACAAATCCCAGCTACTCGGGAGGCTGAGGCAGGAGAATTGCTGGAACCCGGGAGGCGGAGGGGGCAGTGAGCCGAGATCACACCACTACACTCCAGCCTGGGTGACAGAACGAGACTCTGTCTCAAAAAAAAAAAAAGATTGGGAAGCTGAGATGGGTGGATCACCTGCGGTCAGGAGTTTGAGACCAGCCTGGCCAACATGGCAAAACCCCGCCTCTACTAAAAATACAAAAATTAGCTGGGCTTGGTGGTCTGCTCCTGTAATCCCAGCTGCTCAGGAGGCTGAGGCAGGAGAACCCAGGAGGCACAGGTTGTGGTGAGCCGAGATGGAGCCACTGTACTCCAGCCTGGGCAACACAGCAAGACTCCATCTCAAAAAATAAAAATAAATAAAAAAGTAAATAAAAAAATGAAACTCTTAGAAGAAAACATAAGAATAAATCTTCATGACCTTGCATTTGGTAATCCACAAGCACAAGCATCAGAAGAAAAAAATAGATAAATTGGACTTTGTCAAAATTAAAAGCTTTTGTGCATCAAAGGGCACTATGAGGGAAGTTAAAAGACAACATGTAGAGAAAATATTTGCAAATCATATATCTGATAAGGCTCTAATATCAATGATACATAAAGAACTTTTATAGCTTGACAACAAAAAAGTCAAACAACACAATCAAAACATGGGCAAAGGACTTGAATAGACATTTTTCCAAGGAAGATTTTTAAAATGACCAACAAACACATGAAAAAATTCTGAACATCGTTAGTTATTAGAGAAATGCAAAGCAAATCCATAATGATATGCCATTTCACACGCAGTAGGATGGCTACAATAAAAAATAAAACAAAAACCAAAAACAAAACCCAGAAAATAACTACTGTTGGCAAGGATGTGGAGAAATCAGAACCTTGTACATTGCTGGAGGGAAAGCAGTGTGGTGCAGCTACTGTGGAAAACAGGTTGGCAGTTCCCCCAAACGTTAAACAGGTAATTACCATATGACCAAACAATTCCACTCTACAGTATATACCCCCTAAAATTAAAAACAGGTACTCAAACAAATGCTGGTACATGAATGCTATTAGCAGCACTATTCACAATGGCCAAATATCTTTTTTTTATGAGATGGAGTCTTGCTCTGTCACCCACACTGGAGTGCAGTGGTGTGATCTTGACTCACTGCAAGCCCTGCCTCCTGGGTTCAAGTGAGCACGTCTGGCTAATTATTTGTATTTTTGTTAGAGACAAGGTTTCACCATGTTGGCCAGGCTGGTCTCAAACTCCTGACCTCAAGTGATCTTCCCGCCTTGGCCTCCCAGAGTGCTGGGATTACAGGTGTGAGCCACCACTCCTGGCTGGCCAAATATCTTTTAACAGATGAATGGATTTAAAAAGTGGTATTACTATAATAGAATATTATTTCATCACAAAAAGATACTTCATACTTAATGAATATTTAATGATATGATAATGAATACTTAATGATATGATACTTAATGAATACTTATATGAATGATATATGATATGATTGAATAATGATGATACTTAATGAATACTTAATAATACAAAGTACTTCATATTTTATGAAATCTTCATATTCATAAAGATACGAAATACTAACCTTCCACCACTAAATACATAACCTATCTCCATTGGCCCCAAGCTTCTCTCCTTGCCTCTTATTATCCAAGCATCACCTCACTTAGTATCCTTCCTGCATAATCAGCATTGTGCTGTGTGGATTATCCCCTTGTGTTGCTGATTTACAACCTTACCATCTCTGCTGGATTCATCTCATGAGTTTTTTGTTGTTGTTGTTGTTGTTTTGTTTTGTTTTTTGAGACGGAGTTTTGTTCTTGTTGCCGAGGCTGGGGTGCAATAGCATGATCTCAGCTCACTGCAACCTCCACCTCCCAGGTTCAAAAGATTCTCTTGCCTCAGCCTCCTAAGTAGCTGGGATCAGAGGCGCCTGCCACCATGCCCGGCTAAATTTTTTGTATTTTTTTTAGTAGAGATGGGGTTTCACCATGTTGGCCAGGCTGGTCTCGAACTTCTGGCCTCAAGTGTTCTGCCCATCTTGGCCTCCCAAAATGCTGGGATTACAGGCGTGAGCCACCACACCCGGCCTCATTTCATGAGTATTAAAACACATTTATGTTTTTTATGTGTCCTACGTGACACGGTCCTCATCTTCTAACATTCATACACTTCTCAACCCACTTCAGTGTGGTTTGGCCATCCAGCAGTATTAAAAGTGCTCTTGCAAAGGTCCCAGATAACCAACAAGTTACTAAACTCAATGGCGACTTTCTAGACCTCATCTTATTGACCCCCATCAGCATTTGAACACACAGTTGGTCATTCCCATTTGAACATGTCACCCTAATTTGATTGAAAACATATTTCTACCATTTTACCGGAAACGTTTACTACAGCCAATCATTAACTGTGAAAACTCTTCAGAAATTTCCCTAATATTCTTCTTTTTTCATCTTCTGTTTTAATGTCTAGTCTTTCTCCTAAGCAATCTTACATGCAATGATGCAGCTAAGAACTACCTGTGTGATGATGAAAAAAAATGTTCATTATGAGAAATTTAATACAGAAGCCACTAAAATTGCCTCTAATTAGGAAAATAATAAATGGTAGCTTTTCTTCTTGAACAAAATGACAACCTATCAAAAGAAGAAAACCTTTTCCCTCTTTTTCCTGTCTTCCTGCCTTGGACTTGGATGTGTTGAACAGTATTTGTGATCATGAGTAAAAGGCCAAGAAAATTACGGAGATGTCAGCATTGACATTTTAAATCACTGAACCAATTCTAACAACCAACTTCATCTAGACTTTTTTCATAAAGCTTTAAGCCCTGTTTGGGTATCCTGTTGGTATGTCTCTTGGTACCTGCTGACAAAAGGATTACTGACTCAGACACATTTATTTCAAATGCATCACAATGAACGTAAGTGAACTCATGATCCTCTCCACTAAACTTGATTCTCTTCCAGTCTCTCCCATCTCAGTAAATTGTACAACATCCACCCACTCGCCTATATGAAAAACACGAGTTTCCTTGCATTCCTCTCCCTGCACATACACATCCCAACATTCCATTACCACACGTTGTCAATTCTGTCTTTTCACCATCTCTCAAATCTGTCCATATCTGCTGCCCCTTCTCCAATCCAAGTCACCAGTCGTCACATGGACTACTGAAAAATAGTCCTGGCCACATCTCCTCTGGCCCATCTCTGATATATTCTCCAAAAGCAGCGGTAGTAATGTTTTACAGAAAACCTTTCTGATCATGTCTGTCCTCTTGCTTAAAGTTCTGTAATGGCTTCCCATGTAAGTGGTAATTAAGTCCAAACTCTTTACAGGGCTTGTAAGACCTTACATGATGTCAACCTTACCTACCTCTCTAGCTTCCAGTCAACTTCGGTCCTCCTCAATCTCTACACTGGCAATAGTGACTTTCCTTTACTTTCTCAACCACTTAAACTCCTTTAAGTTCCCTGTTTTGTTGCCTGGTATACTTTTCTCCCAATCTTTGACTCAGTAACTCTTCCTCATCACTTAGGTCGCAGCTTAAACATCATATTCTTAGTATGTCTTCCATGGAGTCCTGCAACTAGGTTAAATCCTTCAGTGAATCCCACTACGGCACCATGTTCACTTTAAGCACATGTAACTTCTAATTACTGACTGTTTTTCTGCTGGACTGTAAGCTCCAGAGCACAGGCACCATGTCTGTCTTAAAACAAAGCCCCTCATCTTCCCATCATTAAAATGTTAAATCTATGTTACTTCTAACCCAACTTCCTCCTCTGGTTACAAGGGAGAAAACATTTCTCCTCTGATCCCTTCACGTGCACTTTGATTTCCATCCCACCTCAAGTACTTTGAGCCTTTGACTCCCTGCCTCCAAATATACAGTTTTCAGAATCATTCATTTCTTCCTTCCCTCAACATCATTAACATAAGCATTTAAGCATATTCTAGTAGATCTCACTTAAAAAACCCAAAACACTGATTACATCAGTAAACATTAAAAAAAGAGGAACAGAAAAGAAGACCACAGATGAAGACCAAACTCTACCTCTTCCTTTGGCTACTATAATATTTTTCTACTCTAGATACTTCACACTAAAGAGATGAGCAAATTTTTTCACATTTAGAAAACAATGAGTGATGCCAGGCGCAGTGGTTCATGCCTGTAATCCCACCACTTTGGGAAGCTGAGTAGGGCGGATCACCAGAGGTCAGGAGTTCGAGGCCAGCCTGGACAACATGGCAAAACTTGGTCTCTACTAAAAATACAAAAATTAGCCGGGTTTGGTGGCAGGCACCTGTTTTCCAGCTACTTGGGGGGCTGAGGTAGGAAAATCACTTGAACCTGGGAGGCGGAGGTTGCAGTTAGTCCAGATCAGGCCACCGCACTCCAGCCTGGGCAACAGAGTGAGACTCCATCTGAAAAAAAAAAAAAAAAGAAAGAAAATACTGAGTGTTAACGAGAATATGAAGCAAAGGCATAATCACTTGAGAGAGTAGAATTTAGATAAGTATTTAGAAAATTTGAGTCAAATCAAAGATGCCAGTAATCTAGGTCCAAGAATTCCACTTTTAGGTGTATGTGAGAACATTTTTCAATTGCCGGCTATGACACTATAGTGGATGTGTTGTGGAGTTACTTTAGTGGGTTGTGACGACATTAAACAAGTGAACTGGAAGAAAATAGAATAGAAAATATCTGATTGCATTGCATGCAGTTAGGGTGAGTACTATTTTATGAAAATGTTATTTCACTGGCATATACGTGTGTGCTTATATGCATGTGGGTAGGCAAGCTTGTGTTCTCCAGGGCACAACACAAAATACATTTCTTCCTGGGGTTTCTGTCAGAAAAGCTTTCAAAACTCTCTTCTAGGAACTCTCTTGAATATGTGCCAAAGGAAGTCTGTCTGTACAAGAGTATTCACTGCACTGTGGATGAAAACACCAGGAAAGAGCCTGAATGGCTTTCACAGACAGTCCTGTGTATTTCACTTAATTATTAGGAGCCTCTTCACAGTCCATTTCCACATGGCTCCTGCACGTCCTGCAGAGCCCTTCTTTAGGCCAGGCTACCGAGTTTTCTCCCCAGTCACCGAGTTATGAGAAACTCCCAATGAACCCATGGGTGTAGGTTGAAGAACAGGTGGCAGCACGGGGAGGAATAAAAGCCCAATTTGGTATATATGATTTCCCTTTGGGGATGGGGTTGTACTGGTTACGCTAGACTTTACGGCTTGGTGGATTAGTCAACACCCAGTTCATGATGGACAGCTCAGGTCACATGACCAATTTGGTTTCTCATGGCCAGTCTACCAGGGCCGGTAGCAAGCTAGGAACAGTCTCTCAAAAAACAATAGTTCCTTGCTGATGAAGGCATGGATTTGCTCCAATCACAGGGTTTACTGACATGTTTCTCTCAACAGGGATTACTCCCAACTCCATAAGGTGTCATGACCTGTTACAGACATTTCAAGCACCTTTCGGATCCCTTGAGTCATAAGGGCTTGGTGGCAGATCTGGGTGAACTGCAGCCTGGGACAATGGGAGAGCCTTCATTTACCCTGGGCCCCACTGAATACTGGCCATTTTTCTTGTTACCTACAAAATGGGTTGGAGTAGGACACACAAATATGGCAAATTTTATCTTCAACATCCAGATTGGCCCACCAAGCACTGTGCCTCATTACTGGTAGGGGATGAAAACGGAAGCCACTTGGCCTCCACATTTGGAGAAATATCTTGACGTGCCTCAAGTCACTGGACCCCTCCAAATTTCATAGAGGTGGCAGGCTTCTGTGATTTCAAAGAATTGAACTCAAAGTCTCTGGACCCTCATGAGTCTTTCCAAAGTATCTAGATACCCATACTTTCTCTTACCTAGGTCCTATCAGCATGATATCATCAACAGAGCAGACTAGAGTAATTCCCAGTGGAGGGTGGTGTGGTTAAAATCTCCAAAGACTAAACTAGAGCTCAGACTTGGAAAAAATGATATATCTCTGTGCATGACAGTAAGTGTATAGAATTTTCTATGCTAAGGAAAGCAAGGTGCTTTTAGTGTTCTCTGCTTGCTGGAATGTAGAAAAGAATATTGATTTACTCCATTAAGGAGGTCACATCTGGGATAGCAACTGCAATCAGCAATCACCACCTGATTATATTTATGATAATCCACATGTACACCCCAAGGTCCATTCATCTCTCGCACTGGCCAGAATTGGCATGTGAATGAGATACAAATGACTACTTCTGTGTCTTTTACTATTTTCTGCATGGCATGCTTTTCCTGGTATTTCCACAGGCATGTGATATTTCTATGGATTTCGTATCTTGGCAAGAAGTAAGGATGGGGGGAAATCCAGTAATTTCTTAGCCTTCTTTAGCATAATAGCTCTTACTCCATGGTGGGTTACAGAGGCAACGTGGAGATTCTTGCAGCTTCTGAATAAGTGTGTGTGCATGTGCGCATGCACCTGGGGGCACGTGCTCCACAAATACTTGCAGGAACTAGAGAAACAACCATGAGACGAACTTTGTTCAAGATTTCATCCATCATCTGATCCTGATAAGCCTCCCTCTGACTGATGGACCATGGTGGCATTCTGCATTCCAAGCCATTAGTATTAGCTTAAAGTCAATATCCAATAATGACTAACTGTTTCGGTGTTTCCCTTTTCTGCAGTGCCTATGTACCTAACTAACTGGCTGCAAGTCTCTCAGAGAAATACTAGAATGAAGATTCACATTATACATTGAGTTTGCTCTGTGACTTTCTCTTCATTTGAGGGCATCTGGGTCTATAAACTGACTCAAGTCAGGGACAGAAATTCAGTGGATGGTGGTTCAAATGACTCTTCAGTCAACAGACTTCCAGGGTCTTTTAAATTGCTGTATTGACACAGATAAAATATGCTGGTTTGCAATGGGCTTTATTTCAGTCAGTTTCTTTGCTTACAATTTGTTCCCTCATCTCAATTCTTCTGGGCACAATCTTCTTTCTCTTGAAGCACCTGTTTAAAAGTTCTCTCAGCCCATGCTTGTCAGAAAATATCTCTGTGTTTCTCTCGCTCTTGAATGATAGGGTAGCTGGGTATATAATTCCAGACTGCTTCCTGACTTCTATTATTCCTTGCAAAGTCTTCAGTCAGTCCAATTTCCATTCCATCATGGTAATGTGCATTGCCTCCCTGCCTGATTTGTCTTTGGTGTTTTCTAGTTTTACTATGATGTGCCTAGTTATAGATTTCTTTCTTCAAAAATCCTGCTCAAAACTTTTGCTCCCTGAATCTGAGTATTCATGTCTCTCAGCAATTCTGATATATTCTCAGCCATTAAGCTTTTAAATATTCTCTCTAGACTCTTCTCCTGGAACATCCATTAGATGTATGTCAGTCTCTCCTCCATGTCTCTTAACCAGTCTGTCATAGTACCCACATTTATACCCCCTTGTGCTGTATTCTAGATAATTCTGTTAGATCTATCTTCAACACCATTATGTCTCTCTTCAGTTTAATGTTCTGTTTAATTTGTATATTAGATGTTTGTTTTCAATGACTATACTGTCCAGTTCTAGAAGCTTTCTTTGACTCTTTTCACACCTGTCTTTTAAAAATACCATCTTGCTCTTTCTTCTTACATTTGCATGTCTTCTTTCATGGCTGTTACTTAAACATACTATCTCTTAGTTTCTGTGTGATAATCCTATCAGCTGACATTCCTAGGGGTTTAATTATGCTGTTTGTTGTTTCTGCAGCTCTTGCGCATGGGAAATTGTTTCTTCCTGCGTTATTTTGTGATTTTGAAATTCGAGCTCCTATTTGGCAGGGCCTTGTGGGAGTCCTGTGGAGAGTGTCCCTCTAGAGACATGTTTGCTTCTGTCAGGCAGACGGCCCAAGGTCTCACCAGCCTGGGAGCACATTTAACGTTAATTTATCATGTTGAGGGATCCTGGACCATAAGGACAGTATAAATTCTAACTAAAAATTACATGAGACACAGGCTCATCTTTGTTTCCAACTCCCTGCCAACAGTGTCTTGAACGCCATTCTGTCATCCTCACATGGCCATTAAAACTCAAAAGCTATGTTACCAAGACCAGTAACCTGGCTCGGGAAAGCCATGCTGTCAGCTCATGTGCTTATAGCATTGTGTTTTGGCTTCCTCTTCACTCTTGCCCCCTGTGTATTGCCCTTAATCTTTTTGTGACGTCAGCTATACACTTGAAAGAATGCTTGCTCCATTTTCTCTAACATGTCCAAGAGTTTTGGAGTATGTCGGGGGAGGAGGGGGGAATGGTAAATCAGGATATTTAATCTTCTCTATTTCTAGATGCAGTTGTTCTTTTTTTCTCTTTTCTTTTTTGAGATGGAGTTTCGCTCTTGTTGCCCAGGCTGGAGTGCAATGGCACGATCTCGGCTCACTGCAACCTCCGCCTCCCGGGTTCAAGCGATTCTCCTGCCTCAGCCTCCAGAGTAGCTGGGATTACAGGCGTCTGCCACCATGCCCAGCTAATTTTTTGTATTTTTAGTAGAGATGGGGGTTCACCAGGTTGGCCAGGCTGGTCTCGAACTCCTGACCTCAAGTGATCCACCTGCCTTGGCCTCCCAAAGTGCTGGGATTATCGGTGTGAGCCACCGTGCCCGGCCCGCAGTCGTTTTTTAAACATGCCATTCTCTCTCTCTGTCTTCCATACATGCTATTTCCTCCATGAAGAACATACCTTAGCCCTCTCTTTGCCTGGCTAACTCCTTGTCATACTTCAGGTTTAAGTTCAGCAGTCGGTTCCTCTAGGAGAAGACTTTGACCATCCCTGCCATGTCTGTGCTCCTCTAGCCCCTGTACTTCTCCAACTGTGATGCACTTACACTGCTTCTTATTAACGTGCCTACCTTTCCTTCTAGCCTATGGTAGTAGGCATCCCGGCTTGTGACTGTTCCCCCCGTGTCTCCACAATGCTTAGTACAGACTTGTTGATTAATAACTTTTTTTTTTTTTTCGAGACAGAGTTTCACTTTTGTCGCCCAGGCTGGAGTGCAATGGCGCAATCTTGGCTCACTGCAACCTCTGCCTCCCGGGTTCAAGTGATTCTCCTGCCTCAGCCTCCCAAGTAGCTGGGATTAGAGACGCCCACTACCTCGCCTGGCTAATTTTTTTTGTATTTTTAGTAGAGACACAGTTTCGCCATGTTGGCCGGGCTGGTCTCGAACTCCTGACCTCAGGTGATCCACCTGCCTTGGCCTCCCAAAGTGCTGGAATTACAGGCGTGAGCCACCGTGCCCAGGCTAATAACTATTTTTTAAATGCATGAACTTTCCCTCAGCCACTCCAGCTTTGAGAACTTAGGAATGGGCCCAGAATCAGCACACCAAGCTATCTCTCCTCACTCCATCTCACCATGTCAACCCTGTTCTCCTTACAAGGGATGTGACCATCTCAAAGACTTTTCCAAACCCCCTAGGACCCCAGTGCGACGTCAGCCAATTTTGTTCCTCCGGACTCCATGATTAATTGAATACAATGCGTGATCTCTCATATCAGGCCACTCTGACTACTATCCTGACCTTGCTGCCCATTAGGGTCACCACACCAACATTCCTGGTAAGGGCACCCAGGTAAGTGCCATTACCTCTGCCACTCAGGATACACATCCTTATCAAAAGCAGGGATTCCAATTCAGCTGCAGTGTTTCCCATCAGCATTCTGTGGCCACTGAGAACAGCTGATGGAGCATTTAAAAAACACATCACCATTTTCTTCACCCAGTGTAGTCTCAAACTGTGGAGGGAGACTCTGCGGTCCCACTCAAGTTTGACATAGTCAGGGGGTAGGGTGACATACATGACAGTTTCCCTCTAGCTTTCCCTAACATTTTAAATTACTTTATCTACAACATGCCAAGGGATTTCACACGGTGCAAATTCTGCAAAGCCCATCCATATTGACAATTCACCTCAAACTAAAGTCGTGTTCCCCTACTTGGTCAAGCACTCTCAAAATCCATTTGTACGGTAGCCATCATGTTGTGTTGGCCTTCTTTTCACGTTTGACTCTGCTTTTGTCCCCAAGCGGTTTTGGGTTCACTGCAAAGAATATCCACAAATCCTCCCAGAGATGCCCATTCCAAATATCAAGGTTTCACTGTTTCCCAATTAACACTCTGATTTTCACAGATTTCTGGCTAGGCTGTACATTCAACTGGTGTATATATATTTGTACATGGTCAAACTGTACAATTAGGTTTTGTACAGTTAGCCCCAGGAATCAAGCAATGTGAGATTCTTTAGCATAATCACAGAAAGTACTTGAGGTTTTTTTTGGTAACCTTTATTTTAGTTTCAGGAGTACATGTGCAGATTTGTTATATGCGTAAATTGTATGTCATAGGGGTTTGGTGTCTTGATTATTTCATCGCCCAGGTAATAAGCATAGTACCCAATATGCACTTTTTTGATCCTTACCCTCCTCCCTCCTTCCACCCTCATGTGGCCCCGGTGTCTGCTGTTCCCTTCTTTGTATCCATGTGTACTCAATCTTTAGCTCCCACTTGTAAGTGAGAACATGTGGTATTTGTTTTTCAGTTCCTGTGTTAGTTCTTTAAGATATCACCAAACTGCTTCCCACAATGGCTGAACTTATGTTCCCACCAGCAGTGTATAAGTGGTGCCTTTACTCCACAACCTCACCAGCATCTGACCTTTTTTGACTTTTTTTTTTTTCTTTTTTTCTTTTGAGATGGACTCTCGCTCTGTCTCCCAGGCTGGAGTGCAGTGGGGCGATCTCATCTCACCACAACCTCCCCCTCCCCGGTTCAAGTGATTCTCCTGTCTCAGCCTCATTAGTAGCTGGGACTACAGGTGTGCACCACCATGCCCAGCTAATTTTTGTACTTTTAGTAGAGATGGGGTTTCACTATGTTGGCAAGGCTGGCCTCTAACTCCTGACCTCGTGATCCGCCTGTCTGGGCCTCTCAAAGTGCTGGGATTACAGGTGTGAGCCACCGCACCTGGCCTGACCTTTTTTAAAAAAAAAAATTTTTTTTTTTTAGGAGATGGAGTCTCACTCTGTTGCCTCTGCCTCAGGCTCCCGAGTAGCTGGGACTATAAGTATGCACCACCACATCCAGCTAATTTTTGTATTTTTTAGTAGAGACAGGGTTTCACCATATTGGCCAGGCTGGTCTTGAACTCCTAACCTCAAGTGATCCTCCCTCCTCGCCATCCCAAAGTGCTGGGAATACAGGTGTGAGCCACTGCGCCTGGTCTTTGACCTTTAAATAATAGCCATTCTGAGTGGTGTGAGATGATATGTCATTGTGGTTTTGATTTGCATTTCTCTAACGATCAGTGATGTTGAGCATTTTTTCATGTACTTGTTGGCCGCATGTAAGTCTTCTTTCTAAAAGTGTCTGTTCATGTCCTTTGTACACTTTTTAATGAGGCTGTTGGTTACTTTAGCCTTGTAGTACAGTTTGAAGTTGGGTAACGTGATGCCTCCAGCTCTGTTCTTTCTGCCTGGTATTGCCTTGGCTATCTGGGCTCTTTTTACCTTTCATATATATATATATTTAATTCTACTTTAAGTTTTAGGGTACATGTGCACAACGTGCAGGTTAGTTACATATGTGTACATGTGCCATGTTGGTGTGCTGCAACCATTAACTCGTCATTTAACATTAGGTATATCTCCTAATGCTATCCCTCCCCCCTCCCCCCACCCCCCAACAGGCCCTGATGTGTGATGTTCCCCTTCCTGTGTCCATGTGTTCTCATTGTTCAATTCCCACCTATGAGTGAGAACACGTGGTGTTTGGTTTTTTGTCCTTGTCATGGTTTGCTGAGAATGATGGTTTCCAGCTTCATCCATCTCCCTACAAAGGACATGAATTCATCCTTTTCTATGGCTGCATAGTATTCCATGGTGTATATGTGCCACATTTTCTTAATCCAGTCTATCATTGTTGGACATTTGGGTTGGTTCCAAGTCTTTGCTATTGTGAACAGTGCTGCAATAAACATATGTGTGCTTGTGTCTTTATAGCAGCATGATTTATAATCCTTTGGGTATACACCCAGTAATGGGATGGCTGGGTCAAATGGTATTTCTAGTTCTAGATCCCTGAGGAATCGCCACACTGACTTCCACAATGGTTGAACTAGTTTTCCACCAACAGTGTAAAAGTGTTCCTATTTCTCCACATCCTCTCCAGCACCTGTTGTTTCCTGACTTTTTAATGGTTGCCATTCTAACTGATGTGAGATGGTATCTCATTGTGGTTTTGATTTGCATTTCTCTGATGGCCAGTGATGATGAGCATTTTTTCTTGTGTCTTTTGCCTGCATAAATATCTTCTTTTGAGAAGTGTCTGTTCATATCCTTTGCCCACTTTTTGATGGGGTTGTTTGATTTTTTCTTGTAAATTTGTTGGAGTTTATTGTAGATTCTGGATATTAGCCCTTTGTCAGATGAGTAGATTGCAAAAATTTTCTCCTATTCTATAGGTTGCCTGTTCACTCTGATGGTAGTTTCTTTTGCTGTGCAGAAGCTCTTTAGTTTAATTAGATCCCATTTGTCAATTTTGGCTTTTGTTGCCATTGCTTTTGGTGTTTTAGACATGAAGTCCTTGTCCATGCCTATGTCCTGAATGGTATTGCCTAGGTTTTCTTCTAGGGTTTTTATGGTTTTGGGTCTAACGTTTAAGTCTTTCATCCATCTTGAATTAATTTTTTATAAGGCGTAAGGAAGGGATCCAGTTTCAGCTTTCTACATATGGCTAGCCAGTTTTCCCAACACCATTTATTAAATAGGGAATCCTTTCCCCATTGCTTGTTTTTGTCAGGTTTGTCAAAGATCAGATAGTTGTAGATATGCGGCATTATTTCTGAGGGCTCTGTTCTGTTCCATTGGTCTATATCTCTGTTTTGGTACCAGTACCATGCTGTTTTGGTTACTGTAGCCTTGTAGTATAGCTTGAAGTCAGATAGCATGATGCCTCCAGCTTTGTTCTTTTGGTTTAGGATTGACTTGGCCATGTGGGCTCTTTTTTGGTTCCATATGAACTTTAAAGTAGTTTATTCCAATTCTGTGAAGAAAGTCATTGGTAGCTTGATGGGGATGGCATTGAATCTATAAATTACCTTGGGCAGTATGGCCATTTCCATGATATTGATTCTTCCTACGAATGAGCATGGAATGTTCTTCCATTTGTTTGTATCCTCTTTTATTTCATAGAGCAGTGGTTTGTAGTTCTCCTTGAAGAGGTCTTTCATGTCCCTTGTAAGTTGGATTTCTAGGTATTTTATTCTCTTTGAAGCAATTGTGAATGGGAGTTCACTCAGGATTTGGCTCTCTGTTTGTCTGTTATTGGTGTATAAGAATGCTTGTGATTTTTGCATGTTGATTTTGTATCCTGAGGCTTTGCTGAAGTTGCCTATCAGCTTAAGGAGATTTTGGGCTGAGATGATGGGGTTTTCTAGATATACAATCATGTCATCTGCAAACAGGGACAATTTGACTTCCTCTTTTCCTAACTGAATACCCTTTATTTTCTTCTCCTGACTGATTGCCCTGGCCAGAACTTCCAACACTATGTTGAATAGGAGTGGTGAGACAGGGCATCCCTGTCTTATGCCAGTTTTCAAAGGGAATGCTTCCAGTTTTTGCCCATTCAATATGATATTGGCTGTGGGTTTGTCATAGATAGCTTTTATTATTTTGAGATACGTCCCATCAATACCTAATTTATTGAGAGATTTTAGCATGAAGCATTGTTGAATTTTGTCAAAGGCCTTTTCTGCATCTATTGAGATAATTATGTGGTTTTTGTCTTTGGTTCTGTTTATATGCTGGATTACGTTTATTGATTGGATTACATTTATTGATTTGCGTATGTTGAACCAGCCTTCAATCCCAGAGATGAAGCCCACTTGATCATGGTGGATAAGCGTTTCGATGTGCTGCTGGATTCGGTTTGCCAGTATTTTATTGAGGATTTTTGCATCGATGTTCATCAGGGATATTGGTCTAAAATTCTCTTTTTTTGTTGTGTCTCTGCCAGGCTTTGGTATCAGGGTGATGCTGGCCTCATAAAATGAGTTAGGGAGGATTCCCCCTTTTTCTATTGATTGGAATAGTTTCAGAAGGAATGGTACCAGCTCCTCCTTGTACCTCTGGTAGAATTCGGCTGTGAACCCATCTGGTCCTGGACTGTTTTTGGTTGGTAAGCCTCAATTTATTGAAATTACTGAAATTATTGCCTCAATTTCAGAGCCTGTTACTGGTCTATTCAGAGATTCAACTTCTTCCTGGTTTAGTCTTGGGAGGGTGTATGTGTCCAGGAATTTATCCATTTCTTCTAGATTTTCTAGTTTATTTGCGTAGAGGTGTTTATAGTATTCTCTGATGGTAGTTTGTATTTCTGTGGGATCGGTGGTGATATCCCCTTTGTCATTTTTTATCGCGTCTATTTGATTCTTCTCTCTTTTCTTCTTTATTAGTCTTGCTAGCAGTCTATCAATTTTGTTGATCTTTTCAAAAAACCAGCTCCTGGATTCATTGATTTTTTGAAGGGTTTTTTGTGTCTCTATGTCCTTCAGTTCTGCTCTGATCTTCGTTATTTCTTGCCTTCTGCTAGCTTTTGAATGTGTTTGCTCTTGCTTCTCTAGTTCTTTTCATTGTGATGTTAGGGTGTCAATTTTAGATCTTTCCTGCTTTCTCTTGTGGGCATTTAGTGCTATAAATTTCCCTCTACACACTGCTTTGAATGTGTCCCAGAGATTCTGGTATGTTGTATCTTTGTTCTCGTTAATTTCAAAGAACATCTTTATTTCTGCCTTCATTTCGTTATGTACCCAGAAGTCTTTCAGGAGCCAGTTGTTCAGTTTCCATGTAGTTGAGCGGTTTTGAGTGAGTTTCTTAATCCTGAGTTCTAGTTTGATTGCAGTGTGGTCTGAGAGACAGTTTGTTATAATTTCTGTTCTTTTACACTTGCTGAGGAGTGCTTTACTTCCAACTATGTGGTCAATTTTGGAATAGGTGTGGTGTGGTGCTGAAAAGAATGTATATTCTGTTGATTTGGGGTGCAGAGTTCTGTAGATGTCTATTAAGTCCGCTTGGTGCAGAGGTGAGTTCAGTTCCTGGATATCCTTGTTAACTTTCTGTCTCACTGATCTGTCTAATGTTGACAGTGGGGTGTTAAAGTCTCCCATTATTATTGTGTGGGAGTCCAAGTCTCTTTGTAGGTCTCTAAGGACTTGCTTTATGAATCTGGGTGCTCCCGTGTTGGGTGCATATATATTTAGGATAGTTAGCTCTTCTTGTTGAATTGATCCCTTTACCATTATGTAATGGCCTTCTTTGTCTCTTTTGATCTTTGTTGGTTTAAAGTCTGTTTTATCTGGGACTAGGATTGCAACACCTGTCTTTTTTTGTTTTCCATTTGCTTGGTAGATCTTCCTCCATCTCTTTATTTTGAGCCTATGTGTGTCTCTGCATGTGAGATGGGTTTCCTGAATACAGCACACTGATGGGTCTTGACTCTTTATCCAATTTGCCAGTCTGTGTCTTTTAATTGGAGCATTTAGCCCATTTACATTTAAGGTTAATATCGTTATGTGTGAATTTGATCCTGTCATTATGATGTTAGCTGGTTATTTTGCTCGTTAGTTGATGCAGTTTCTTCCTAGCCTCACTGGTCTTTACAATTTGGCATGTTTTTTCAGTGGCTGGTACTGGTTGTTCCTTTCCATGTTTAGTGCTTCCTTCAGGAGTTCTTTTAGGGCAGGCCTGGTGGTGACAAAATCTCTCAGCATTTGCTTGTCTGTAAAGGATTTTATTTCTCCTTCGCTTATGAAGCTTAGTTTGGCTGGATATGAAATTCTGGGTTGAACATTCTTTTCTTTAAGAATGTTGAATATTGGCCCCCACTCTCTTCGGGCTTGTAGAGTTTCTGCGGAGAAATCCGCTGTTAGTCTGATGGGCTTCCCTTTGTGGGTAACCCGACCTTTGTCTCTGGCTGCCCTTAACATTTTTTCCTTCATTTCAACTTTAGTGAATCTGGTAATTATGTGTCTTGGAGTTGCTCTTCTCGAGGAGTATCTTTGTGGCGTTCTCTGAATTTCCTGAATCTGAATGTTGGCCTGCCTTGCTAGATTGGGGAAGTTCTCCTGGATAATATCCTGCAGAGTGTTTTCCAACTTGGTTCCATCCTCCCCATCACTTTCAGGTACACCAATCAGACGTAGATTTGGTCTTTTCACATAGTCCCATATTTCTTGGAGGCTTTGTTCATTTCTTTTTATTCTTTTTTCTCTAAACTTCTCTTCTCGCTTCATTTCATTCATTTGATCTTCCATCACTGATACCCTTTCTTCCAGTTGATGGAATCGGCTACTGAGGCTTGTGCATTTGTCACGTAGTTCTTGTGCCGTGGTTTTCAGCTCCATCAGGTCCTTTAAGGACTTCTCTGCATTTGTTATTCTAGTTAGCCATTCGTCTAATTTTTTTTCAAGGTTTTTAACTTCTTTGCCGTGGGTTCGAACTTCCTCCTTTAGCTCAGAGTAGTTTGATCATCTGAAGCCTTCTTCTCTCAACTCGTCAAAGTCATTCTCTGTCCAGCTTTGTTTCGTTGCTGGTGAGGAGCTGCGTTCCTTTGGAGGAGGAGTGGCACTCTGATTTTTAGAGTTTCCAGTTTTTCTGCTCTGTTTTTTTCCCCATCTTTGTGGTTTTATCTACCTTTTGTCTTTGATGATGGTGACGTACAGATGGGGTTTTGGTGTGGATGTCCTTTCTGTTTGTTAGTTTTCCTTCTAACAATCAGGACCCTCAGCTGCAGGTCTGTTGGTGTTTGCTGGAGGCCCACTCCAGACCCTGTTTGCCTGGGTATGAGTGGCAGAGGCTGCCGAACAGCGGATATTGGTGAACAGCAAATGTTGCTCCCTGATCGTTCCTCTGGAAGTTTTGTCTCAGAGGAGTACCCAGCCGTGTGAGGTGTCAGTCTGCCCCTCCTGGGGAGTGCCTCCCAGTTAGGCTACTCGGGGGTCAGGGACCCACTTGAGGAGGCAGTCTGTCTGTTCTCAGATCTCCAGCTGCGTGCTGGGAGAACCACTACTCTGCCTTTCATGTTTTTTCTTCCTTTTTTTTTTTTTTTGAGACAGAGTCACACTGCCACCCAGGCTGGAGTGCGGTGGTGCGATCTCAGCTCACTGCAATCTCCACCTCCTGGATTCAAGCAATTCTCGTGCCTCAGCCTCCCAAGTAGCTGGGAATACAGGCACATGCCACCACACCGGGCTAATTTTTGTAGTTTTAGTAGAGATAGTATTTCGCCATGTTGGCCAGGCTGGTCTCGATCTCCTGGCCTCAAGTGATCAGCTCCCCTCTGTCTCCAAAAGTGCTGGGATTACATGCGTGACCCACTGAGCATGGCCAATATGAATTTTTTTTTTTTTTGAGATGGAGTCTCACTCTGTCACCCAGCCTGTAGTGCAGTGGCACAATCTCGGCTCAGTGCAACCTCCATATGGATTTTAAAATAGTTTTTTCTAGTTCTGTGAAGAATGTCATTGGTAGTTTGATAGGAATAATAGCATTGATTCTGTAAATTCCTTTGGGCAGTATGGTCAGTTTAACAATATTGATTCTTCTAATCCATGGGTATGGAATATTTCTCCATTTGTTAGGGAAATCTCTGATTTCTTTCACCAATATTTTGTAATTCTAATAATAGAGGTTTTTTTTTTTTTACCTCCTTGGTTATCTGCATTCCTAAGTATTTCATTGTTTTTGTGGCCATTGTGAATGGGAATGCCTTTCTTATTTGGCTCTCGGTTTGACTGTTGTTGGTGTACAGGAATGCTAGTGATTTTTGTACATTGATTTAGAACTGAAGGGAGAAATAGCAATATAATAATATGGGAGAAATTTAATACCTCACTTTTGATGATGGATAGATTATATGAATATGGAAACAAAGAAGCTGAACAATGCTTTAGATAAGATGGAACTTACAGACATATATAGAACAGTCCATCCAACTAGCAGAAAAATGTACATACAGTTGTTCCTCAGTATCTATGGGAAATTCATTTTAGGACCCTGGGCCATGTAGACCAAAGCCCACGGATGCTCGAGTCTGTTATATAAAATGGTATAGTATTTTCATATAACCCATGCACATTCTCCGATATATTTTTTAAAAATCTTTTTTTATTTTTTATTTTTGAAACAAAGACTCACTCTGTTGCCAAGGTTGAAGTGTAGTGGCGCGATCACGGCTCACTGCAGCCTTGACCTCCCAGGCTCAAGTAACCCTCCCACCTCAGCCTTCTGAGTAGCTGGGACCTCAGGTGCGCACCACAATGCCCAGCCCAGCTGATTTTTGTATATTTTTTTGTAGAGATGGGGTTTCGCCGTGTTGCCCAGACTGGTCTCAAACTCCCAGGCTAAAGCCATCACCCTCCTCGGCCTCCCAAAGTCCTGGGATTACAGGCGTGAGCCACTGTGCCCAGCCAACCTCCCATATACTTCAAATCAAATCAAAATTACTTATAAAGGCTGGGTGTGGTGGCTCATGCCTGTAATCCCAGCACTTTGGGAGACCGAGGCAGGTGGATCACAAGGTCAGGAGTTCCAGACCAGCCTGGCCAATGTAGTGAAACCCTGTCTGTACTAAAAAAATACAAAAATTAGCTGGGCATGGTGGCAGGCGCCTATAATCCCAGCTACTCAGGAGGCTGAGGCAGGAGAATCACTTGAAGCTGGGAGGCAGAGGTTGCAGTGAGCTGAGATCGAGCCACAGCACTCCAGCCTGGGCAGCAGAGAGACTCCATCTCAAAAAAAAAAAAAAAAAAAGATTACTTATAATACCTAATACAATGGAAATGCTATGTAAATAGTTGTTATGCTGTATCATTTAGGGAATAACAGCAAGGAAAAAAGTCTGTATATATTCAATATGGACACAAGCACCCATTTGTTTTCAAATATTTTCAATCCATGGTTAGTTGAATACACAGATGGGGAACCCACAGATATGGGGCCAAATGTACTTATCAAGAGCATGTGGAACATGTTTCCAGAAAAGATCATATGTAGACCACAAAATAAGCCTTAACAAATTTAAGAAGATTGAAATAATATCAAATATCTTTTCCAATCAAAATGCAGTGTAAAACTAGAAATCAGTAACAGGAGGAAAACTCACAAGTATGTGGAAAATAAACAACATGCTCTTGAGCAACCAATGGGTCAAAAAGAAATCAAATGGGAAAGCAGTATATGTCTAGAGACAAAGAAAAATGAAAATATACCAAAACTCACGTGATGCAGCAAAAGCAGTACTAAGAGGGAAGTTTGTAGTAATATATGTCTACATTAAGAAAAAAATTAAGATCCCAAATAACTAGACAAATAAGAACAGACTAAGCCCAAAACTAGCAGAAGGACAGAAATAACAAAGCTCAAAGCAGAAATAAATGAAATAGAGACCAGGAAAACAATAGAAAAAAAGCAACAAAATTAAGGGTTGATATTTTGAAAAGATAAAAATAATTTTGACAAGCCCTAAGCTAGAATAACCAGGAAAAAAAAAGACTCAAATAAATAGAATAAAAAATGAAAGAGAAGACATTACAACTGATACCACAGAAATTCAAAGGATCATAAGAGACTACTACGACCAATTATAAGCCAACAAATTGGATAACCTAGAAGAAATGCAGAAATTTGTAGAAACATAAAACCTACTAAGATTGAATCATGAAGAAATACAAAGTGTGAACAGATAATAATGAGTTAGGAGATTGAATCAGGAATCAAAAATTTCTCCAAACAGAAAATCCCAAGTCAAAATAGCTTCACTGGCAAATTCTACCAAACATTTAAAGAAGAACTAAAGAACGAACACACCAATCTTTCTTCTTCTTTTTTTTTTTTTTGAGGCAGAGTCTTGCTCTGTCACCCAGGCTAGAGTGCAATGGCATGATCTCAGCTCACTGCAACCTCTGCCTCCCGGGTTCAAGTGATTCTCCTGCCTCAGCCTCCTGAGTAGCTGGATTTACAGGCGCCTGCACCTCACCTGGCTAATTTTTGTATTTTTAGTAGAGATGGGGTTTCACCATGTTGGCCAGGCTGGTCTCGAACTCCTGACCTCAGGTGATCCGCCCACCTTGGCCTCCCAAAGTACTGGAATTACAGGCGTGAGCCACCACTCCTGGACACACCAATCCTTCTTAAGTGATTCCAAAAAAATGAAAAGGAGGGAATACTTCCAGACTCACTTAATGAGGCCAGTATTACTCTTATGCTAAGGTCAGACAATGATGCTACATGAAAAGGAAACTACTGGCCAGTATCTTTGACGGACATGGATGCAAAACTCCTCAACAAAATACTAGCAAACTGAATTTGACAGCACATTGAAAGGATCATACACTGCCATCAAGTGATATTTATTCCCAGGAAGCAAGGATGGTTCAACACACGCCAATCAATCAATGTGAAACACCACATTAACAGAATGAAAGATTTAAAAATCATTGGACCATTTCAATAGATGCAGGAAAAGCATCGATAAAACTCAACATCAGTTTATGATGAAAACTCTCAACAAATTAGGTATAATATGAATGTATCTGAACATCATAAATGTTAATATATGACAAGCCTACAGCAAACATCATACCCCATGATGAAAAGCTGAAACCGTTTCCTCTAAGATCATCAGTAAGACAAGGATGCCCACTTTCACATCTATTCAACATAGCCCTGGAAGTCCTAGCCAGAGTAATTAGGCAAGAAAAAGAAATAAAAGGCACCCAAATCAGGAAGGAAGACGTAAAATTGTCTCTCTTTGCTAATGACATGATCTGGTATATAGAAAATCCTAAAGACTTCACAGAAAAAATACTGTTAGAACTAATAAAAACAAATGTCATAAACTTGTAGGATACTGAATCAACATACAATAATCAGTTACATTTTTATATGACAACAGTGAACAATTCAAAAAAGGTATTAAGAAAGCAATCCCACTCACAGTAGCATCAAAAAAGTGAAGAAAATTTTAGGAATACATTTAACAAAACAGGTGAAAGATCTGTACACTGAAAAGTATAAAATATTGATGAAAGAAACAGAAGACACAATTAAATGCAAACATGTCTCATGTTCACAGTTTGGAAGAATTAATATTATTAAAATGCCCATACTACCCAAGGAGTTCTACAGATTCAATGCAATCCCTGTCAATTCCAATCATATTTTTCATGGGAATAGAATGAAAACAATCCTAAAATTCATATGCAACCACAAAAAAACCCAAATAGTCAAACCAGTCTTGAATAAGGAGAAATGGCAGCATCATGCTTTCTGATTTCAAATTATTTCACAAAGCTATAATATCAAAACGACATAGTACTGGCATAAAAACAAACACATAGACCAATGGAGCAGAACAGAAAACCCAGAAATAAACCCGTGCATGTACAGTCAACTAATCTTTGACAAGAATACAAAATGGGGAAAGTACAGAGTCTTCAATAAATGGTGTTGGGAAAACTGGATATTCACATGCAGAAGAATGAAAGTGGATCCTTATCCCACACCATATACAAAAATCACTCAAAATGGATTAAAGACTTTAAACATAATACCTGAAATGGCAAACCTCCTAGAAGAAAACATAAGGGAAAGGCTCAGTGACGTTGGTCTTGGCAATGATTTTTTTGAACGAAATCACAGGCAATAACAGCAAAAGTTAACAAACACAATTATATCATACAAAAAGCTTTGCAGAGCAAAGAAAATAATTGACAATGGCAGAAAAAGGCAACGTACAGAATAGGAGAAAATGTTTGCAAACCATGTATCTGATAAGGGAGTGAAACCCAAAATATATAAGGAACTCCTGCAACTCAATAGCAAAAAAAGAACCCAAATAAAAAGTGGGAAAAGGACCAGAACGAACATTTCTCAAAAGAAGATATACAAATGGCTGACAGAAATATGAAAAAATGCTCAACATTTACTAATCGGGAAAATGCAAATCAAAACCACAATGGGATATCACCTCATACCTGTTACGATGGCTATTAGTGAAAAAGCAAAAGATAACAAGTGTTGGTGAGAATGCAGAGAAAAGGGAATCCAGGTAAACTGGTGGTGGGAATGTAAATTGATGCGATCATTATGAAAACCAGTATGGAAGTTCCTCAAAAAATTGAAAATAAAACTACCATAGGATCCAGCAATCCCACTTCTGGGTATTTATCCAAAGGGATTGAAATCAGGATCACGAAGAGATACCTGCACTCTCGTGTTTATTGTACAACAGCCAAGATATGAAAACAACCTAAATGTCCATTAACAGATGAATAGATAAAGAAAATGTGGTATATATTCACAATGAAATATCATTCAACCTTTAAAATGAAGGCGATCCTGCCATTTGCAACAACAGGGATGGACATGGAGGACATTATGCTAAGTGAAATAAGCCAGGCACAGAAAGAAAAATACTGTATTTTTGTGTATAAGTCTTGCACACCTTATATGTGGAATCTAAAGCAGTCAAACTCATAGAAGCAGAGAGTACAATGGTGGTTGTCCAGGGCTGGTTGGGGAGGGCGGGGGTAAATAAAAAGATGATGGTCAAAGGGTACAAAGTTTCAGTTACACAAGGTAAATAAGTCCTGGAGATCTACTACACAGCATAGTTCTTATAGCTAACAATACTGTATTGTATACTTAAAATTTGCTAAGAGAGTAGTTCTTATGGTAAGTGTTCTCGCCACAAGAAACAATTATAATAATGAAGGGGGCAGGAGGAAATTTTGGGAGGTGGTGGACATGTCTATGACCTTGATGGTGGTGACAGTTTCACAGATGATATACCCCAAATCATTGAGTTGTGTACATTAAATATGCACAGCTTTTTACATGTTAATCATACCTCAATAAAGTGGCTTAAAAATAAATAAAGAAAGAAGGGATGGATTTAAGTCCCAGTGGCAATAACTTAATGTGTGACTGTGGGATAATTGTTCTAACTTTCTGGGCGTTGCTTGTCTCATAATAAAAGGGGACAATAATACTACTCTTACATCATTGGTTTTCTCCTAAATTCAGGAGGTGTGTGTGTGTGTGGCTGTGTGTGATATACTTTTCCTAGTGTCTTCAAATTTTTGCTAAAGGCTCAAGTCTGAAATAAGTATGACAAAACTTCCACATTCTAAAGAGGAGCTGCCAGACACACTTTTGCTCATATTTTAGTGGAGGACACGGACAACAAAGCAAAGAAATTTGTAAAATCTGCGAAAAGTCTATGGTGGTCAGTGCTATGGAAAAAATAAAGCTGGGAAAGGCAACTAGGCATGCTGGCATGCCCGGATTGCAACATTAAATAGGGTGGGAAGGGCATGCCTCACTGAGAAGGTGACATCTGAATAAACAGAGGGAGCTGAGGGAGTGAGTCAGGCAGATAAGAGGGGCAAGAGCATTCCAGGAACAGGGAAACACAGACGGATGCAAAGCATCTGAGGCATAAGCATGCCTATCCTGTGCAAGAACCAGCAAGGAGGCTAGTGCGGCAGGAGCCAGGAGACTGTGGGGGAGAGATTGTTAGGAGAGGAGGCAACAGAGATTGTGTATATAAGAGAAAACTGCAGGCCGGGTGCGGTGGCTGACTCCTGTAATCTCAGCACTTTGGGAGGCCGAGGCGGGTGGATCATCTGAGGTCAGGAGTTCGAGACCAGCCTGGCCAACATGGTGAAACCCCGCCTGTACTGAAAATACAAAAAATTAGCCAGGTGTCTTGGCACATGCCTGTAATCCCAGCTACTTGGGAGGCTGAAGCAGGAGAATCACTTGAACCCGGGAGGTGAAGGTTGCAGTGAGCTGAGATTGCGCCACTGCACTCTAGCCTGGGCAACAAGAGTGAAATTCCATAAAAAAAAAGAAAGAAAGAAAGAAGAAAGAAAAGAAAAGAAAGAAAGAAGAAAGAAAGAAAGAAAAAGAAAGAAAGAAAGAAAGAAAGAAAAAGAAAGAAAGAAAGAAAAAAGAAAAGAAAAGAAAAAACAAAACAAAACTGCAGATTCCTTGAGAGAAAATTACATGAAGGGAATTTGTAGGCACAATGAGCACTTTGGCCTTCCCAACCTAAACCTAGTGTGGGCCACCCCAAGAGAAACGCTCACAGTTTGGGGTTGTTGTTCAGAAAGAATAATGGGCAGGGCTCTCCCTGAGCTGCAGAAACATGGAAGTCTGTGGCATGTTTCTTCCAGAGCCAAACATGAGACAATTCTTGATATGTGATCTCAGGATTTGGGGGTGTATGTAAAGACAGAAACTGGGGCCTGCATGAAGAATTGCCTGGGAAACCTGGCTGTCTGGGAGGTAGCTGAGCATGCAGTCCTCTGGAAAGGATCTCATCCAAGAAGATGGCCTGCCAGGGTGACAGAGAACCAGAAGAAAGAGGCAGTGAATTGCAAGGGGAGAAGGAACAAGAAGGTGGGTGGGGAGAGGAGAGAACAGTTGAACAGAGTATTGTTGACGAAAAGAGTCAAACTCTGTAAAATATTTGAAGAGATTTATTCTGAGCCAAATATGAGTGACCATGGCCCGTGACGCAGCCCTCAGGAGGCCCTGAGAACAGGAGGCCCTGAGAACAGGAGGCCCTGGTTGGGTTACAGCTTGGTTTTATATATTTTAGGGAGGCATGAGACATCAAATACATTTAAGAAATACATTGGTTTGCTTTAGAAAGGCAGGAAAACTCAAAGCGGGGGCTTCCAGGCTATAGGTAAATTTAAACATTTTCTGGTTGACAATTGGTTGAGTTTGTTTAAAGATCAGGGATCCATAGAAAGGATTGTTCAGGTTAAAGATAAAGGATTATGGAGACCAAGTTTTATTGTGCAGAGGAAGCTCTTAGATAGCTGACTTTAGAGAGAGTCGGTTGTAAATTGTTTTTTTATTGGATTAAAAGGATGCCTGGCTCTTAGTTGATTATCTCCTGGATCTGGGAAGGAAAAAAAAGGAAAACAAAGGGGGAAGGGGATTCTCTATTAGAATGTGGGTTTTTCCCACAAAAGACTTTGCAGGGCAATTTCAAGGTATGGCAAGGAAATATATTTTTGGGGTTAAATATTTTTTTCCTTGTCTCATAATATTAAGCCAGACTCGGATTGAAAAGTAAGTCACAATAGGGTCAAATAAAACCCATCTGATGAGAATTTATAGTTTGTAGGGCATGACTCCCAGACCCCTTAGATAAAAATTTGGGCAAGATAAAAAATCAGAACTCAGTCCTCAGTATCACCTGCTTGGGGGAATGTGGCAGTGCAGAGGTCCCCACAGAGTGACTCTGAGGTACCAAAAATGCAGCCTGTGAGAAGGAGCCAGCATCTGGACTCCTGCTGCAGCCCAGGGTGCTAATGTTCAGAATAAATAGACATAGTTACTTTTCCCCTTTTCCGCTAATAATTCCCCTCGCCCCCACTTCTGGAAGAGACAATGGGGTTTGAGGGGAGAGAGTGGAGGTGTTAAAGGACAGATCAGCCAGACGCAGTGGCTTAGGCCTGTAATCTCAGCACTTTGGGAGGCTGAGGCGAGTGGATCACCTGAGGTCAGGAGTTCGAGACCAGCCTGGCCAACGTGGTGAAACCCCGTCTCTACCAAAAATACAAAACTTAGCTGGGCATGGTGGCGGCTACCTATAATCCCAGGGACTCGGGAGGCTGAGGCAGGAGAATCTATTGAATCCAGGAGGCAGAGGTTGCAGTGAGCCGAGATCAAGCCATTGCACTCCAGCACGGGTGACAAGAGTGAAACTCTGTCTCAAAAATAAAATAAAATAAAATAAAATAAAATAATAAAATAAAATAAAATAAAAGAACAGACTGCATCCTCTGCAACTCCTGGAGCTAGGGACCTTCAGCCTGAACTGAATGATGGAAAAGAAGATGATTTAAATTGATGAGAAGCTGAAGCCTTTACTTAGAATGGACTACACTTAAAAAAAATTCTGAGTAGTTTGTGTGGATTTTTCAAATACTGTATCTGAAAATGAGACTATTTTTTATGAAAGTGATAGGAAATTGTGGTATCAACATGAGATGCTGCCAAGAGGCAGAGAAGTATATATTGTAGAATGTATTTAAAGGCAAAAGTGAGAAAAATGTAAGAGGATTTCCCACTGTGTCCCCATTGAGTTCATTCCATTCAAGAAACCACTTACATGTGTAAAGTATCTGGAATCTAGGAGGCTTTTGCTACTATTTCTTCATACTACTAAAAGCCAGAAGCTGGATCTGTAAGTTACAGTATTCTTGCAATAAATTCCTTTTGTGTTCTAATTAGCTAGCATAAGGTTTTGTTGCTTGACCCCAAGAACTTTGAGTCCTCACAGCATTTCAATCTCTGGTTCTATTGTTCTTGAGATCTCCCAGCATCTTTGCATTTCTTATAATTTGATCGTTTACAGATTTAAGAGTTCCTTGGATTCAGTGAGGCAATGAACCTTTTTTTTTTTTCCCCCTTAAGAGTTCCAGCAGCCTGGTGGCTCATGCCTGTAATCTCAGCACTTTGGGAGTCAGAGACAGGCAGCTTACCTGAGGTCAGGAGTTCGAGACCAGCCTGGCCAACATGGCGAAACCCATCTCTACTAAAAATACAAAAATTAGCCAGGCGTAGTGGTGCGTGCCTATAGTCCCAGTTACTCGGGAGGCTGAGGCAGGAGAATTGCTTGAACTCGGGAGGTGGAGGTTGCAGTGAGCCGAGATCGTGCCATTGCACTCCAGCCTGCGTGACAGAGCGAGACTCTGTCTCAAAGAAAAAAAAAAGAGAGACAGAGAGAGAAGAGAGCACCTACTGTCTATTTAATAGTCTGAAACCATGGCCTAGAGGTGCATTTGGGCCCCTGGTCGCACCTGACAGAACCAATATCTATCACCTCAATTCATCAGGAGCTTCCCATACTCCATTTCCACACTATGCCCAGCCCTCAACTGATTCCTTTCATTTCTGCCCCTGAATTTTTTCTGACATATCAATTAAGATCAGGTTCAGGTGTATGAAACACACACACACACATACACACACACATACATACACACAGCACACACACACTTGTTTAAGAAAACAGAAGCTGACTCCCATCTGACATAAAATAAATCTGGAGGTAATCAGTCCAGGATGGGGTTGGGGTTCCATGAACCCATCAGGGACCAGCTTCTCTCTGGCTCTTGGCTCTGCCATCCCTACAATGTGGCTCTCTTCCTCATGCTTAAGATGGCACTTGGAACTCTAACCATCTCACCAACAATTAACTAGCAGGAATGAGGAAGGGTAGAACTATGTGGGGCCTCCCTTTAAAATCACTTCCCAGAAGTGCTATATCCTTCTTGATCTCGTGTACACAGAACTTAATCACATATACACAATTTGCTATGACAGAAGTTGAAGAATGTAGACACTCTGTGACATTTTCTACATGCACTTTCACATATCTCTTGCCCGGCTCTCCTTGTCTTAAATCCTGCAATCTTGATCCTTCCATGTCCTTGACAAACTGACCAAACAATTAGTGCTAAGCATTACTCAGTACAGATCTTACCTGTGACCATCTCACCTTCTAGGCAAAATAAAAAATCAGATATAATAGCTGAAGTTTTGCCCCTTGAGAGGAATTCCTTTCTCAAGTGTCTTTCAGAACCACCCCTAAGTGGGACTGTAATACTGCAGTCATCTATTTCCTGCTGGTCAAATTACATGTTCAATCTCAGTTCTATGGATCAGCAAGTGAGGTAATGAGAAAAGGAAAGATTGAAGATTCATCAACACCAAAGCAGTGTGTTCACTGGGCTTTTCCTGAAATTACAAAGTCACTGCTTCCCTCTATCCTCATTTCACTTACTTTCTCCTCATTCCCAAGCCTAATCCACTCTTCTCTTGTTGATTCCTTAAGACACACACGGCCCCACCCAGTACCAACACATACTTTCAATAAACTCCCTTTTGCTTGAGTTGCCCAGAGTCAGTTTATGTTGTTCGTATTCAACAATCCTGGGTGACACAGGAAATAGTATCAGGAAGTAGGATTCAGGCAATGACTTCCAGGAAATTTGGAATTTCTTATCTGGTTGATTTGGGACAGGAGAGAGTAAACCTCCTATTCATATAACAGGAGTATAGAGGTAAAATCACTAAGTTTTTGCTTCTGAGCACCTGGAAAAAATGTCTATGGTACACAAGCTTTAAATGATCACATAACTTCTGCCAGGCGATGTGAAGAAAGCATGAAGGATTCAAGCACCATAGGTCATGGTGCTTGCATCCGACCTCACTAATTAATTTTAAGGAAGAAAGTAATGAACTCCCTTAATCATCAACACAAAATATGGATTAAAACTCAAGCATTTTCACTGGAAGTGCTAGCCAGAGCAATCAGGCAAGAAAAAGAAATAAAAGGCATCCAAATAGGAAGAGAGAAGGTCAAACTGTCCCTGTTTGCAAAAGATATGATTCTATGCCTAGAAAACCCCATAGTCTCTGCCCAAAAACTCTTTATTCTGATAAACAATGTCATCAGTTTCAGGATACAAAATCAATGTACAAAAATCAGTAACATTTCTATACACCAACGACATGCAAGCCGAGAGCCAAATCAAGAAAGTAATCCCCATTCACCACAGCCACAAAAAGAATACCTGGGAATACAGCTAAACAGGGAGGTGAAAGATCTCTACAAGAATTACAAAACACAGCTGAAAAAAATCAGAGATGTCAGAAACAAATGGAAAAACATCCCATGCTCATGGATAGGAAGAATCACTATTGCTACATGGCCATACTACCTGATATAGTCTGGATATTTGTCCCCATCCAAATCTCATGTTGAATTCTAATCCCCAGTATTGGAGGTGGGGCCTTGTGGGAGATGATTCAATCATGCAGCTGGTTTCTCATGAATAGTTTAGCACCATCCCCTTGGTGCTGTCCTTGTGATAGTGAGTGAGTTATCACGAGATCTGGTCATTTAAAAGTGTGTGGCACCTCCCCACCCCTCTCTTGGTTCTGCTTTCACCATGTGACATGCAAGCTCCTGTTTGGCCTTTCACCATGATTGTAAACTTCCATAGGCCACCCCAGAAGCAGATGCCAGAGCTATGCTTCCTATACAGACTGCAGAACTGTGAGCCAATTAAACACTTTTTCTAATAAATCACCAAGTCCCAGGTATTTCGTTATAGCAATGCAAGAAACATCCTAACACATTTCCCAAAGCAATTTAAAGATTCAATGCTATTCCTATCAAACTACCAATGACATTCTACACAGAACTAGAAAAAATTATTTTAAAACTTACATGGAATGAAAAAACAGCCCAAATAGCCAAGGCAATCTTAAGCAGAAAGAACAAAGCTGGAGGCATCACTCTACCTGACTTCAAACTATACTACGAGGTTACAGTAGCCAAAACAGCATGGTACTGGTACAAAAACAGGCACATAGACCAATGGAAGAGAATAGAAAGCCCAGAGATAAGGCTGCACACCTACAACTATCTGATCTTCCACAAAGATGACAAAAATAAGCAATAGGGAAATGACTCCCTATTCAATAAATTGTGCTGGTATAACTGGTTAGCCATAGGCAGAAGATTGAAACTAGACCCCTTCCTTACATCACACATAAAAATCAGCTCAAGATGGATTAAATTCTTAAATGTAAAATCCAAAACTATAAAAACCCTGGAAGACAATCTAGGCAATACCATTCTGGACATAGGACCTGGCAAAGATTTCATGACAAAGATACCAAAAGCAATTGCAATGAAAACAAAAATTGACAAAAGGGACCTAAATAAACGAAAGAGCTTCTGCACAGAAAAAGAAACTATCAAAGGAGTAAACAGCCTACAGAATGGGAGAAAATATTTGGAAACTATGCCTCAGACAGAGGTCTAGTATCCAGCATCTGTAAGGAACTTAAATCTACACACAAAAAGCAAACAACCTCATTAAAAAGTGTGCAAAGGACGTGAACACTTTTAGAGAGAAGACTTACATACGGCCAACAAGTATATGAAAAAATGCTCAACATCACTGATCATTAGAGAGATGCAAATCAAAACCACAATGACATACCATCTCACACCAGTCAGAATGGCTATTATTAAAAGGTCAAGAAGGCCAGGTGCAGTGGCTCACGCCTGTAATCCCAGCACTTTGGGAAGCCAAAGTGGGCAGATGACCTGAGGTCAGGAGTTCGAGCCCAGCCTGGCCAACATGGTGAAACCCCGTTTCTACTAAAAATACAAAAAATTAGCTGCATGTGGTGGCGCACGCCTGTAGTCCCAGCTACTAGGGAGGCTGAGGCATAAAATAAAAGGTCAAAAAGTATCAAATGCTGGTGAGCTTATGGAGAAAAGGGACCAGTTATACACTGCTGGTGGGAATGTAAGTAAGTTCGGCCATTGGGGAAAGCAGTTTGGTGATATCTCAAAGAACTAACACAGGGACAGAGAGTCCCTGGAAGAGTGTTTTGCAAACTTTTCTGACAGAAACCCCAGGAAGAAATGTATTTTGTGTTGTGCCCTGGAGAACACAAGCATGCATGCCCGCATGCATGTAAGCACACACGTATATGCCAGTGAAATAACATTTTCATAAAACAATACTCACCCTAACTGCATGCAGTGCAATCGGATATTTTCTATTCTATTTTCTTCCGGTTCACTTGTTTAATGTCGTCACACCCACTAAAGTAACTCCACAACACATCCACTATAGTGTCATAGCCAGCAATTAAAAAATGTTCTCATATACACCTAAAAGTGGAATTCTTGGACCTAGATTACTGGCATCTTTGATTTGACTCAAAATTTCCAAATACTTACTTATCTAAATTCTACTCTCTCAAGTGATTATGCCTTTGCTCCACATTCTCATTAACACTCAGTATTTTCTTTTTTCTTTCTTTCTTTCTTTTTTTTTTTTTTTGAGATGAAGTCTCGCTCTCGCTCTGTTGCCCAGGCTGGGGTGCGGTGGCCCGATCTGGGCTAACTGCAATCTCCACTCCCAGGTTCAAGTGATTCTCCTGCCTCAGCCCCCCGAGTAGCTGGAATTACAGGAGTCCGCCACCACGCCCAGCTAATTTTTGTATGTTTAGTAGAGACGGGATTCACCATGTTGGCCAGGCTGGTCTCGAACTCCTGACCTCGGGAGATCCGCCTGCCTTGGCCTCCCAAAGTGGTGGGATTACAGGTGTGAACCACTGGACCAGGGATCACTCATTCTTTTGTAAATGTGAAAAAATTTGCTCATCTCTTTAGTGTGAAATTGTCTATAGTAGAAAAATATCACAGATATCACAGTAGCAGAAGGAAGAGGTAGAGTCCAGTGAGGTTGCTTCTTTTTTTTTTTTTTTTTTTGAGACCGAGTCTCGCTCTGTCGCCCAGGCTGGAGTGCAGTGGCTCGATCTCGGCTCACTGCAAGCTCCGCCTCCCGGGTCACGCCATTCTCCTGTCTCAGCCTCCTGAGTAGCTGGGACTACAGGTGCCCACCACCACGCCCGGCTAATTTTTTGTATTTTTTTTTTAGTAGAGACAGGGTTTCACCGTGTTAGCCAGGATGGTTTCGATCTCCTGACCTCGTGATCCACCCGCCTCTGCCTCCCAAAGTGCTGGGATTACAGGCGTGAGCCACCGCGCCCAGCCGAGGTTGCTTTTTTATTTTGGGTTTTCTTGTTTTGTTTTTGTTCTTGGTTTTGGTTTTCATTCCTGTGCCTTCTTTTCCTGTTCCTCTTTTTTTCATGTTTGTTGATGTAAACAATGTTTTGGGTTTTTAAAATGAGATCTACTAGAATATGCTTAAATGCTTATGTCAATGATGTTGAGGGGAGGAAGAAATGAATGATTCTGAAAACCGTGTATTTGGAGGCAGGGAGTCAAAGGCTCAAAGTACTTGAGGTGGGATGGAAATCAAAGTGCACGTGAAGGGATCAGAGGAGAAATGTTTTCTCCCTTGTAACCAGAGGAGGAAGTTGGGTTAGAAGTAACATAGATTTAACATTTTAATGATGGGAAGATGAGGGGCTTTGTTTTAAGACAGACATGGTGCCTGTGCTCTGGAGCTTACAGTCCAGCAGAAAAACAGTCAGTAATTAGAAGTTACATGTGCTTAAAGTGAACATGGTGCCGTAGTGGGATTCAGTGAAGGATTTAACCTAGTTGCAGGACTCCATGGAAGACATACTAAGAATGTGACGTTTAAGCTGCGACCCAAGGGATGAGGAAGAGTTACTGAGTCAAAGATTGGGAGAAAAGTACACCAGGCAACAAAACAGGGAACTTAAAGGAGTTTAAGTGGTTGAGAAAGTAAAGGAAAGTCAGTATTGCCAGTGTAGAGATTGAGGAGGACCGAAGTTGACTGGAAGCTAGAGAGGTAGGTAAGATTGACATCATGTAAGGTCTTACAAGCCTTGTAAAGAGTTTGGACTTAATTACCAAGTATGGGAAGCCATTAGAGAATTTTAAGCAAGAGGACAGACATGATCAGAAAGGTTTTCTGTAAAACATTACTACCGCTGCTTTTGGAGAATGTATCAGAGATGGGCCAGAGGAGATGTGGCCAGGACTATTTTTCAATAGTCCATGCGATGACTGGTGACTTGGATTGGAGAAGGGGCAGTAGATATGGACAGATTTGAGAGATGGTGAAAAGACAGAATTGACAATGTGTGGTAATAGAATGTTGGGATGTGTTTGTGCAGGGAGAGGAATGCAAGGAAACTCGTGTTTTTCACATAGGCGAGTGGGTGGATGTTGTACAATTTACTGAGATGGGAGAGACTGGAAGAGAATCAAGTTTAGTGGAGAGGATCATGAGTTCACTTATGTTCACTGTGACACATGTGAAATAAATGTGTTTCAGTCAGTAATCCTTTCGTCAGCAGGTACCAAGAGATATACTAACAGGATACCCAAACAGGGGTAGCTTAAACAAATGGGGCTTCAAGTTTTGGTCTTTTTTTGAGGTGGAATCTCACTCTGTCACCCAGCCTGGAGTGCAATGGTGCGATCTCGGCTCACTGCAACTTCTGCCTCCCGGGTTCAAGCAATTCTACTGCCTCAGCCTCCCGAGTAGCTGGGCCTACAAACACGTGCCACCACACCTGGCTAATTTTTGTATTTTTTTTTTAGTGAGACGGGGTTTCACTATGTTGGCCAGGCTGGTCTCGAACTCCTGACCTCATGATCCACCCATCTCGGCCTCCCAAAGTGCTGGGATTACAGGTGTGAGCCACCACACCTGGCAGGGGCTTAAAGTTTTATGAAAAAAAAGTCTAGATGAAGGTGGTTGTTGGAGTTGGTTCAGTGATTTAAAATGTCAATTCTGACATCTCCGTAATTTTCTTGACTTTTTCTTCATGATCACAAATGTTGATCAACACATCCAAGTCCAAGGCAGGAAGACGGGAAAAAGAGGGAAAGGATTTTCTTCTTTTGAAACGTTGTCATTTTGTTCAAGAAGAAAATATGCCATTTATTATTTTCCTAAGTGAAGGCAGTTCTAGTGGCTTTCACTTGGTTTCTTCCCACCATAATATCCCTAGCTCCACATATCAGGGAACCAATGTGGGGATTCTGCCTGCTGATGTGTATTCCAATTATGCATTCCATAACTTGGGTAATAACCACCACATGTGTTCACAGACCCACTGAGCCCACCAGGAGATAGACTTGAGCTACAACTCCACTGATCACCTCACCAGCATATGCCCCACTGTGGAGGGCCACAGTGATGTTTTGGGCCTCCTGGATTAGTGTCAGTTCAGAGCCAGCGTCCTTAGCCCCTGATAGGCCTGAGTTTTCCTTTTCATCAATGCACAATTACCCATGTAAAAGGCTGTAGGTCTTTTGAGGAAGGGTTAGATAAAGACTGCACTATTACTTTTTGATAGTGTGCTGGGGTCTTTCCTCAAGAGGACGCAGCGTCTCCTTCATTCAAGGGGTTCTTGGCTTGTAACCTGGCTCAACTCTAGGAATCAATTGAGAGACAATGATGCTCTCTCTGTTCTTATGATTCAGGTTGGATTTTTGTCACCCCAGCATAGAACATTTCTGATTATACATATCAAGTAAGAATTTAGTAGGTTTCCTATCTGTTTCACTTTTTAGGAATACCATGATGAACTATCCAATGCCATAGGTCCGTGGGAGTCAGACTATTCTGATTGCTGCTCTGACTCTGCTGTCCATTATGGTAACTGCACCCATCTTGCCTTTCGTGGTTGAGTGCTGCCACTTGGTCCCTGCCAATTTGGGATCCAATTACTCCGTTGCATTCAAGTCTCCCAATTGAACAGCTGTGGCTCTCACTGTAAGGTCTGGCCTACAGAGAAAATAATCACAGAGCCCTTCGAATGCTGGGCCCTTCCTCACAAATTTATTTCTCATAGTATTGGTAAAATGCATGTCCTTGTGTCCAAAAAGCTTATGACAAAAAGCTGACTATCACTGATCATTAAAGAAATGCAAACCAAAACCACAATTAGATAACATTTCACACCAGTCAGAATGGCTTTTTTTTTTTTTTTTTTGAGACAGAGTCTTGCTCTGTCGCCTAGGCTGGAGTGCAATGGCGTGATCCCTGCAACTTCTGCCTCCTGGGTTCAAGCAATTCTCCTGCCTCAGCTTCCCAAGTAGCTGGGATTACAGGTGCCCGCCACCATGCTCGGTTAACTTTTCGTATTTTTAGTAGAGATGGAATTTCGCCATGTTGGCCAGGCTGATCTCAAATTCTTAACCTCAGGTAATCCACCCACCTTGGCCTTTCAAAGTGCTGGGATTACAGGCATGAGCCACAGTGCCTGGCCCAGAATGGCTATTATTAAAAAATCAAAAAATAACAGATGCTGGTGAGGTTGCAGAGAAAAGGGAACACGTATACACTGTTGGTGGGAGTGTAAATTAGTTCAACCATTGTGGAAAGCAGAGTGGTGATTCCTCAAAGAGTTAAAAACAGAACTATCATTTGACCCAGCGATCCCATTACTGGATATATACCCAAAGGAATATAAATTGTTCTACCATAAAGACACATGCATACATATGTTCATTGCAGCACTATTCACAATAGCAAAGACATGGAATCAACCTAAATGCCCATCAATGGTAGACTGGATAAAGAAAATGTGGTACATATATACCATGGAATACTAGGCAGCCATAAAAAAGAATGAGATCATGTTTTTGTGGAAACATGAAGTGGGCTGGAGGCCATTATCCTTAGCAAACTAATGCAGAAACAGAAAACCAAATACTACATGTTGTCACTGATAAATGGGAGCTAAATGACAAGAACACATGGACACAAAGAGGAGAAAGACACACACTGGGGCCTCCTTGAGGATGGAGAGTGGGAGGAGGGAGAGGATCAGAAAAAATAACTATTAGGTACTAGGTTTAGTACCTGGGTGACAAAATAGTCTGTACAACAAACCCCCATGACACGTTTACCTATGTAACAAACCTGCACATGTACCCCTCAATCTAAAATAAACGTTTGAAAAAAAAGAAATGCATGCCTTCTGGACCCTAACAGTGTGGGTGAGTAGGTCTTAAATGACAAATGCACTCTAACATTCCAGTCTCTCTAAATCTTTGTATCTCTTCCTTTACATTAAATTAAGGCAGGTCATGGCCGGGTATGGTGGCTCACAGCTGTAATCCCAGCACTTTGGGAGGCTGAGGTGGGTGGACCACCTGAGGTCAGGAGTTCGAGACTAGCCTGGCCAACATGGTGAAACCCTATCTCTACTAAAAATACAAAAATTAGCTGGGCCTGGTGGCACATGCCTGTAGTCCCAGAGAGGACTGAGGCACAAGAGGCTGAGGCACAAGAATTGCTTGAACCCGGGAGGCAGAGGTTGCAGTGAGCTGAGACCGCGCCACTGCACTTCAGCCTGGGTGACAGAGTGAGACTCCATCTCAAAAAAAAAAAGAAAAAATTAAGGCAGGTCAGGAATTTCCAGTTCACTCACTGTGGGCCATCTTCTTGTCCATATTTGAGACGACCAACCAAACAAATTGTTAGAGCCCTTTCTAACCCCCTGAGATGCACCATTAAATGCAGAATCTCTACTTACTGAGCCCCTATCAATAAATTTGGTCTGATCCAACTTTAAGTTCCTTCCATTATTTCACTCAGTGATTATCCATTCCTATACATGTTCCCTGGATTTCCGGCTGTATAAATTAGGAAACTCAGATAGTTCTTTTGGAGTGTAGCACGCCGTTTCTTGGGTCACACATTGTACTTCACCTTTAGGGACCACTGAGACTTGAGTCTAGTTATAGGTCTAGAAGCAAAGAGGGGTGGTGGTGGGGTGGGTTCCTGAGGAGAATCAGCATTGCCTTGCGTGGTAACTATCTTGGAGGAGACCATTACAGTTTCCTCGGGCAAAGCATCAGTCATCCTCTCAGACCGTGATGGGAAGGCTTAATACCACTGGGAGCAGAGAGGCCAAAACCACTGGTGAGGATTTTTGTTCTATTCAGGCCTTCAGTGGATTGGATGATGCCTACTCACATTGGGCAGGGCTCTCCGTTTTACTCAGTCCACCAACGCAAATGCTAAATCTCTTTTGGAAACACCCTCACATAAACACTGAGAAACAATGTTTAATCAGATATCTAGGTACCTCATAGCCCAGTCAAATTGACACAAAATCAACCATCACATTCAGGAAGGCAAGCTTCTCCCTAGTAGAATTCCTCTTGTATCACATTAGCCTCCCTTGCATGTCTACCCTTAGGCCCATCAATAACTAAGAGGGGCTGGGTACGGTGGCTCACGTCTGTAATCCCAGCACTTTGGAAGGCCGTGGCAGGTGGATCACTTGAAGTCAGGAGTTTGAGACCAGCCTGGACAACATGGTGAAACCCCGTCTCTACTAAAAAATACAAAAATTAGCTGGGCGTGGCTGGGCGCAGTGGCTCACACCTGTGATCCCAGCACTTTGGGAGGTCGAGGCGGGTGGATCACGAGGTCAGGAGATCGAAACCATCCTGGCTAACAAGGTGAAACCCCGTCTCTACTAAAAATACAAAAAATTAGCTGGGCGTGGTGGCGGGCGCCTGTAGTCCCAGCTACTCAGGAGGCTGAGACAGGAGAATGGCATGAACCCGGGAGGCGGAGCTTGCAGTGAGCCAAGATCGCTCCACTGCACTCCAGCCTGGGCGACAGAGCCAGACTCCGTCTCAAAAAAAAAAAAAATTAGCTGGGCGTGGTGGCGGTAATCCCAGCTACTCGGGAGGCTGAGGCAGGAGAATCTCTTGAACCCAGGAGGCACAGGTTGCAGTTAGCCAAGATCGTGCCATTGCACTCCAGCTGGGCAACAGGAGTGAAACGCGATCTCAAAACACAAAACAAAACAAAAGAAACAAGCAAAAACTAACTAACTAACTAAATAAATAAATAAGAAGATTGAGAACATTATCATTTATTTAGATCACTTCTAATTTTGTCCACGAAGTCTGGGGATGCCTGTGAAATATCTGAATAGAGAAGGTGGGACAGGATATGTTTGTTGGGTAGGCCAAAGACAGTGATCGCCACCACATAAGAGATATTAATGACCCTGTTAGTTATATGGACCTAGAGAACAAAAGAGAAGTCTAGATTGGAAGTATAAGTTACTCTATCAGCTGCCAGAGAAAGATATGATGGTATAAAGTCAAATCTCAGAATTTCCCTCCTCCAATGCCTAATAAAGGAAAAGTGGTAAAGGCCAGCAAAATGCACACCAAACTACAACAAAACAAGATAAGAAGACCTCATGCCATAAATATGAAAATGGTAGGGCCCAGACCCTCCAAGTAAGTATTCACCACCGCTACTACTACCAACACCCTGTGAACCCTTAAGCTACAGTGAGATAAATAGCTAGACACATATCTTAAAATGTAGTCCTGAGAAGGGGGCAAAAGTTTTCAGATAAACTAAGTGTGGAGTGTGGGAGAATGCATCCACCTTATATCAGAGAAAATAGCAGACTAAACAGGGCTTTCCATTTAAGTAGGAGCAAGTTGAAAAGAAAGAGACTATTATGAAGACACAGCAAAGCAAAAAGGAAAATAAGAACATAATATGCAGACAAGCTTAAAACCAAATTTAGAATAAGATCTAGTATTAGATAGCACAACAGGGTGATTATAGTCAATAATAACTTATTTGTACATTTAAAAATAACTAAAAGGGTACAATAGGTTTGTTTGCAACACAAAGGATGAACGTGTTGAGAGGATGGATACTCCATTTTCCATGATGTGATTATTACACACCGCATGCCTGTATGAAAATATCTCATGTACCCCATAAATATAGACACTTATTATGTACCCATGACATTAAAAATAATAAAATTTTAAAAATCCAAATGTAAAAGACAACACAATCCAAGGCACAGAAGAAAATTGGCCACTAGTACTGATGTATTGCCCAAGTTTTTTGATACATCCTATCAAAAAACTTAATATTTTCTTATGCACTGGGAGATGTCTGAAATGTTCATCTAATGTTAATGCTTGTCTGGGTGTGTGGCTTAAAATTTTTTTTAATTTTTAATTTTTGTGGGCACATAGTAGGTATATATATTTATGGGGTACATGAGATATTTTCTTTCTTTTTTTTTTTTGAGACGGAGTCTTACTCTGTTGCCCAAGCTGGAGTGCAGTGGCACGATCTCAGCTCACTGCAACCTCCGCTTCCTGGGTTCAAGCAATTCTGCTTCAGCCTCCCGAGTAGCTGGGATTACAGTTGTGTGACACCACACCTGGCTAATTTTTTATATTTTTTGTAGAGACCGAGTTTCACCATGTTGGCCAGGCTGGTCTCAATCTCCTGACTTCAAATAATCCACCCTACCGAGCCTCCCAAAGTGCTGGGATTACAGGTGTGAAGCACCGTGCCTGGCCGAGATGTTTTCATACAGGCATACAATGTGTAATAATCACATCGGGGTAAATGGGGTATCCACCAACTCTTGTATTTATGTTACAAACAATCTAGTTGTCCTCTTTTAGTTATTTTTAAATGTACTATAAATTGGGCAGGGTGCGGTGGCTCACACCTATAATCCCAGCATGTTGGGATGCTGAGGCGGGCCGATCACGAGGTCAGGAGTTCCAGACCAGCCTGACTAACATGGTGAAACCCCGTCTCTACTAAAAATACAAAAATTAGCCAGGCATGTTGGCGCGTGCCTGTAATCCCAGCTACTCAGGGGGTTGAGGCAGGAGAATCTCTTGAACCCAGGAGGCAGAGGTTGCAGTGAGCTGAGATCACACCACTGCATCGCATCCTGGGTGACAGAGTGAGACTCTGTCTCAAAAAAAAAGTACTATAAATTATTGTTGATGGTAGTTACCCTGTTGTGCTATCAAGTACTAGATCTTATTCATTCTATGTAACTATATTTTTGTACCCTTCAACCATAGCCCCTACTACCCTTTCCAGCCTCTGGTAGCCATCATTCTACTCTTTATCTCCATGAGTTCAGTTGTTTTAATTTTTAGCTCTCACAAATAAGAACATGCAAAGTTTGCCTTTTTTTGCCTGCCTTATTCCACTTAACATAATGACCTCCAGTTCCACCCATGTTGTTGCAAATGACAGGATCTCATTCTTTTTTATTGCTGAATAGTACTCCATTGCATATCTGTACCACATTTTATTTATCCATTCATCTGTCGATGGACACTTAGATTGCTTCCAAATCTTGGCTACTGTGAACAGTGCTGCGATAAACATGGGAGTGCAGTTGTCTCTTCAGTACACTGGTTTCCTTTCTTTAGGGTATATACCTGGCAGTGAGATTGCTGGATCATATGGTAGCTCTATTTTTAGTTTTTTTGAGGAAACTCCAAACTGTTTTCCGTAGTGGTTGTATTAATTTACATTCCCACCAATAGTATACAAGAGTTTCCTTTTCTCCATATCCTCACCAGCATTTGTTATTGCCTTTTGGAAAAAAGCCTTTTTAGGGCCAGGCACAGTGGCTCATGCCTGTAATCCCAGCACTTTGGGAGGTCAAGGCGGGTGGATCACGAGGTCAGGAGATTGAGACCATCCTGGCTAACATGGTGAAACCCTGTCTCTACTAAAAGTACAAAAAATTTGCTGGGCGTGGTGGCAGGTGCCTGTAGTCCCAGCTACTTGGGAGACTGAGGCAAGAGAATGGCGTGAACCTGGGAGGCGGAGCTTGCAGTGAGCCAAGATCGTGCCACTGCACTCCAGCCTGGGCAACAGAGCAAGACTCCGTCTCAAAAAAAAAAAAAAAAGCCTTTTTAACTGGGGTGAGATGATTCTCTCATAGCTTTGATTTGCATTTCTCTGATGATCAGTGATGTTGAACACCTTTTCATATACCTGTTTGCCATTTTTATGTCTTTTTTGAGAAATGTCTATTATGATCTTTTGCCCATTTTAAATTAGATTATTAGATTTTTTTCCCTATAGAGTTGTTTGAGCTCGTTATATATTCTGGTTATTAATTCTTTGTCAGATGGGTAGTTTGCAAACATTTTCTCCCATTCTGTGGGTTGTCTCTTCACTTTGTTGATAGTTTCCTTTGCTATGCAGGTTTTTAATTTGATGTGATCCCTTTTGTCCATTTTTGCTTTGGTTGCCTGTGTTTGTGGGATATTACTCAAGAAATCCTTCCCCAGACCAATGTCCTGGAGAGTTTCCCCAATGTTCTCTTTTAGTAGTTTCAAAATTTGAAGTCTTAGATTTAATTCTTTAATACATTTTGATTTGATTTTTTTATATGCCAAGAGATAGGGGTCTAGTTTCATTCTTCTGCACAGATATCCAGTTTTGCCAGCACCATTTACTGAAGAGACCGTCTTTTCCCCACTGTATGTTCTTGGCATGTTCTGGTGAAGCAGTGAGTCAAGGGTGGAGGATCCCTGGGCAGGGCAGTGGTGCCACAGGTGTGCGGCTAACATGGCACCTGTGGCTCAGGGTTATTTGCCCAGAAGATGGCTGTTGGGTCCGCCCAGGTCACACTCCCAAAGCTGGGCCTCCCTCCCCTCTCTACCCCAGGGGCAGGCCTGACCGGTTAGATTTGTCCCAAGCCTTCTATGAGCAGATTGCTGGGCTGTTGCCTGTGTTCTGGACTGCGGGGCTCCCTCAGGCAGAAGCTGCAGCTGGCCAACAGGCTACACCCTTCTGGGACCTGCCTTTCAGAGGGAGGGGTGCTCAGCTCCCGTACCAGGACACGAACTGGCACCTCACTTGTCTCAGTGTTCTGGACGTCGGGGCTCCCTCAGGCAGAAGCTGCAGCTGGCCAACAGGCTACACCCTTCTGGGACCTGCCTTTCAGAGGGAGGGGTGCTCAGCTCCCATACCAGGACATGAACTGGCACCTCACTTGTCTCAGTGTTCTAAGAGTGGGGTCTCCTCCCCTGCTCAAGCTCAGGCCATAGATTTCAGCTCCATATCCCTGGGCAATGTGCTCAAACTCTGGGGGTGGGAGGAGGTGGGACCAGGCCCACAGCTTTGTCCCCTGGCTCCTCGGAGTTGAGCACTGGTTGTACTGAGGGCGTGGGGGGCAAACTGTTCCAAGGCCACTGGCAAAATACTCAGGTGGGGCAGTGGAGGCTGTACTGTGTGCACCTTCTTATGGGAGCAGGTAGGCAGGCAGCCTTGGGAGAGGCCAGCAGATAAGGGGCAGGCAGTTCAGATGTGCCCCAGCCCCATTGGAAAAGCAGCCCTACTCTCATCTAGCCTGGATGTCAGCAGGGGCTAGAGTCCCTCACAGGAAGATGGAGAGCTTTGGGGGATGGGTGCCTATGGTCACATTTTGCTGCAGCTGCCCCATGTGAAACCTGGGCGCCACTTAGTTTTTTTGTTTTTGTTTTTGTTTGTTTGTTTGTTTTGAGACAGAGGTTTACTCTTGTTGCCCAGGCTGGAATGCAGTGGCGCAATCTCAGCTCACTGCAACCTCCACCTCCCGGGTTCAAGCGATTCTCCTGCCTCAGCCTCCCGAGTAGCTGGGACTACGGGAGCCCACCACCACGCCTGGCTAATTTAAAAAATATTTTTTGTAGAGACGGGGTTTCACCATGTTGGCCAGTCTGGTTTCGAACTCCTGACCTCAAGTGATCTGCCCACCTCAGCCTCCCAAAATGCTGGGATTACAGGCGTGAGCCACCACGCCCGGCCCTCCACTCATCTTTGAGCTCTGGTTCTGCCTACTCTCTGGGCAGTTCCCCTTCCCAGTTCAAATGTCTATGGGAGTCATGGGATCTCTGTGGCTAGGATCCCAGAGGTCTGTGGTGAGAGTGAGATGCTCTAGAGTTCCTTCACTTACCACTTCTTTAGGACCTTTTCAGGACTGGGAGCCAGTCTGGGTAGTCAGTGACTCCGTGCTGGCTTTCCAGCTTCACCTCTCTATTGACTTAGTGTTTTCTCTCAAAAAGATCTGTTCAAAGTGTGATGATTTACTTGATATTTTGGTTTCTCTAAGTGGGAGAGGCATTACCTGGCTGTGTCTAGTTGGCCATCTTGTCCCCACTGAGTATTTTTCATCAGCACACAGGTGGTTCTTAGATCCATAGGTGCCTGTGAGATCGCTTAGGAAAAAAGATTAGACAAAACTAGAAGATGAAAAAAAGAAGAGGATTAGGAGAAATCTCTGAAGAATTTTCAATTAGTGATTGGCTATTGTAAATGTTTCTGGCAAAATGGTAGGAACATGTTATGAAAGAAGTTAAGGCCAGATGTTCAAAATGGGAGTGACCAACTCTGTGTCAAATGTTGATGAGGGGTCAATGAGATGAGGAACTACAAAGTGGCAGTTTAGTTTAGCAACCTGTTGGTCACTGGTGACTTTAGCAAGAGCACTTTTAGTGTACCTGGATGCCCAAATCAAAGTGAAATGGGCTGAGAAGTGTATTAAAAATGCAGAAATGAGGACAGGGCCACATGTAACACTTAAAACACATAAGCGTGTTTTAATACTCATGAGATGGGGCCAGCAGAGAGAGAAAGGTGGAAATTACAGCAATACAAGTGAATAAACAATACTTCAAGATACTGGGAATGTAGGAAGGGCAGAGTAAGTACCAGTGGTGGGTGAATGTTAGATAAGACAAGGGAAGGAGGAGACATTGAATGCAAATTGAGTCAGGTTTATAGATTTACTGGCGGAAAGTTGAGATTGTTTGCAACTGAGAGTTTCTATTTTCTCCGTGAAGGAGGAGGGAAGATCATATGCTGAGTTTGAGGGGAGAGGTGGTGAATGGTGAAGTGAATTGATAAGAGGAACAGGATAAGATCACCAGTCAGTTTGGAGGGTCCATTTGACATTCACTACCATTTATCTAGAGTGGTAACAGTCTGCCACATTATGTAACTTTCTCCAGTTATGCTTGGCAACCAAGAGGAAGCAGGGAGAAAACATAGTCATCTGTGGTTTGGATTTGTTCTGTTGGGTGCAAAGAAAAGTCAATGAGGTGGGGGGGCGGGGGGACAGAGCAAGATGGCCAAATAAAACCCGCCAGCAATCATCTGTGAAAGGAAAATATCTTGGGGCCGCAAAATCACTAGAGAGAACTCAAGCTGGAAACTGCTTAGGCCAAAGCTGCCTCCTATTCTATTCAAAGCTATCCCTCTGCTCACTGAGATAGATGCATATCTGACTGCCTCCTTTGGAAAGGCTCATCAGAAACTCAAAAGAATGCAATCGTTTGTGTATCACCTATCTGTGACCTCGAAGCTCCCTTCCCACCTTTGCTTCAAGTTGCCCCGCCTCCCAGACCAAACCAATGTACTTCTTACATATACTGATTGATGTCTCATGTCTCCCTAAAATGTAGAAAACCAAGCTGTGCCCCGACCACCTTGGGTACATGTCCTCAGGACTTCCTGGGGCTGTGTCACGGGTGCGTCTTCAACCTTGGCAAAATAAACTTTCTAAATTAACTGAGACCTGTCTCAGATTTTCTGGGTTCACACATCCCACCTGCAGGATCACCAAACTCAACAACTATCCACACAAGAAAGTACTTTCATAAGAACCAAAAATCAGGTGAGTGGTCACAGTACCTGGTTTTAACATCATATCAAGAAAAGAGGCACTGAAGAGGGTAGGAAAGACAGTCTTGAATTGCCCACACCACCCCTCTCCCATCCCCCAGCAGTGGCTGCAAGGAGTGGAGGGACAATCTGTGTGCTTGGGGGAGGGAGAGCAACATGGTTGTGAAACTTTGCACCGGAACTCAGTGCTGCCCTGTCACAGTGGAAAGCAACATGGAGCAGAATTCAGCTGGTGCCCATGGAGGGAGTACTTAGGCTAGCCCCAGCTGGAAGGGAGTCATCCATCCCAGTGGTCAGAACCTGAGTTCTGGCTAGTCCCACCACTGCAGGCTAAAATGCTCTGGGGTGCTAAATAAACTTGAAAGGCAGTCTAAGTAATAAGAATGGCAATTCTTGGGCATGTCCCAGCACTGTGCTGAGCTCAGCACAGACTTGGGGTGCACATGACCTAGTGAGACACCACCCTGGGCAGCCAAGGGAGTGCTTGTGTTATCCTTCCCCCAGCACAGGCAGTGCAGCTCACAGCTCTGGGAGAGAGTCCTTCCTTCTGCTTGAGGAGAGGAGAGAGGAGAGAAGAATAAAGAGGACTCAGTTTTGCAACTTGGATGCCAGCTCAGCCACAGTAGAATAGGGCATCAGGCAGAGTCCTGAGGCTCCCATTCCAGGACCTAGCTCCCAGATGACGTCTCTAGACACACCCTGGGCCAGAACGGAACCTGCTGCCTTGAAGAGAAGGGCCTATTCTGACAGGATTCATTATCTGCTGACTAAAGAGCCCTCGGGTCTTGAATAGACATCAGTGATAGCTAGGCAGCATTCACTGTGGGCCTTGGGTGAGACACAGTGCCATGCTGGCTTCAAGTGTGACCCAGCACATTCCCAGCTGTGATGGCTATGGAGAGAGACTCCTTCTGCTTGAGGAAAGGAAGGGGAAAAGTATGGGGGACTCTGTCTTGCAGTTTGGGTACCAACTTGGCCACAGTGGGGCAGAGCACCAAGTGAGCTCCTGGGGACTTGATTACAGGCCTTGGCTCCTGAATGCCATTTCTGGACCTGCCCTTGGCCAGAGGGGAGCCCACTGCCCTGGAGGGAGAGTCCCAGGCCTGGCAGCATTAATCACAAGCTGCCTGAAGAGCCCTTGGGCCTGGAGTGAACATTGATGGTAGCCAGGTAGTACTTGCCATGGGCCTGGGGTGATGGTGGTCATGGGGAGACACTTCTGTTTGAGGAAAGGAGAGGGAAGAGTAGGAAGGACTTTGTCTTATGGTTTGGGGGCCTGCTATGCTGCGGTAGAGTAGAGCACCAAGTATATTCCTAAGGCTCCTGACTCCAGCTGCTGGCTCCTGGATGGTATTTCTGGACTGTTTTGGGCTAGTGGGGAGATTGCCACCCTGAAAGGAAAGACACAACCTGTCTGGATTCACCGCCTGCTGATTGTAGAGCCCTTGAATAAACATTGATGGTAGCCAGGCAGTGGTTACTGTGGGCCTTGGGCAAGACCAGTGCTCTGTTGGCTTTGGGTCTGACCCACCATAGTCCCAGTGGTGTGGCCACAGGGGTTCTTGAGGCACCACCGCCCCCAGCTTCAGGCAGCTCAGCACGGAGACGGAGACTCCATTTATTTGGGAGAAAGTAAGGGAAGAGAACAAGAATCTGCCTGGTAATCTAGGGAATTCTCCAGAATCTTACTCAAGACTGCAAGAGAATACCTTCATGAATCTGTAAGAATCACAGCGCTACTGGGCTTGGGGTGCCTTCTAATGCAGATACAGCTGCAGTGACAAAAGACTTATCACAACGCTCAATTCCCTTTGAGTACTTGGAAAGGCTTCCCAAGAGGGGTGGGTACAAACAAGCCCAGACTCTGAAGACTGTAATAAATACCTAACTCTTCAATGCCCAGACATTGATGAACATTCACGAGCATCATAACCATCCAGGAAAAGATGACCTCAACAAATGAGGCACCAGTGACCAATCCCGAAGTGACAGAGATATGTAACCTTTCAGACAGAGAATACAAAACAACTACTTTAAGGAAGCTCAGTGAAATTCAAGAAAACACAGAGAAGAAATTCAGAATTCTATCAGATAAATTTAACAAAGAGATTAAAATAATTAGAAAGAATCAAGCAGAAATTCTGCAGCTGAAAAATTTAATTGGCAGAGTGAAGAATGCATCAGTCTCTCAACAGCAGCATTGATCAAGAAGAAAGAATCAGTGAGCTTGAAGACAAGCTCTTCGAAAATACATAGTCAGAGGAGACAAAAGAAAAAAGAATAAAAAATAATGAAGCACACAAACAGGATTTAGAAACTTGACTCAAAAAAGCAAATCTGGCTGGGAGCAGTGGCTCATGCCTGTGATCTCAGCACTTTGGGAGGCCAAGGCAGGCAGATTTCTCAAATTCAGGAGTTCGAGACCAGCCTGGGCAACATGACGAAACTCCGTCTCTATCAAAAATACAAAAATTAGCCGGGTGTGGAGGCATGTGCCTGTGGTCCCAGCTACTCAGGAGGTTGAGGTGGGAGAATGGTTTGAGTCTGGGAGGTGAAGACTGCATGAGCTGAGATTGCACCACCATACTCCAGCCTGGCGACAGAGCCAGACCCTTTCTCAAAAAAGGTGGGGGGTGGCAAATCTATGAATTATTGGCAAGAGAAAAGAAACAAATAACATACAAAGGAGCTCCAATACATCTGGCAGCAGACCTGTCAGTAGAAACCTTACAGGCCAGGGGAAAGTGGCATGACATATTTAAAGTGCTGAAGGGGGAGGGAAAAAACTACTTTTACCCTAGAATAGTATATCCAGTGAAAATATCCTTCAAACATAAAAGAGAAATACTTTTCCAGACAAACAAAAGCTGAGAGATTGCATCAACACTAGACCTGTCCTACAAGAAATGCTAAAAGGAGTTCTTCAATCTGAAAGAAAAGGAAGTTAATGAGTAATAAGAAATCATCTTAAGGTACAAAACTCACTGCTAATAGTAAATACACAGACAAATACAGAATATTATTAACTAACATAGAATAACATAACACTAACTGTGGTGTGTAAACTACTCATATTTTGAGTAGAGACTAAAAGATGAACCTATCAAAATAAAAACTACAACAACTTTTCAAGACATAGACAATATAATAAGAGATAAATAAAAACAACATTAAAAAATGGGGTGCTGAAGTTAAAGTGTAGAGTTTTATTTTCTCTTTGCCGGTTTGTTAATTTTTTGGTTTGTTTTTGCGATCAGTGTTAAGTAATCATTAGTTTAAAATAATGAGTTATTGGCTGGGCATAGTGGCTCACGCCTGTAATCTCAGCACTTTGGGAGGCTGAAGTGGGTGGATCTCTTGAGGTCAGGAGTTCGAGACCAGCCTGGCCAACATGGTGAAACCCTGTCTCTACTAAAAATACAAAAATTAGCCAGGCATGGTGGCATGTGCCTGTAATCTCAGCTACTCAGGAGGCGGAGATTGCAGTGAGCCGAGATCGCACCACCGCACTCCAGCCTGGGTGACAGAGCAAGACTTCATCTCAAAAAATAAATAAATAAATAATAAAAATAAAATAATAAATTATAAGATGTTGTTTGCAAGCCTCATGGTAACCTCAAATCAAAAAGTCTGCAAGATATACGCAAAAAATAAAAAGCAAGAAATTAAAACATGCCACCAGAGAAAATCACCTTCACAAAAAGGAAGACAAGAAGGAAAGAAAGAAGGAAGAGAAACCACAAAACAACAAGAAAACAAATAACAAAATGGCAGGAGTATGTTCTGTTTATCAATAACAACACTAAATGAAAATGAACTAAATTCTCCAATCAAAAACTATAGAGTGGCTGAATGAATAAAAAAAACAAGACCCAACTATCTGTTGCCTATAAGAAATACACGTCACCTCTAAAGACACAAATAGACTGAAAATAAAGTGATGGAAAAAGATATTCCATGCCAATGGAATAAAAAAAAATGAGTAGGAGTAGCTTTACTTACATTAGACAAAATAGGTTTCAAGACAAAAACTATAAGACGAGACAAAGAAGGTCATTATATAACAATAAAGGAGTTGATTCAGCAAGAAGATATAACAATTTTAAATATATATGCACCCAACATTTGAGCACCCAGATATATAAAGCAAATATTGTTAGAGCTAAAGAGAGAGATGGGCCCCAATACGATCATAGTTGGAGATGTCAACACCCCACTTTCAGTACTGGACAGATCTCCCAGATAACCAACAAAGAAAAATTGGACTTAATCAGCACTATAGACCAAATAGACCTAATAGATATTTACAGAACATTTCACCCAACAGCTGCAGAATACACATTCTTCTCCTCAGCATATGGATCAATCTCAAAGATAGACCATAAGCCATATGTTAGGACACAAAACAAGTCTTTAAAAATTCAAAAAATAAAATAATATCAAGTATCTTCTCTGACCACAATGGAATGAAGCTAGAAATCAAAAACAAGAGAAATTTTGGAAAGTATACAAGCACATGGAAGTTAAATAATATGCTCCTGAATGCCCAGTGGGTCAACGAAGAAATCAGGAAGGAAATTGAAAAATTTCTTGAAACAAATGATAATAGAAACACAACATACCAAAACCTATGGGTTACAGAAAAAGGAGTACTAATAGGGAAGTTTATAGCAGTAAGTGCCTGCATCAAAAAAGTAGAAAAACTTCAAACAAACAACCTAATAATGCATCTCAAAGAACTAGAAAAGCAAGAGAAAACCAAACCTAAAATCAGTAGAATAAATGAAATAATAAAGATCAGGGCAGAAATAAATAAAATTGAAATAAAAAATACAAAATATCAACAAAATGAAAGCTTGGGTTTTTGAGAAGATAAAATCAACAAACCTTTAGCCCAAGAAAAAAGAGACAAGACCCAAAGGAGACATTACGGCAGATACCACAGAAATTCAATGGGTCATTAGAGACTACTATGAGCAACTATATGCCGATAAATGGGAAAACCTAGAAGAAATTCATTAACTCCTGGACACATACAGCATTCCAAGATGGAACCATGAAGAAATCCAAAACCTGAATAGACCAATAACAAGTAATGAGATTGAAACCATAATAAAGGGTGTCCCAGGAAAGAAAGTTCAGGGCCCAATGGCTTCACTGCTGAATTCTACTAAACATTTAAATAAGAACTGATGCCAATCCTCATTTGCAGCAACCTATATGGAATTGGAGACCATTATTCTAAGTGAAGTAACTCAGGAATGGAAAGCCAAACATTGTATGTTCTCACTCATAATTGGGAACTAAGCTATGAGGATGCAAAGGCATAACAATGATACAATGGATTTTGGGAACTCAGGGGAAGGACTCGGGGCAGGGGTAACAGATGATAGACTATACATTGGGTACAATGTACACTGCTCTGGCAATGGGTGCACCAAAATCTCAGAAATCACCACTGAAGAACTTATTCATGTACCCAAAATAAAATAAAATAAAAGTGTGCCGGTCTTACTCAAACTATCCCAAAAATAATAGAGGAGGAGGGAATATTTTCTTTTTTTAAAAATTTATTTTACTTTAAGTTCTGGGATACATGTGCAGAAAGTGCAGGTTTGTTACATAGGTATACTTGTGCCATGGTGGTGTGCTGCACCTATTGACTCATCCTGTAAGTTCCCTCCCCTCTGGAATACTTTTGAACTCATTCTAGAAGGTCAGTATTACCCTGATACCAAAAACAGACAAAGACACATAAAAAAAAATTATGGGCCAATAACTCTGATGGATATTGATGCAAAATTCCTCAACAAAATACTAGCCAACTGAATTCAGCACATTAAATCCTTCATCATGACCAAGTGGGATTTATCCCAGGGATGCAAGAATGGTTCAACAAACACAAATCAATGTGATGCATCATATCAACAGAATGAAGCACAAAACCATATGATAATTTCAATCGATGCTGAAAAAGCATTTAACAAAATTCAACATCCCTTTATGATAAAAATCCTCAAGAAAATGGGGTATAAAAGGAACATATCTCAACACAATAACAGCTGTACAAGACAGAGCCATAGCTAGTATCATACTGAATGGGGAAAAACTGAAAGCCTTTCTTCTAAGATCTGTACAGGACAAGGATGCCCACTTTCATCACTGTTATTCAAAATAGTACTAGAAGTCCTAGCTAGAGCAATTAGACAAGAGAAAGAAATTGGAAAGGAAGAAGTCAAATTATCCTTATTTGTAGATGATATGCTCTTATATTTTGAAAAACCTAAAGACTTCATGAAAAAATCTGTTAGAAATGATCAACAAATTTAGTAAATTTGCATGATAAAAAAATCAACATACAGTCTGGACACAGTGGCTCACGCCTGTAATCCCAGCACTTTGGGGGGCTGAGGCAGGTGGATCACGAGGTCAGGAGATCAAGACCATCCTGGCTAACACAGTGAAACCCCGTTTCTACTAAAAATACAAAAAAATTAGCTGGGCATGGTGGCGGGTGCCTGTAGTCCCAGCTACTCGGGAGGCTGAGGCATGGGAATGGCATGAACCCAGGAGGCGGAGCTTGCAGTGAGCCGAGATCGCGCCACTGCACTCCAGCCTGGGTGACAGAGCAAGACTCTGTCTCAAAAAAAAAAAATTAACATACAATCAGTAACATTTCTACATGCCAAGAGTGAAAAATCTGAAAAAGAAATCAAGAAAGTAATCCCATTTACAATAGCTACAAATAAAATACATAGGAATTAACTTAACCAAAGAAGTGAAATATCTCTACAATGAAAACTGTAAAACACTGATGACAAAAAATTGAAGAAGATACCAAAATATGGAAAGATATTACATGTCCATGGACTGGAAGAATCAATATTGTTAAAATGTCTATACTACCCAAAGCAATCTATGGATTCAAGGCAATCCCTATCAAAATGCCAATGACATTCTTCACAGAACTAGAAAAAAACTGTCCTTGGCGGGGCTCGGTGGCTCACACCTGTAATCCCAGCACTTTGGGAGGCTGAGGCAGGAGGATCATCTGAGGTCAGGAGTTCGAGACCAGTCTGACCAACATGGAGAAACCCTGTCTCTACTAAAAATATAAAAATTACCCAGGCATAGTGGCACATGCCTGTAGTCCCAGCTGCTCAGGAGGCTGAGGCAGGAGAATCACTTGAACCCGGGAAGTGGAGGCTGCGGTGAGCAGAGATCATGCCATTGCACTCCTGCCCAGGCAACAAGAGTGAAACTGGGGGTGAAGCCAAGATGGCCGAATAGGAACAGCTCCAGTCTACAGCTCCCAGCGTGAGCGACGCAGAAGACGGGTGATTTCTGCATTTCTAACTGAGGTACCAGGTTCATCTCACTGGGGAGTGTCGGACAGTGGGTGCAGGACAGTGGGTGCACTGAGGCATCGCCTCACCCGGGAAGCTCCAGGGGTCAGGGAATTCCCTTTCCTAGTCAAAGAAAGGGGTGACAGACAGCACCTGGAAAATCGGGTCACTCCTACCGTAATACTGCACTTTTCCAACGGTCTTAGCAAACGGCACACCAGGAGATTATATCCCGCGCCTGGCTCGGAGGATCCTACACCCACAGAGCCTCGCTCATTGCTAGCACAGCAGTCTGAGATCAAACTGCAAGGCGGCAGCGAGGCTGGGGGAGGGGCGCCCGCCATTACCGAGGCTTGAGTAGGTAAACAAAGCAGCCAGGAAGCTCAAACTGGGTGGAGCCCACCGCAGCTCAAGGAGGCCTGCCTGCCTCTGTAGATTCCACCTCTGGGGGCAGGGCATAGCCAAACAAAAGGCAGCAGAATCCTCTGCAGATTGAAATGTCCCTGTCTGACAGCTTGAAGAGAGTAGTGGTTCTCCCAGCATGCAGCTGGAGATCTAAGAACAGACAGACTGCCTCCTCAAGTGGGTCCCTCACCCCCGAGAAGCCTAACTGGGAGGCATCCCCTCAGTAGGGGCAGTCTGACACCTCACACGGCCAGGTACTCCTCTGAGACAAAACTTCTAGAGGAACGATCAGGGAGCAATATTTGCTGTTCACCAATATCTGCTGTTCTGCAGCCTCCGCTGCTGATACCCAGGCAAACAGGGTCTGGAGTGGGCCTCCAGCAAACTCCAACAGACCTGCAGCTGAGGGTCCTGATTGTTAGAAGGAAAACTAACAAACAGAAAGGACATCCACACCAAAACCCCATCTGTACGTCACCATCATCAAAGACCAAGGGTAGATAAAACCACAAAGATGGGGAAAAAACAGAGCAGAAAAACTGGAAACTCTAAAAACCAGAGCACCTCTCCTCCTCCAAAGGAACACAGCTCCTCACCAGCAACCGAACAAAGCTGGACGGAGAATGACTTTGATGAGTTGAGAGAAGAAGGCTTCAGACGATCAAACTACTCTGAGCTAAAGGAGGAAGTTCGAACCCACAGCAAAGAAGTTAAAAACCTTGAAAAAAAATTAGACTAATGGCTAACTAGAATAACCCATGCAGAGAAGTCCTTAAAGGACCTGATGGAGCTGAAAACCACGGCACAAGAACTACGTGACAAATGCACAAGCCTCAGTAGCCGATTCCATCAACTGGAAGAAAGGGTATCAGTGATGGAAGATCAAATGAATGAAATGAAGTGAGAAGAGAAGTTTAGAGAAAAAAGAATAAAAAGAAATGAACAAAGCCTCCAAGAAATATGGGACTATGTGAAAAGACCAAATCTATGTCTGATTGGTGTACCTGAAAGTCACAGGGAGAATGGAACCAAGTTGGAAAACACTCTGCAGGATATTATCCAGGAGAACTTCCCCAATCTAGCAAGGCAGGCCAACATTCACATTCAGGAAATTCAGAGAACGCCACAAAGATACTCCTCGAGAAGAGCAACTCCAAGACACATAATTACCAGATTCACTAAAGTTGAAATGAAGGAAAAAATGTTAAGGGCAGCCAGAGACAAAGGTCGGGTTACCCACAAAGGGAAGCCCATCAGACTAACAGCGGATTTCTCCGCAGAAACTCTACAAGCCCGAAGAGAGTGGGGGCCAATATTCAACATTCTTAAAGAAAAGAATGTTCAACTCAGAATTTCATATCCAGCCAAACTAAGCTTCATAAGCGAAGGAGAAATAAAATCCTTTACAGACAAGCAAATGCTGAGAGATTTTGTCACTACCAGGCCTGCCCTAAAAGAACTCCTGAAGGAAGCACTAAACATGGAAAGGAACAACCAGTACCAGCCACTGCAAAAAACATGCCAAATTGTAAAGACCATTGAGGCTAGGAAGAAAATGCATCAACTAATGAGCAAAATAACCAGCTAACATCATAATGACAGGATCAAATTCACACATAACGATATTAACCTTAAATGTAAATGGGCTAAATGCTCCAATTAAAAGACACAGACTGGCAAATTGGATAAAGAGTCAAGACCCATCAGTGTGCTGTATTCAGGAAACCCATCTCACATGCAGAGACACACATAGGCTCAAAATAAAGAGATGGAGGAAGATCTACCAAGCAAATGGAAAACAAAAAAAGACAGGTGTTGCAATCCTAGTCCCAGATAAAACAGACTTTAAACCAACAAAGATCAAAAGAGACAAAGAAGACCATTACATAATGGTAAAGGGATCAATTCAACAAGAAGAGCTAACTATCCTAAATATATATGCACCCAATACAGGAGCACCCAGATTCATAAAGCAAGTCCTTAGAGACCTACAAAGAGACTTGGACTCCCACACAATAATAATGGGAGACTTTAACACCCCACTGTCAACATTAGACAGATCAACGAGACAGAAAGTTAACAAGGATATCCAGGAACTGAACTCACCTCTGCACCAAGTGGACTTAATAGATATCTACAGAACTCTCCACCCCAAATCAACAGAATATACATTCTTTTCAGCACCACACCACACCTATTCCAAAATTGACCACATAGTTGGAAGTAAAGCACTCCTCAGCAAATGTAAAAGAACAGAAATTATAACAAACTGTCTCTCAGACCACACTGCAATCAAACTAGAACTCAGGATTAAGAAACTCACTCAAAACTGCTCAACTACACGGAAACTGAACAACTGGCTCCTGAATGACTACTGGGTACATAACGAAATGAAGGCAGAAATAAAGATGTTCTTTGAAACCAACAAGAACAAAGACACAACATACCAGAATCTCTGGGACACATTCAAAGCAGTGTGTAGAGGGAAATTTATAGCACTAAATGCCCACAAGAGAAAGCAGGAAAGATCTAAAATTGACACCCTAACATCACAATGAAAAGAACTAGAGAAGCAAGAGAAAACACATTCAAAAGCTAGCAGAAGGCAAGAAATAACTAAGATCAGAGCAGAACTGAAGGACATAGAGACACAAAAAACCCTTCAAAAATCAATGAATCCAGGAGCTGGTTTTTTGAAAAGATCAACAAAGTTGATAGACCGCTACCAAGACTAATAAAGAAGAAAACAGAGAAGAATCAAATAGACGTGATAAAAAATGACAAAGGGGATATCACCACCGATCCCACAGAAATACAAACTGCCATCAGAGAATACTATAAACACCTCTACGCAAATAAACTAGAAAATCTAGAAGAAATGGATAAATTCCTGGACACATACACCTTCCCAAGACTAAACCAGGAAGAAGTTGAATCTCTGAATAGACCAATAACAGTCTCTGAAGTTGAGGCAGTAATTAATAGCTTACCAACCAAAAAAAGTCCAGGACCAGATGGATTCACAGCCGAATTCTACCAGAGGTACAAGGAGGAGCTGGTACCATTCCTTCTGAAACTATTCCAATCAATAGGAAAAGAGGGAATCCTCCCTAACTCATTTTATGAGTCCAGCATCATCCTGATACCAAAGCCTGGCAGAGACACAACAAAAAAAGAGAATTTTAGACCAATGTCCCTGATGAACATCGATGCAAAAATCCTCAATAAAATACTGGCAAACCGAATCCAGCAGCACATCAAAAAGCTTATCCACCATGATCAAGTGGGCTTTATCCTTGGGATGCAAGGCTGGTTCAACATAGGCAAATCAATAAACGTAATCCAATCAATAAACGTAATCCAGCATAGAAACAGAATCAAAGACAAAAACCACATAATTATCTCAATAGATGCAGAAAAGGCCTTTGACAAACTTCAACAACCTTCATGCTAAAAACTCTCAATAAATTAGATATTGATGGGATGTATCTCAAAATAATAAAAGCTATCTATGACAAACCCACAGCCAATATCATACTGAATGGGCAAAAACTGGAAGCATTCCCTTTGAAAACTGGCACAAGACAGGGATGCCCTCTCTCACCACTCCTATTCAACATAGTGTTGGAAGTTCTGTCCAGGGCAATCAGGCAGGAGAAGGAAATAAAGGGTATTCAGTTAGGAAAAGAGGAAGCCAAATTGTCCCTGTTTGCAGACGACATGATTGTATATCTAGAAAACCCCATCGTCTCAGCCCAAAATCTCCTTAAGCTGATAGGCAACTTCAGCAAAGTCTCAGTATACAAAATCAATGTGCAAAAATCACAAGCATTCTTATACACCAATAACAGACAAACAGAGAGCCAAATCATGAGTGAACTCCCATTGACAGACCGCTAGCAAGACTAATAAAGAAGAGAGAAGAATCAAATAGATGCAATAAAAAATGATAAAGGGGATATCACCACCGATCCCACAGAAATACAAACTACCATCGGAGAATACTATAAACACCTCTATGCAATATACTAGAAAATCTAGAAGAAATGGATAAATTCCTCGATACATACACTCTCCCAAGACTAAACCAGGAAGAAGTTGAATCTCTGAATAGACCAATAACAGGCTCTGAAATTGAGGCAATAATTAAATGCAGGATGACGCTTCAAAGAGAAAAAAATACCTAGGAATCCAACTTACAAGGGAGGTGAAGGACCTCTTCAAGGAGAACTACAAACCACTGCTCAATGAAATAAAAGAGGATACAAACAAATGGAAGAACATTCCATGCTCATGGGTAGGAACAATCAATATTGTGAAAATGGCCATACTGCCCAAGGTAATTTATAGATTCAATGCCATCCCCATCAAGCTACCAATGACTTTCTTCACAGAATTGGAATAAACTACTTTAAAGTTCATATGGAACCAAAAAAGAGCCCACATGGCCAAGTCAATCCTAAGCCAAAAGAACAAAGCTGGAGGCATCATGCTACCTGACTTCAAACTATACTATAAGGCTACAGTAACCAAAACAGGATGGTACTGGTACCAAAACAGAGATACAGACCAATGGAACAGAACAGAGCCCTCAGAAGTAATGCCGCATATCTACAACCATCTGATCTTTGACAAACCTGACAAAAACAAGAAATGGGGAAAGGATTCCCTATTCAATAAATGGTGCTGGGAAAACTGGCTAGCCATATGTAGAAAGCTGAAACTGGATCCCTTCCTTACACCTTATACAAAAATTAATTCAAGATGGATGAAAGACTTACATGTTAGACCATAAAACCATAAAAACCCTAGAAGAAAACCTAGGCTATTGCCATTCAGGACATAGGCATGGGCAAGGACTTCATGTCTAAAACACCAAAAGCAATGGCAACAAAAGGCAAAATTGACAAGTGGGATCTAATTAAACTCAAGAGCTTCTGCACAGCAAAAGAAACTACCATCAGAGTGAACAGGCAACCTATAGAATGGGAGAAAATTTTTGCAATCCTCTCATCTGTCAAAGGGCTAATATCCAGAATCTACAATGAACTCCAACAAATTTACAAGAAAAAAACAAACAACCCCATCAAAAAGTGGGCAAAGGATATGAACAGACACTTCTCAAAAGAAGACATTTATGCAGCCAAAAGACACATGAGAAAATGCTTATCATCACTGGCCATCAGAGAAATGCAAATCAAAACCACAGTGAGATCCCATCTCACACCAGTTAGAATGGTGATCATGAAAAAGTCAGGAAACAACAGGTGCTGGAGAGGATGTGGAGAAATAGGAACACTTTTACACTGTTGGTGGGACTGGAAACTAGTTCAACCATTGTGGAAGTCAGTGTGGGGATTCCTCAGGGATCTAGAGCTAGAATTACCATTTGACCCAGCCATCCCATTACGGGGTATATATCCAAAGGATTATAAATCATGCTGCTATAAAGACACAAGCACACATATGTTTATTGCGGCAGTATTCACAATAGCAAAGACTTGGAACCAACCCAAATGTCCAACAATGATAGACTGGATTAAGAAAATGTGGCATATATACACCATGGAATACTATGCAGCCATTAAAAAGGATGAGTTCATGTCCTTTGTAGGGACATGGATGAAGCTGGAAACCATCATTCTCAGCAAACTATCACAAGGACAAAAAACCAAACACCATGTGTTCTCACTCATAGGTGGGAATTGAACAATGAGAACACATGGACACAGGAAGGGGAACATCACACATCGGGGCCTGTTGTGGGGTGGGGGGTGGGGGAGGGATTGCATTAGGAGATATACATAATGCTAAATGACGAGTTAATGGGTGCAGCACAACAACATGGCACATGTATACATATGTAACAAACCTGCACATTGTGCACATGTACCCTAAAACTTATAGTATAATAAAAAAAAGAAAGAAAAAAATAAGAAAGAAAAAACTGTCCTAAAATTTACATGGAAAAGATCCAGAACAGCCAAAGCCATCCTGAGGAAAAAGAACAAAACTGGAGGAATTACATTGCCTGACTTCAAATTATACTGCAGAGCCATAGTAAGCAAAACAGCATGGCACTGGCATAAAAACAGAAACTTAACCCAATGGAACAGAGTAGAGAACCCAAAAATAAATTTGTACATTTACAATGAACTCATTTTTAACAAAAACCCCAAGAACATACATTCGGGGAAAAGACAGTCTCTTCAATAAATGATGCTGGCAAAGCTGTATATCTACATGCAGAAGAATGAAACTAGACCCCTATCTCTCACCATACACAAACATCAAATCAAAATGGATTAACAAATTAAAACTAAGATCTCAAACTGTGAAACTACTACAAGAAAATGTTGGGCAACATCCAATTGGACATTGGATTAGGTAAAGATTTCCTTAGTAATAACCCACAAGCACAGGTAATCAAAGCAAAAATGGACAAATGGGATCACATCAAGTTAAGAAGCTTCTGTACAACAAATGAAACAATCAACAAAGTGAAGAGACAACCCCCAAATTTGAGAAAAGATTTGCAAAGTACCCATCTGACAAGAGATTAATAACTAGAACATATAAGGAGCCCAAACAACTCTATAGAAAAAAATCTAATAATCCTACTAAAAATGGGCATAAGATCTGAATAGACATTTCCCAAAAGAAGACATACAAAAGGCAAACAGGTATATGAAAAGGTGCTCAATATCACTGACCATCAGAGAAATGCAAATAAAAACTACAATGAGATATCATTTCACCTCAGTTAAAATAGCTTTTATCCAAAAGACAGGCAGTAGCAAATGCTGGTGAGACTGTGGAGAAAAGGAAACTCTCATACACTGTTGGTGGGAATGTAAATTAGTACATTCACTATGGAGAACAGTCTGGAGGTTCTTCAAAAATCTAAAAACTGAGCTACCATATGATCCAGCAATCCCACTGCTAAGTATATACCTAAAAGAAAGAAAATCATTATATCAAAGAGATATTTGCACTCCTGTGTTTATTCAAGCTCTAGTCACACTAGGCAAGATTTGGAAGCAATCTTAGTGTCCATCAACAGATGAAGGGATAGAGAAAATGTGGCACATATACACAACGGAGTACTATTCAACCATAAAAAAGAATGAGCCCAAAAAAGGAATGTTGTAGTCATATGCAAGAATGTGTGGAATCGGGGTCATTATGTTAAGTAAAACAAGCCAGGCACAGAAAGACAGACTTCACATGTTCTCACTTATTGATGGGAGCTAAAAATGAAAACAATTGAACTCATGGCGATAAAGAGTAGAATGATGGTTACCAGACGCTGGGAAGCATTGTGGTGGGGTTGGGGTAAATGGGAATGGTTAATGGGTACAAAGAAATGGAAAGAATGAATAAGATGTAGTCTTTTGGGGTTTTTTTGAGACAGAGTTTCGCTCTTTTGCCCAGGCTGGAGTGAAGTGGCACAATCTCAGCTCACTGCAACCTCCGCCTGCTGGGTTCAAACGATTCTCCTGCCTCAGCCTCCCAAGTAGCTGGGATTATAGGCTCCTGCCACCGTGTCTGGCTAATTTTTGTATTTTTAGTAGAGACGAGGTTTCACCATGTTGGCCAGGCTGGTCTCAAACTCCTGACCTCAGGTGATCCACCTGCCTTGGCTTCCCAAAGTGCTGGGATTACAGGCGTGAGCCACCGATAGCACAACAGGGTGGCTACTATCAACAATAATTTATTGTGCATTTAAACATAATTAAAAGTATATAATTGGATTGTTTGTAACACAAAGGGTAAATGCATGAGGTGATGGATACCTCATTTACCTGGATGTAATTATTTTGATACAGTCATAAAATGTGTAATAATTACATCCAGGTAAATGAGGTATCCATCACCTCATGCATTTACCCTTTGTGTTACAAACAATCCACCTATTATGTACCCACAAAAAATAAAAATTAAAAAAGAGAAAAATTACACAAAAATAACAAAGATAGGCACAGAAAAACAAACTTTTCATGCTCTCACATATCTGTGGGAACTTAAAATTAAAACAACTGAACACGTGGAAATAAAGAGTAGAACAATGGTTACCAGAGGCTGGGAAGGCTAGTGGTGGGGTGGAGTGTGGGGTTGGTTAATGGGTACAAAAATACAGTTAGATAGAATTAGTAAGATCTAGCATTTGATAGCACAACAGGGTGAATACAGTCAACAATAATTTATAGCACATTTTAAACAATTAAAAGAGTATAACTGGAATGTTTGTAACAAAGAAAGGATAAAGGCTTGAGGTGATGGATACCCCATTTACCCTGATGTGATTATTACGCATTGTATACCTGTATCAAAACAAAACATCTCATGTACCCCATAAACATATTCATTTACTATGTAGTATAAAAATTAAAGATAAAAAATTTTAAAGAGGAAAACAAATTGGGGTTATTTACAAGGCATTCATTGAAAACATGAACCATGGATTCTTAGTGGATGGGGAAAAAATTGACACAGCAGAGATATAAAGAAAGGTAGAAAGATGAGTTAGTTCACCTAGCAATTTTGACGAAGCGTAAGAAGAGATGAAGTGAAGGCAGTAATGTATCAGGCTGTAAGGAGAGAAGGCTTTGGTCCCACCAGGATATTTAAATAGGAAGTATCTGAGGCAGAGAAGTTTCACGTTATGATAAAACTCAGGATGTAACTGTAGGCATAGGTGACTGAGATGAGTGTAGAAAAAGGACATTAGAGATGAGGTCATGGAAAAAAGAGGCCAAGTTGTTGGACAGGATGAATATTGAATTAATTCAGAACGATGGCAGGAGTTGTGATGAAGAGAGCTGTTAGCCAAGTGCCAAGGGTTTAAATGTATGAAGGGGTATATCATAGGTTTGTAGGTGACAGTGATGAAGAGTAGTACAGCCAAATGGCCAGAGCCTCAAAGGAACATGATCCTTTTCATAGTAGAGAGGGAGTATTGGTTGGCAGTAGCATTGTGGAGTCATGACACTGTCTTTTTGTTTCCACCCTGATATATAAGGGCAGTATAAGAATGAGCAGCCTCGGCCAGGTGTGGCGGCTCATGCCTGTAATCCCAGCACTTTGGGAGGCCAAGGCGGGCAGATCACCTGAGGTCAGGAGTTTGAGATGATCAGCCTGGCCAACATGGTGAAACCCTGTCTCTACTAAAAATACAAATATTGGCCGGGCATGGTGGTGGGCGCCTGTAGTCCCAGCTACTTGGGAAGCTGAGGCAGGAGAATTGCTTGAACCTGGGAAGTGGAGGCTGCAGTGAGCTGAGGTCTCGCCACTGCACTCCAGCCTGGGCAACAGAGTGATGCTCCATTTCAAAAAACAAAAAAATAGAATGAGCAGCCTCACTGTAGAGAGCTGCAGTAGAAGTAGGGTGACTGGGGATTATCAGGGTTAAGTTAAGGTAGAAAGAACAAGTAACTTCCATCGAAATTGAGAATGTAAAGGAGTTGTGCGCCACCGAGCAGGAGTTTCAGGGAATTTGTTGTAAGGATCTGAGAGAGCAAGGAGAAGGTCTGGAGTGTAGTACATGAAGGGAAAGGAAGCCAAAGCATTAGGGAGAGAGGAAAAACAACAAAATGCATTGATCTGGGCAGGGACTAGGGAAAATAGGGATTGGAGGCAGGATAGAATTGACTGGGTCACCAGGTTGTCAAGGTCGTAAGTCCTGACCATGGGATAATGGACACTAACACTCAGAATTCTGTTGCAGACTGGTGGATAGACTCCCAAGTCGGCACAATAGACCATATATTTCTGGCTCCAGAAACTTTAAGGCCCTTCACACTGTAAAGGTAGATGCAGTGGTGTTGCCTAAGTGCTCAGAAATCACGGGGTCTGTGGGAGTGGAGAGGATGCTGTACAGTCAGGTAGGTATCTAATTGGTGGAGAGTAGTAGGGCTGTGGATGGAGATCATTGTTGACAAGTGCATGGCTCTGGGAGTTGGGTGCGGGGTTGGTGATGGAAATGTTTAAAGAAATAACTCTAGGTTCAGGGAGTTTAAAGGATTTACCAAGGACACAGCTGGCAAGTGGCAGAGCTGAGACTCAAAATCCGATCTGCGCTTATGAATCTGTAATTATTTCAAAATAAAAAGGTTTTTGTAAAGGTTAAAAGAATCAGAGCTATGTAGTTCTGAATCATTATGCTGACTTTTCAGACAGAAAGGAATGCCACAAAAGAAAAAATATCAAACTGCCTTCAGTGGTTTCATTCCCAAATCTGAATGCTGGAAGATAGTGAAACAATGTCTAACATTGGCATATGGACAGCAGAGTCCTTCAAAATAAAAATTGACAGGCCACCAACAAGGAAAGCCGCCAAGCCTTGACCCAGCATGGCAGGGAGTCCTTGCTCCTCTGGAAATCCCAGTGTTCAGGAGAAAGATGCCAGCCCCCGCCAGAGGTGGGCTGTTACAGCCATATAATCCCCTGGGATCAATCATCTCCAGTGTTCCTCCTGGGACTGTCCCTGAAGGACAGGACAAGGAAAATCTGCCAGGAGGAAGAACCTAGGGAATCCAGATTTGCTGACAAAAGACTTGTTTCTCTTCTAAGGATGTAATCCAACAATTGATGACCATGAGATTCACTGTCCTGTCACTTATGTGTCCCGCAGGATGTAATAAATGCACTGACCAGGTGATGCTGAACTAAGGTCTCTCTCTGTTTGTCTCTCCTCCTCCTCCCCCCAACCCTTTCCCTACTTTCTTCTTTCTTTTTTAAAATTGGAGTTTTGTTGGGGTTGCACTGTTTTTCTTCCACCATTTTAATGGGTCAATCTTCTGAGTTTATCTCCCAGGAATTTCGTTTATTTTGGTATAATTTGTATGGTATTAAGATGGTATGATTATCAGAAGACCCAAGGAGATTAGCATCTTTCCCCAGACCACTGTCATCACTCTCTATAAAATTCTAAATGGAGAGGTATGTCCAGGGGAAATGACAAATGAAAAATAAGATGCACTTCCAAATACCTGCCGACTTGAGAGCATCTACTCCTGTAATGATAGGATCTCATTCCTACCCCAAAGTATCCTGTAGTTATTTCTCCTTTTAAAGCCATCGCTCAGGACCCCCTCCTGGTCACTGTCTCCCCAAATGTTAGCCAGTACCCTAGACTATTAATATTTTAAATAAATTTTACCTGTTTTTAAAATTTATGTTTGTGAGATGCATCCTAATTGTGTCTACAGTAGTTCATTTATTGTCATTGTTATAGAGTTTTCCATCTTGCAATATACTTTTTTGTTGTTGTTAAAAAGAGACATTCTTCAAAGTAATGGGGCTTTAAAAAGTCATTTAGATGGGAAAGGAAGTGCCAGTGATTGACTTCTGATTTGATAAAGCAACATTACAAGTAATTATTTAAATCTTTAGTCACACAAAGATGTCAATTGCAACATTATTACAAGGTCAAAAAATTATCAAACAAGACCGCCAATCAGAATTATAGGTTTCTTTTGAAGGCTATTTTCACAGGACATGGCAACAATTTGTAAAGATTTTTTTTTTGGCATCTTGCAAGATCCTGTTGTGCAAATGATACTTCCAAGGCTAGATTTGTATGAAGAAATAATGTGTCAATTGATAACCACTACTGAAAACACAGAAGCCTCTATTTTGCACAGAGGGAAAAAATATATATTTCTGTGAGAGTTTTAAACCTAACGTTTTAACAAGTCAGATTGTTTTAAATTGTCTGGGATAAAGAATAGTGACTATTTATAGCTACAGAAAAAAGGAGATAACTGCTTCATCTGTTTCTGAGACTCTTTTTAAAAATAATCTTTGTATTATAAAACAAAACATAGAAACAGAAAACCACATGGATCAAATATATGGCTTAATGAATTACTAAAAGGTGAAAAGCACCCAGATATGAAATAGAACTTTGCCAGTCACCCAGGAAGCCCCTTCTATGTGCCACATCCCAATCATAGTCCCCACTATCCATAATAAGTAACTACTATCCTGGTTTTTATACCAATTAATTTCTTGTAAGTTTGTTGTAGTTTTATCATCCCAATGTCAATTCCTTAGGCACTATAGTTGTTATTGTCCACAAATCCATGTACCTTTCCTTCATCATCTTTTTAATTTTTTACCATTTAAATTTATACTAATAATACTACCAATATAAATACTGGAGATATTAAAATATTTTGGGCATATGATCTCTCCATTCTCTACTACCAATTTTTAAAAATAGTCATACAATATCTATATTGTCAGAGCACATAGCCTACATAATATATTCTCTCTCTCTTAACACATGTTTATTCTTAGTTCTATAATAATTATACATTTCATGCTTACAACCAGTCCTATGCTTGGTTATAAACATATATCTGGTTATCTGGATCTGGTTATCTGGGCCTGGTTTTTTGGTAGATTCTTCAGGAAGGTTTCATGGGAAAAATATTCCCTGAGTTTTTGCATAAGAGCTTTTCTGTGTTGTTTATACTTGAAAGTCAGTTTTGTGGTATATAAAAATCTTTATTTTATTTTATTTTTTATTTTTGTGGGTACCTAGTAGATGTATATATTTATGAGGTACATAAGATTTTTTTTGTTTTCTTTTTGAGACAGGGTCTCACTCTGTCACCCAGACTGGAGTGCAGTGGCACGATCTCGGCTCACTGCAACCTCCACCTCCTGGGTTCAAGTGATTCTCCTGCCTCAGTCTCCTGAGTAGCTGGAATTACAGGTGCGTCCCACTACCGCCAGCTAATTTTTATACTTTTAGTAGAAATGGGGTTTCACCCTGTTGGCCAGGCTGGTCTTGAACTCCTGATCTCAAATGATCCACCCGCCTCAGCCTCCCACAGTGCTGGGATTACAGGCGTGAGCCACCATGCCTGGCCTACATAAGATATTTTGATGTGATGTGATGCATAATCATCACATCAGGGTAAATGGGGTATCCATCACCTCATGCATTTATCCTTTGTGTTATAAACAATTCAATTATACTCTTTTAGTTACTTTTAAATGTACGATTACATTATTTTTGACTAGTCACCCTGTTGTGCTATCAAATACTAGGTCTTATTTATTCTTTCTAACTATGCTTTTTGTACATGTTAACCCTCCCCACTCCCCCTTCACCTCCTCTACTACCGTTCCCATCCTCTGGTAACCTTCCTTCTACTCTCTATGTCCATGAGTTCAATTGTTTTGATTTTTTGATCCCACAAATAAGTGAGAACATGTGATGTTTGTCTCTGTGCCTGGCTTATTTAACTTAACATAATGATCTCCAGTTCTATGCATATTGTTGCAAATGACAGTATCTCATTCTTTTTTATTGCTAAAAACTCCATTGTGTATATTTGATTCTTAGTTTAAAATATATCTACATTCTGACTTCTTAACACTTTCACTGTTATCATGCTGATCTAATTCATCTCTTACTTAAATAATTTCAGTAGCATCCTAATTGTTCTTCCCTCTGCCTTTGCTCCTGTTTAGTCTTTTTCTTATTGTAGGGACATCATAGATACATCTTCAGCAAAAAGTCCTCCCCTATGAAAGCAAATTCAAATAAATGGAAGAAGTGCCTGTTACTCCAGATGTACAGATGTCAATGTAAGGACACAGGAAACATGAAAAAGGAAATAAATATGACACCTCCAAAGGAAGATAATAATTCTCTAGCAAGAGATCTCAATCGAAAAGAAATGTACAAAACCTGGAAAAATAATTCAAAATGTCAATTCTAAAGAAGCACTGTGAGACATAAGAGAATACTGAAAAATAAGACAAAGAAATCAGAAAAACAGCTCTGGATATAAATGAAAAAAAATTTTTTTTTGAGACAGAGTCTCGCTCTGTTGCCCAGGCTACAGTGCAATGGCGCTATCTTGGCTCACTGCAACCTCCGCCTCCCGGGTTCAAGCAATTATCCCACCTCAGCCTCCCGAGTAGCTGGGATTACAGGCACCCACCATCATGCCTAGCTAATTTTTGTATTTTTAGTAGAGATGGGGTTTCACCATATTGGCCAGGCTGGCCTTGAACTCTTGACCTCAAGTGATCCGCCTGCCTTGGCCTCCCAAAGTGCTGGGATTACAGGCGTGAGCCACCGATAGCAAAATATATTTGAAGGCTTCAACAATAGATTAGATCAAGCAGAAGAAAAAAATCTCAGAACTCAAAGACAGGTCTTTTGAAATAGTCAGAAAAAATAAAGATAAAAGAATAAAAATAATACACAGACCAGGTGCAGTGGCTCATGCCTGTAATCCCAGCACTTTGGCAGGCCAAGGCAGGAGGATCATTTGAAGCCAGGAGTTCAAGACCAGCCTGGGCAACATAGCGAGATCCCATCTCTAAAAAAAAAAAAAAAAATTAGCCAGGTGTGGTCACACATATCTGTAGTCCTAGCTACTCAGGAGGTTGAGGTAGGAGGATTGCTTGAGCCCAGGAGTCTGAGACTTCAGTAAGTTATGATTGTGCCACTGCACTTTAGCCTGGGCAAAAGAGCAAGACACCGTAGAAGATGAAGAAGGAGGAGGAGGAGGCAAAGGAGGAAGAAGAGGCACAAAGCCATATGATACATGGGACACCATGAAGCAACCAAATATTCGAATTTTCTGTGTCCCAGAAGGTGAAGAGAAAATGAAAGGGTTAGAAAATCTATGTAATGAAATAACAGATGGAAACTTCCCAAGCCTAGCAAGAGTTTTAGACATCTGGACACATGAGGCTCAAAGATCCCCAAACAGATACAATTTAAAAGGTATCCGTGGCACATCAAACTGCCAAAAGACAAAGAGAAAATTCTAAAAACAGCAAGAATAAAGTAGCTAGTCACTTATAAGGGAACCCCCATCAGAACAACAGCAGATTTCTCAGCAGAAACCTTACAGGCCAGAAGAGAACAGGATGATATATTTGAATGATGAAAGAACAAAACTGTCAGACAAATATTACACCCGGTCAAGCTATCCTTCATAAATGAAGGAGAAATAAAGTCTTTCCTAGAGAAGCTGAGGGATTAATCACCACTAGACTGGCCTTTTAAGAAATGCTCATGGGCCAGGTGTGGTGGCTCACACCTGTAATCCCAGCACTTTGGAAGGTTGAGGCGGGTGGATCATGAGGTCAGGAGTTCAAGACCAGCCTGGCCAACATGGTGAAACCCCGTCTCTACTAAAACTACAAAAAAATTTAGCTGGGCATGGTGGCACGCACCTATAATTCCAGCTACTCAGGAGGCTGGGCAGGAGAATTGCTTGAACCCGGGAAGCAGAGGTTGCAATGAGCCAAGATCGCGCCTCTGCACTCCAGCCTGGGCTACAGAGAGACTCATCTCAAAAAAAAAAAAAAAAGAAAAAAGAAATGCTGCTTAAGGAAATACGACACCCAGAAGCAAAAGAACAATAATTATCATCATGAAACGCACAAAAGTATAAAAGCTACTGGTAAAGCAAACAAAAAAAAGGAAGAGAAAAAACTCAAACATTACCACTACAGAATACCACCAAACCACAAAGATAAACAATGAGAGAAAGAAAGGAACAAAGAATACACAAAACAACCAGAAATCAATTAATAGAATGACAGGAATAATCCTTTGCATGTTGATAATAATCTTGAATGTAAATAAATGAAAATTTTCACTTAAAAGTTATGGGTGAATGGATAGCAAAACATGACTCAACTATATGTTACCTATAAGAGACTCATCTGACCTATAAAGACACATATAGACTGAAAATAAGGGATGGAAAAAGATATTCCATGTAAGCAGAAACCAAAAGCAAGCAGAGTAGCTATACTTACATCAGATAAAACAGACATTAGGCCAAAAACAGTAAACAGGGACAAAGAAGGTCATTATATAATGATAAAGGGATCAATTCTGCAAGACGATGTAATAATTCTAAACATATATGCACCTAATGCTGGAACAGATATATAAAGAAAATATTAGATCTAAAGGGAGAGATAGATTCCAATACAATAATAGTTAGGACTTCAACACCGCTGTGTCAACATTACACAGATCTTCTATTCAGAAAATCAACAATGAAACATTGAACTTAATTGGCACTATAGACCAAATGGACCGAACAGATATTTACAGAGCATATCATCCAACAGCTACAAAATACACATTCTTCTCAGCACATGAAGTATTCTCCAGGATAGACCATATTGTAGGCCACAAAACAAGTCTCAATAATTTTTAAAAATTTGAAATTATATCAGGTATCTTCTCAGACCTCAATGGAATAAAACTAGAAATCAATAACAAGAGCAAATTTGGCAACTGTATAAATACATGGAAATTAAACAACATGCTCCTGAATAATATTTGAGAAATTAAGGAGGCAATCAAAAATTTATTAAAATAAATGAAAATTGGGATACACCATTTACCCTGATGTGAATATTACATACTAGATGCCTGCATCAAAATATCTTATGTGCCCCCAAAATATATACCTACCACATACCCACAGAAACTAAAAATTAAGAAAAAAGCAAGTGAGAATTAAAACTCAACATATCAAAACCTATGGGGTATGGCAAAAGCAGCACTAAGAGGGAAGTTTATAGCAATAAGCACCTTCATTAGAAAAGCAAAAAGATTTTAAATAAACAATCTAATGATGCACTTCAAAGAAATAGAAAAGCAGGAAAGAACCAAATCCAAAATTAGAAGAAAAGAAATAATAAAGAGCATAGCAAAACTTAAAAAATTAGACACACATTGCCGGGCGCGGTGGCTCACGCCTGTAATCCCAGCACTTTGGGAGGCCGAGGTGGGCAGATCACGAGGTCAGGAGATCAAGACCATCCTGGCTAACACGGTGAAACCCCGTCTCTACTAAAAATACAAAAAATTAGCCGGGCGCGGTGGCGGGCGCCCGTAGTCCCAGCTACTTGGCGGGCTGAGGCAGGAGAATGGCGTGAACCCGGGAGGCGGAGCTTGCAGTGAGCCGAGATCGCGCCACTGCACTCCAGCCTGGGTGAAAGAGCAAGACTCCGTCTCAAAAAAAAAAAAAAAAAAAAAAAAAAAAAAATTAGACACACACACACACACACACACACACTACAAAGGATCAACAAAACAGAGTTGGTTTTTGGAAAAGATAAACAAAATCGTTAAATTGTAGCTAGACTAACCAAGATAAAAAGACAGAAGATACAGGCCGGGCGCGGTGGCTGACACCTGTAATCCCAGCACTTTGGGAGGCCGAGGCAGGTGGATCACCTGAGGTGAGGAGTTCAAGACCAGCCTGGCCAACATGATGAAACCCCGTCTCTACTAAAAATACAAAAATTAGGTAGGCATGGTGGTGCACGCCTATAATCTCAGCTACTCGGAAGGCTGAGGCAGGAGAATCACTTGAACCCGGGAGGTGGAGGTTGCAGTGAGCTGAGATCGCGTCACTGCACTCCAGTTTGGGCGACAGAGCAAGATTCCGTCTCAAAAAAAAAAAAAAAGATACAATTAAAATCGAAAATAAAAAGAAGACACCTTCACTTGTAACACAAAAATATAACAGAGCATCAGAGACTATTATAAAGTGATACACTAACAAACTGGAAAACCTAGAGGAAATGGATAAATTCCTGGACAAATAAAACCTGCCAAAATTGGACCAGGCACGGTGGCTCATGCCTGTAATCCCAGCAGTTTGGGAGGCTGAGGCGGGTGGATCACCTGAGTTCAGGTGTTCGAGACCAGCCTGGCCAACATGGTGAAACCACCCCCCCATACTAAAAATACAAAAAATTAGACGGGCATGGTGGCGGGTGCCTGTAATCCCAGCTACTCGGGAGGCTGAGGCAGGAGAATCGCTTGAACCCGAAAGGCGGGGGTTGCAGTGAGCCGAGAACACGCCATTGCACTCCAGCGTGGGCGACAAGAGTGAAACTCCATCTCAAAAAAAAAAAAAAAAAGAAAAGAAAAGAAAAAAGAAAAAGAAAAAAATCAATAAACCTACTAAGATTGAATCAGAAAGAAATAGGAAACTGAAACAAACCAATAACAAGTAATGAGATTAAGCTAGTAATAAAAAAAAGTCTCCACAAAACAACAACAAAAAAGACTAGACCAGATGTCTTCACTGCCAAATTTTACCTAATATACAGAGAAGAACTAACACCAAAGCTCCTCAAACTATTCCAAAAGACGGAAGACAAGAGGATTTTCCGTCTCATTCTACAAGGCCAGCATTACCCTGTTACCAAAACCAGACAAGGATGCAACAACAACAAATAAAAAACTAGAGGCCAATATCCCTGATGAACATAGAAGCAAAAATGCTCAAGAAAATACTATCAAACTGAATCCAACAGAACATTAAAAATATACTGCACCATGATCAATTGAGATTTATCCCAGGGATGCAAGGGTGATTTAACAGATGCATATCACATCAACAGAATGAAGCACCAAAACTATAAGATCATCTCAATAGAAAAAGCATTTGATACAATTCGTTGTTATTTCATGATAAATAACTCTCAAGAAACTAGGCATAGAAGGAACATATCTCAACATAATAAAGGCCATGTATGACAAACCAACAGATAACATCACACTGAATGGAGAAAAGCTGAAATCCTTTTCTCTAAGAAATGGAACAAGACAAGGATGCCCACTTTCACCACTCCACCACTTCACATAGTACTGGAAGTCCTAGCCAGCATAATAACAGAAGGGAAAGAAGTAAAAAGCATCCAAATTGGAAAAGAGGAGGTCAAATCGTCCTTCTTTGCATGTGACATAATCTTATACATAGAAAAACCTAAGGAAAGTCACAGACACAAAATTAACTAACAAAAATCAGTAGGATTTCCATACACCAATGAAACCAGGTGAGGAAGAAATCAAGAAGGCAATCCCATTTAAAATAGGTACAAAAATACCTAGGAATAAGTTTATCCAAGGAGGTGGAAGATCTCCACAAGGAAAACTGCAAAACAGTGATAAAAGAAATAGAAGAGGACACAAATAAATGGAAAGGTATCCCATGCTCTTGGATCGGAAGAATTAATATCATTAAAATGACCATACTATCCAAAGCAATCTACAGATTTAATGCAATCTTTATCAAAATACTAAAGTCATTTTTTTCATAGAAATAGAAAAAACATTTCTAAAACTTGTATGGAATCACAAAAGACCCCAAATAGCCAAGGAAATCCCAACAAAAAAGAACAAAACTGAAGGCATTACGCTACTTGACCTCAACATATATTACGAGGCTATATTACCCCAAACAGCATGGTATTGGCATAAAAACAGACACACAGACTAATGGAGCAGAATAGAGACACAGAAATAAATCCACATATTTACAGCCAACTGATTTTCAACAAAGGTGCCAAGAACATACGTTGGGGAAAGAACACTTTTCTCTTCAATAAAGATGCTGGGGAAATTGCATATCCATATGCAGAAAGATGAAACTGCACCCCTATCTTTCACCATATTAAAAAATTAACTTAAGATGGATTAAATACTTAAACATAAGCCCTGAAACTCTATAACCACTAGAAGCAACCATAGGAGGAAAACTTCAGGACATTGGTCTAGACAAAGATGTTATGGCCAGGACCTCAAAAGCCTGGGAAACAAAAACAAAAATAGACAAACGGGACTATATTAAACTAAAAAGCTTCTGCAGGCCAGGTGCGGTGGCTCACGCCTGTAATCCCAGCACTTTGGGAGGCTGAGGCGGGGGCTCACGAGGTCATGAGTTTAAGACCAGCCTGGCCAATATGGTGAAACCCCATCTCTACTAAAAATGCAAAAATTAGCCTGGCATGGTGGCACGCACCTGTAGTCCCAGCTACTCAGGAGGCTGTAGCAGAAGAATAGCTTGAATCCAGGAGGCGGAGGTTGCAGTGAGCCAAGATTACACCACTGCACTCCAGCCTGGGTGACAGAGTGAGACTGTTTCAAAAAAAAAAAAAAAAAAGCTTCTACATAGCAAAGGAAACAATCGACAGAGTGAAGAGACAAACTGTTAAATGGCAGAAAATATTTGCAAATTATTTATCTGACAAGGACTAATATCAAGAATATACAAGAAACACAAACCATTTAAAAATAACAAAAAATAATCCCATTAAAAAGTGGGCAAAAGACATGCATAGGCATTTTTTAAAAGAAGACATACAAATGGCCAATAATTATATGTAAAAAATGCTCAACATTGCTAATTTTATATGTAAAAAATGCTTAACATCGCTAATCATCAGGGAAATGCAAATTAATCTTACCCCAGTTAGAATGGCAAAAAACAACAAATGGTAGCAAAGATGTGAAGAACAGGAAATTTTTTTTTTTTTTGAGACGGAGTCTCACTCTGTTGCCCAGGCTGGAGTGCAGTGGCACAATCTCAGCTCACTGCAACCTCCGCCTCCCGGGTTCAAGCAATTCTCCTGCCTCAGCCTCCCTCCCAAGTAGCTGGGATTATAGGCGCCCGCCACTACACCTGGCTAATTTTTTTGTATTTTTAGTAGAGACAGGGTTTCACCATGTTGGCCAGGCTGGTCTTGAACTCTTGACCTCAGGTGATCCACCCGCCTCGGCCTCCCAAAGTGCTGGGATTACAGGCGTGAGCCATGGTGCCTGGCTTGGAAATTTTTGTACATTGTTGGTGGAAATGTAAATTAATACAGCCACTATGAAAAACAGTATGGAGATCTCTCAAAAAACTAAAAATAGAACTAAGATATGATCCAGCAATCCCACTACTGGGTATTTATCCAAAGGAAATTAAATTAGCATATTAAAGAATACCTGCACCCCCCCATGTTTATTGCAGGACTGCTTACAATAGCAAAGATATAGACTCAAGGTAAGTGTCCATCAACAGATGAATGGATAAAGAAAATGTGGTATGTATACACAGTATAATATTATTTGGCCATAAAAAATGAAATCATGTCATTTATAGCAACATGGATGGTATTGGAGGTCATTATGCTTAGTGAAATAAACCAACCACCAAAATACAAATATCACATGTTCTCACCCATATGTGGGAGCTAAAAAAGTTGATCTGGAAGTAGAAAGTAAAATGATATATATTAGAGGTTGAGAAGGATATGTGTTAGGGAGATGAACCGAGAGGTTGGTTAATGGGTACAAACATACAGTTATACAGAAGGAATAAGTTCCAATGTTCAATAACAGAGTAGGATAACTACAGTTAACAACAATGTATTGTATATTTCAAAATAGCTAGAAGAGAGGACTTGTAATGTCCCCAACACATAGAAATGATAAATACTTGAGGTGATGCATACCCTAAATACTCCAACTTGATCATTACACATACATGCAGGTAACAAAATATCACATGTACCTCATAAATATGTACAAATATTATGTATCAATAAAAATTTGGAAATTAAACAACACACTCCAAATAATCCATGGGTAAAGAAATAAATCATAAGGGAAATTAGAAAACTGTTTTGAACAAAATGAAAATGAAACACACAACAAATTAAATTTTATGGGATTTAGTAAAAATAGTGCTTAGATGGAAATATATGCTTGTAAGTGTTTCTATTAGATAAGTAAGATCTAGGAGTGATGTCAGCAAAGTGGCAGAATAGGAAGTCCTAGCCCTGATCCCACCACAGAAACACCAATTTAACAATACAGAGACCAAAATACCTTTATTAGTAATTCAGAATCCAGTTAAGAAATTGTCGTTCTTCAAAAAAGCACAAAATCAGTAACAGCCACATTGAAACAGGTAAGAAAAGAAATTTCACTTTACCTGCGTAAGCCACCCCCTTACACTGGGTCAGCTCAGTGCTGAGAGAGATGGTCTCAGCCCACGACTTCTTCTTCAGGAGGAAGATGTAGTGGAGCATGCATTCAACATCCTTAGTATTTTGAGGCACTACCTGAGGGACCTGTTTCTGTCCTGTCTCAACCAATCTCCAGTATGAGATTTCTGAGGGAACTGGCATAGTTTGAACACCTGGGGGCAGCCAAGAAAAAAGATAAAAGGTGGACAGCATACCGCAGCCAGTACAGTTCTGTAGGATCAGGAGAAGGAACGGGACCCCGAGACTTCTTCCTCAGGAGGGAGGGAGAGGAGTGGAGCATGCATCCAATGTTACAGCCTTTCAGTGTACTGCCCTAGGAAAAAGAAGGTAGCTTACTGTTGCCAACAGGACTCTATGAGATTGGGAGAATGTGTATAACTGTGAGCATGCACATCCACAGTAAAGGTTTGAGAGGCTCTCAAGGGATTAGTAACCAGAATATATAAGGAACTCAAATAACGACAGCAAAAAACCCAATAATAATACAATTAAAATATGGGCAAATGATCTGAATTGACATTTCTCAAAAGAAGACATGCAAATGGCCAAAAGGTATATGAAAAAATGCCCAACGTCACTAATCAGAGAAATGCAGATCAAAACCACAATAAAACTTCATCTCACCCCAGTTAAAATGGCTATTATCAAAAAGACAAATCAGAATATGTGGAAAGCAAAAAAAAAAAAAGAAAACAAAAACAAAAAGACAAAAAATAACAAATGTGGATAAGGATGTGGAGAAAAGGGAACTCTTATACATTGTTGTTGGGAATGTAAAGTAGTGCAGCCATTATGGAAAAAAAGTGTGGAAGTTTCTCAAAAAACTAAAAATAGAACTACCATATAATCCGTAAATCCCACTGCTGGGTATTTATCCAAAAGAAAGTAAATCAATATATCAAAGAGATCTCTGCAACCTCACGTTTATTGCAGCACTGTTCACAATAGCCAAAATTTGTAATCACCCTAAATGTCCATCAGCAGATGAGTAGATAAAGAAAATGTGGTACATATACACAGTGGAATACTATTCAACTATGAAAATGAATGAAATTCTGTCATTCATGGCAACCTGGATGAACCTGGAGGATAGGATATAATGTTAAGTGAAATAAGTCAGGTACAGAAAGATAAATGCCAGAAATTCTCACTCATATGTGGGAGCTAAAAAAATTCAGCTTATAAAAGTAGAAGGTAGAATCATGGTCATTAAAAGCTGGAAAGGGGAGGGAGGAAGGTAGGGTAGGGAAAAGCTAGTTAACAGAAACAAAATTATAGCTAGATGGGAGGAATAAGTTCTAGTGTTCTATAGCACTATAGGGTGAATATAGTTTGCAATAATTTATTGTATATGTTTAAAAGCTAGAAAAGAGAATTTTTAATGTTCCCAACACAAAGAAATGATAAACGATTGAGGTGATGGCTATCCTAATGAACCTGGTTTAATCATTACACGTCGTATTCATGTATCAAAGTACTACACTGTGCCACATAAATATGTATAATTATTATGTGTCAACTAAAAGTAAAATGAAAAAAATAAACACATGACTTAAGGCCGCCCCCTAAAAAAAGTAAAACTAAAAATAGAATTACTATATGATACACCAATCCCACTACTGGGTATATGCCCAAAGGAATTGAAATCAGTATGCCAAAAAGATGTCTGCACTCTGATGTTCATTGCAGCATTATTCACAATAGCCAAGATATGGAAAAAACCTAAGTGACCATAAAAGGATGAATAAATTTTAACGATGTCATATATATATATATACACACACACACACAATTGAATACTACTCACCCTTAAAAGAACAGGAAATTCTATTTGTAACAACTTGAATGAATGAATACACCTAGAGAACATTACGTTAAGTGAAATAAGCCAGGCACAGAGAGACAGAAACCATATGATCTCACTTTTATCTGGACTCTAAAAGAGTTTAACTCCTAGAAGTAGAGAGTAGAATGGTGGTTACCAGATGCTGGGGGGAAAGGGGTGGGAATGGACAGGCAAAGGGGAGATGTTGGTCAATGGTTACAATGTTACAGTTAGACTAATAAGTTCTGGCGTGCCATTGCACAGCACGGGGACTATAGTTAATACTAATGTATATTTTAGAATAGCTAAAAGAGAAGATTTTAAAATGTTCTTTCAGCCAAGCATGGTGGCTCAGGCCTGTAATCCCAGTGCTTTGAGAAGCTGAGGTGGGAGGATCACTTGAGTTGAGGACTTTGAGACCAGCCTGGGCAACATAGTAAGACCCTGTCTCAATCAATCAATCAATCTTCTTCCCACAAAGAAATAATAAATATTTGATGTGATGTATATACTAATTAGCCTGATTTGATTATTCCACATGTATACAAGTATCAAAACATTACATTGTACCCCATAAGTACATACAATTATTATTGGAAATTAAAAATAAAATAAAACTTTTTTAAAAAGCCATACAAAAGCACAGTTGCAAATGATACGGTGTAACCATGAAGTGCTGGCAGAAAGACCATCTCAGTGTGCAATAATCTGAAATATGATCAGTGTTTTTAAAGCTTAAAAACATAATAGCTACAATAATTTGTTAATGGATATACAATATAAAAGACGTAAATTGTATCATTGTACACATAAAATGTGTGCAGGGTGGAGTTAAAGTTTACAATTGTTTAATGTGATCAAAGTTAAGTTGTTATCAGCTCAAACTAGCTTGTTCCATCTGTAAGATGTTTTATGTAAGCCTCATGGTAACCACAAAACAGAAACCTATAGTAGATATACAATGATAAAAAGTAAGTAATCAAAGTATACTACTAGAGAAAATAATCTAATCATAAAGGAAGACAGCAAGAGAAAGAAAAGAACAAAGGCTCTATAAAATAACCAGAAAGGCCAGGCACGGTGGCTCATGCCTGTAATCCCAGCATTTTGGGAGGCCAAGGCAGGCGGATCACCTGAGGTCAGGAGTTTGAGACCAGCCTGGCCAACATGGCAAAATCCATTATCTACTAAAAATACAAAAGTTAGCCAGGCGTGGTGGTGGGTGCCTGCAATCCCAGCTACTAGGGAGGCTGAGGCAGGAGAATCGCTTGAACCTGGGAGGCGGAGGTTGCAGTGAGCTGATATAGTGCCATTGCACTCCAGCCTGAGCAACAAGAGCAAAATTCTGTCTCAGAAAAAAACAAAAACAAAAACAAAAAACAGAAAAACAACAAAATAGCAGTAGAAGTTCTTATCTATCAATAATTATCTTGATTAAATTCTCCAATCAAAAGGCATAGAGTGACTGAATGAATAAAAAACAAGACCCAACTATGTGTTCCCTAGAAGAGACTCACTTAACTTTTAAGGTCACACATGGATTGAAAGTGAAAGGATGGGAAAAGACATTCTATGCAAATGAAAACCAAAAGAGAACAGGGGTAGTGATACTTATTTAAGAAAAAATAAACTTTAGGTCAAAAACTAAAACAAGACTGATATTGTTTGGATCTGTGTCCCCACCAAATCTCATGTTGAATTGTAATCCCTAATGTTGGAGGTGCGGCCTAATGGGAGGTTTTTGGATCATGGCAGAGGATTTCTCATGAATGGTTTTGCACCATCCCCCTTGATACTGTCCTTGTGATAGTGAGTGGGTTCTTGTGAGATCTGGTTGTTTAAAAGTGTGTGGCACCTCTGGCCCTCTCTCTCTTGCTCTTGCTCTTGCTCTGGTGACATGACTGCTCTGCCTTAGCCTTCTGCCATGATTGTAAGTTTCCTGAGGTCTCCCCAGAAGCCAAGCAGATGCCAGCAGCATGCATCCTGTACAGCCTGCAGAACTGTGAGCCAATTAAACCTCTTTTCTTTATAGATTACCCAGTCTCAGGTATTTCTGTATAGCAATATGAGAATGGACTAATACAGAGACTAAGAGGGTCGTTATATAATGATAAAGGAAACAATTTATCAAGAAGATATAACAATTTTAAATATATATGCATACAACATTGGAGCACCTACATATATAAAGCTAATGTTAATAGATCCAAAGACAGAGATAGACTATAATATAATAATATTAGGAAACTTCAATATCCTACTTTCAACAATGGACAGATCATCAAGTCAGGAAATTAATAAGGGAATGTTAGACTTGAAATACACTTTAGACCAAATGGACATAGCAGACATATAAAAAACATTCCATTCAATAGCAACAGAATACACATTCTTCTCAAGAGCACACAAAACATTCTCCAGGGTACAGCATACGTTAGGTCACAAAACAAGTCTTTTTTTTTTTTTTGAGATGGAGTTTCGCTCTTGTTGCCCAGGCTGGAGTGCGATGGCATGATCTTGGCTCACTGCAACCTCCGCCTCCTGGGTTCAAGCAATTCTCCTGCACGAGACTCACAAGTAGCTAGGATTACAGGCATGCGCCACTAGGCCCGGCTGATTTTTGTATTTTTAGTAGAGATGAGGTTTCTCCATGTTGGTCAGGCTGGTCTTGAACTCCTGACCTCAGGTGATCCACCCGCCTCGGCCTCCCAAAGTGCTGGGATTACAGGCGTGAGCCACCGCATCTGGCCAAAACAAGTCTTAACAAATTTAATTAGATTGAAATACTATCAAGTGTCTTTTTCAACCAGAAAGGTATGAAACTAGAAATAAATAATAAAAAGAATTTTGGGAAATTCACAAATAAATGAAAATTAAACAACATGTTCCTAAACAACCAATTGGTCAATAAATAAAGACAAAATTTAAAAATATCTTGAGACAAACAAAAATGGAAACAAAACATAACAAAACTTATGGGATTCAGCAAAGAGGAAATTTTATAGCAATAAACACCTACATTCAAAAAGAAGAATGATTAGCCAGGTGCGGTGTCTCATGCCTGTAATCCCAGCACTTTGGGAGGACGAGGTGAGCAGATCACCTGAGGTCGGGAGTTCGAGACCAGCCTGACCAACATGGAGAAACGCCATCTCTACTAAAAATACAAAATTAGCCGGGTGTGGTGGCACATGCCTGTAATCCCAGCTACTCTGGAGGCTGAGGCAGGAGAATTGCTTGAACCTGGGAGGTGGAGGCTGCAGTGAGCTGAGATGACGCCATTGCACTCCAGCCTGGGCAACAAGAGTGAAACTCCGTCTCAGAAAAACAAAACAAACAAACAAACAAAAAAACAAAAAGAAGAATGATCACAAATAAACAACCTAAAGTTATGTCTCAAGGAATTCATTCTTTTTATGGCTGAATAGTACTCCATTGTGTATAAGTACCATATTTTCTTTTTTTTCTTTTGAGCCAGAGTCTCACCCTGTTGCCCAGGCTGGAGTGCAGTGGCTCGCTCTCTGCTCACTGCAACCTCTGCCTCCCGGGTTCAAGCAATTCTCCTGCCTCAGCCTCCCGAGTAGCTGGGATTACAGGTGCCCGCCACCACGTCTGGCCTATTTTTATATTTTCAGTGGAGACTGGGTTTCACCATGTTGGCCAGGCTGGTCCCAAACCCCTGACCTCGGGTGATCCGCTCGCCTTAGCCTCCCAAAGTGCTGAGATTAGAGGCATGAGCCACAGCGCCCGGCTCACATTCTCTTTATCCATTCATCTGTTGATGGATACTTAGGTTGTTTCCAAATCTTAGCTATTGTAAACAGTGCTGCAACAAGCATGAGAGTGCACATAAGTCTTTAATATACTGATTTCCTTTCTTTTGGGTATAGACCCAGCAGTAAGATTGCTGGATCATGGCAGCTCTATTTTTAGTTTTATTGAGAAACCTCCAAACTGTTCTCCTTAGTAGTTGTACTAATTTACATTCCCACCAACAGTGTATTAGTGTTCCCTTTTCTCCACAACCTCACCAGCATTTGTTATTGCCTGACTTTTGGATAAAAGCCTTTTTATTTTTTTACTGTAAAATAAGTTTATTGGTGGTAATGTGATAGAATTTATTCCTGATATCTGATGTTACAAACTTTAGGATCCCTGAGATATGCAGGATCTTTGTATGTAACTGGCATAAACCCCATTATTTGAGCTCTCTTAATTGCTTTTGTGATTTCTTTCTGTTTCTTCCCACAAAGACCTGTAACGTGCCTTCCATAAATGCATCCAGTAAATGGAGAAACAAACTGGGACAAAAGCTGTGCATTCTTATAATTTACATGCTTTCCACACAAGACACACTTCTTAAGAGATTCTTTATAAGGGTTTTCCATTGGAGTGGGCAGGTCCTCAATGCTGGATACCTGTTTATATTGTGAATAACCCCTTCTCGAAAGCACCATGGGAGTCCCGGGATGTGTAAGGCTGACAGCAGCCATTACCAGGTGTGTCAACTTCTTCCTCCCTAGACCACCGCAAACAGCAACCATAGCAGTCTTGGTTCTGCCTGGGTAAAAGCCATTTTAACTGAAGTGAGATAATATCTCAGTATAGTTTTGATTTGCATTTCTCTGATGGTCAGTGATATTGAGCACCTTTTCATATGCCTGTTTGTCATTTGTATGTCTTCTTTTGAGAAATGCCTATTCAAATCTTTTGCCCATTTTTTGATTGGAGTATTAGATTTTTTTCCAATACAGTTGTTTGAGCTCCTTGTTTATTCTGGTTATTAATTAATTCCCTTGTCAGATGAGTAGTTAGCAAATGTATTTTTTCCCATTCTGTGTATTGTCTCTTCACTTTGTTGATTGTTTCCTTTGCTGTGCAGAAGCTTTTTTTTTTTTTTTTTTTTTTGAGATGGAGTTTCGCTCTTGTTGCCCAGGCTGGAGTGCAATGTGCGATCTTGGCTCACTGCAACCTCCACCTCCCAAGTTCAAGTGATTCTCCTGCCTCAGCCTCCCGAGTATCTGGGATTGCAGGCATGTGCCACCACGTCCAGCTAATTTCGTAATTTAATAGAGACAGGGTTTCTCCATGTTGGTCAGGCTGGTCTGGAACTCCCGACCTCAGGTGATCCGCCTGCCTCAGCCTCTCAAAGTGCTGGGATTACAGGCGTGAGCCACCATGCCCAGCCTTTGACTTTTTAATAATAGCCATTCTGACTGGTATTCAAGTAAAGCCCAAGGGCTCTTCTGTCAGCTTTTGGTGAATGCTGCCTGGCCTGGGACTCACCCTTCAAGCATTGGGCTCCCCTCTGGCCCAGGGCAGGTCCAGAAATGCTGTCCAAGAGCCTAGGCCTGGACTCAGGGAACCCAAGAGCCTGCATGTTGTTCTACCTCATTGTAGCTGAGCTGGTACCTAAAGTTCAAGGCAAAGTCTCCTTTACTTTTCCCTCTACTTTTCTCAAACAGAAGGAGTCTTTCACCTTAGCTGTCACAGCTGGGAATGTGCTGGGTCACACCTGAAGCCAGTACATCTCAGAGCTCCAGGCCCACAGCATACTCCCTGCATATTACTGCTGGTTATTCAGGGCCTAAGGGCTCTTTAGTCAGCACATGATGAATCCTGCAGGACTGGGTCCTTCCCTTCAAGGCACTGGGTTCCCTTTTGGCCCAGTATGTATCTAGAAATGTCATTCAGGAGTTAGGGCCCAGAATGGGGGCCTCACAACTCTGTCCAATGCCCTGTCCTACTGTAGCTGAGCTGGTATCCAAGATGCAAGACAAAGTCCTGCTTACTCTTCAGTCTCCTCTCCTTAAACAGAAGGAGGGAGTCACTTTCATTGCCTTGAGCTGCACTGTCTAGGGTTGGGGGAGGAATGGCACAAGCACTCCCTTAGCTACCCCAGCTGGTGTCTCCCTGGCTCTAAGCCCAGCCGGACACTAGGATTTGCCTAGGAATGGCAGTTCCCATGTCCTAGACCGCATTTCAAGTTTACCTAGGACCCCAGAGCACTTCAGCCCATGGTGGTGAGGCTTGCTGAGAAACTCAAGTTCTGACCGCTCAGATGGCTGACTTCCCTCTGGTCCAAATGCTTCCTCCATGTGCAGGTGCTGGCTGAGCCTAGTACAGCTTTATTCTCTGCTACAACAGGGCAGCACTGAGTTCAATGTGAAGTCGTCCCAGTCTGCTGCACTCTCCCTCTCCAAAGTACACAGATTATCTCTCTGCACCACACAGACACTGCCAGAGGATGGGAGAGGTATGGTGTCGGCAATTCAAGACTGTCTCTCCTGCCCTCCTCAATGCCTCTTTCAGAGATATGAAGCTAAATCCAGGTACTCTGATTGCTCACCTGATTTTTGGTTCTTGTGATGGTGCTTTTCTGTATGCAGATAATTGTTAAAATTTGGTGCTCCAGTTGGGGTCGGGGGAAGAATGGTGTAGGCTTCTATTCCACCATCTTCCTCTGCCCTCCTAATTCAAAAAGGTTTTTTGAAAAGATAAACAACATTGATAAACTGCCAGCTAGACTAACCAAAAAAAAAAAGACCCAAATAAACAAAATCAGAAACAGAGGATTTATTACAATGGATACTACAGAAATACAAAAGATCATAGAGTCTATTATGAACAACCATATGCTAACAAACTGAAAATCCTAGAAGAAATGGATAAATATTTGGACACAAATGACCTACCAAGATTGAATCAAGAAGAAAAAACCTGAACATATCAATAATGAGCAATGAGATTACACCAGTAATAAAAAGTCTTCTAAGAAAGAAAATCCTAGGTCTGAATAGCTTCACTGCCACATTCTACCAAACATATAAAGAAGTAATACCAATTCTTCTCAAATGATTCTTAAAATGTTAAGCAGAATTTATTCTATGAGACTAGCATTACTCTAATTCAAAAATCAGGCATAAACACAACAAAAAAGAAAGCTACGGGCCAATATCCATGATGAACATATAAGCAAAAATGCTCAATAAAATACAAGCAAATCAAATCCAATAAAATATCAAAAAAAGAATACACCATAATCAAATGGGATTTATTCCAGGGATGCAAGGATAGCTCAACATATGCAAATCAATAAATGTGATACATAACACCAATAGAATGATGGAAAAAAATATGGTCATCTTAATAGATGCAGAAAAGCATTTAATAAAATTCAACATCCCTTAATGATAAAAATTCTGAGCTAATTATGCATAGATGGAACATACCTTCATTTATGCTAAGTAAAATAAACCAGCCATGGAAAGATAAATATTACGTGATCTTCCTTATATGTGGAACCAAAAACTCCAACTTACAGAAGTAGAGAGTAGAATGGTGGTTATCAGGGAGTGGATGAGTGAAGGTGGGGAATGGGGAGATGTTGATCAAAGAGTATAAGGTCTCAGTTAGAAGTAATAAGTTTTCAGTATCTATTGCAAAGCATAGTGACTATAGTTAATAATAATGTATTGTATATTCCAAAATTGCTGAAAAAATAGATTTTAAATGTTTTCACTACAAAAACGATAAATGTGCTAGGTGATGGATATGTTAATTAGCTTGATATAATCATTCCACAATGTCCATGTCCTAGTGTTCCATGGAAGTTAGAACTTGTGAGCAATGAAATTGGATATTTAACTGATGCCATTTCTTTTATTTTTTTATTTTTTATTTTTTTTGAGACAGAGTCTCACAGTGTCGCCCAGGCTGGAGTGCAGTGACGCGATCTCGGCTCACGGCAACCTCCGCCTCCTAGGTTCAAGAGATTCTCCTGCCTCAGCCTCCCGAGTAGCTGGGATTACAGGAGCCCACCACCACACCTGGCTAATTTTTTGTATTTTTAGTAGAGACGGGGTTTCACTATGTTGGCCAGTGGTCTCAAACACCTGACCTCGTGATCCACCTGCCTCAGCCTCCCAAAGTGCTGGGATTACAGGTGTGAGCCACCACGCCCAGCCCATTTCTTTTTTTTTTTTTTTTTTTGAAATTGACAAATAAAAATAGAAATATTTATGGAGTACATCCTGATGTTTCAAAATATGTATACATTTTGAAATGGCTACACCTAGCTAATGAATATATGCATTACCTCACATACTTAACATTTTTGTGTGTGGTGAGAACACTTAAAATCTACTCCTTTAGTGATTTCCAGGTATACAATACATTGCTGTTAACCATAGTCATTATGTTGTACCACAGATCTTTTGAACCTATTCCTCCTGTTTAAATGAAAATTTTTATTCTTTGGTCAATATCTCCCAATGCCCAATCACCATTCTACTCACTCTTCCATGACTAGCTGAAGCTAATTCTAAGCAGAGTGTTGAAGGAGCAACCTGTTCCTTTTGCCTGGTTATAGTCAAATGAGAGAAGAGAGAAATGATTTAAGAATGGAATTGTTAATCAAAATGGAAGCAGAACTTAAAAATTTGGAAACTTTTCAGCCTATCCATATTGAAAAGAAATGAGAAAGCCTGATTGGAGATAATAAGGGTATGGCCAGATTACTATTGCTTTTTTTTTTTTTTGAGATGGAGTCTTGCTCTGTTGCCCAGGCCGGAGTGCAGCAGTGCTATCTCGGCTGACTGCAATCTCCGCCTCCCAGGTTCAAGTGATTCTGCTGGCTCAGCCTCCCAAGTACCTGGGATTACAGCACGCACCAACACATCAGGGTAATTTTTGTATTTTTAATAGAGACAGGGTTTCACCATGTTGGCCACACTGGTCTCGAACATCTGACCTCAAGTGATCCACCCACCTCGGCCTCTCAAAGTGCTGGGTTTACAGGCATGAGCCACTTCACCCAGCCCCCAGTTTACTGTTAGATAAGGAAATTAGTATGGCTGGCCCCATCACAATGGAAATCAGGTGTTATTCATCAACACAATGGAATAATGACCCTAAAGGCATTTCAGGGCTCCTTGAGGCGGCCTCTCCCATCATAAGCCCAGACTGCAAGGGCCTGGGGAGCAGATCTTTTTACTGTCTCCATAGTTTTACCTTTTCCAGAATGTCATGTAGTTGAAACCTTTTGGGATTATTCTTTCCTGTTTGCTTATTTTGGTCTCTGTCTTTGATGTTGCAGTCTTTTCTCAAATGCTTGCTGATCAGTGGTTGTTGGCTGATATTTAAGAATGCAGCAATAAAAATCTCATTGGAAGCTCTGTGCATGGGGACAGGGCTAGGCAACCGGTGTCTTTTTTTTAAGTATAATTAAGGATCTGACTATTATACTGCAGACTCTCCGAATGCCAAATGCCATGGTCTTTTCTCTAAGGTTGTTCAGTTTCATTAGAGAAGAACTCTACATTTTTTGCCTAATAGGTAGACACCTGGCTGCTGTAAATGGTACACAAAGGGATGAGTTGACAGTTTTATATATAGCCTTTCAATTAAAATCCCTGTATTCAGCCCCACATCTCACTCCCACCCTTCATCATACCTGGCATTGTCAAGACCAAGACGCTCCAGGCTCCTGCAGAGAAAGAGCAACTCCTTCCTCTGAAGCATCACCTCCATGCATACCCCAGGCTGTGGCTTCCTCCACCATGCTCCATCAGTCACCATTCCTCCATTTACATCCTATCATCCACAAATTAGATGAAATCTCTCTTCTGCTGATGAACCTGCTCCCATTGTATTCATCATTGTGTTTTTTTACCTTTTTAAAAATTTATTTATGGCTGGGTGCGGTGGTTTATGCCTGTAATCCCAGCACTTTGGGAGGCCGAGGTAGGCAGATCACCTGAGGTCAGGAGTTCGAGACCAGCCTGGCCAACATGGTGAAACCCCATCTCTACTAAAAATACAAAAATTAGCTGGGTGTGGAGGCTCACACCTGTAATCCCAGCTACTCGGGAGGCTGGGGCAGGAGAATCACTTGAACCGGGAAGCGGAGGTTACAGCAAGCTGAGATCGCGCCACTGCACTCCAGTCTGGGAAACAGAACAAGACTCCGTCTCAAAAATATAAAAAATAAGTAAATAAACATAAAATTTATTTATGATCATTTTTAGCAGGGTCTCAGGAGAAAGTGGAGATAAACACGTGGTAAATCTGTCTTCTTGACCTGGAAATCTACTAGTCTTTAACTGTTTGTTTTATTGTTTTTTTTATGGTAATTATCTTAATATCTCTAAATATATACAGATTTTTCTATTTATTAACTTATTTATCAATTTTAGTCATTATCTACTGACTTCCCGTTATTTATACCACCCAAATGCCCTCTTCTCATTTCCCCAATGTAGCCATGTCACTAATTACATATTCTCTATTCCTTACCTTTGTGCCTTTAACTAATAGACTTATATTCTCCTTTCTATATCTTAACTTCTGCCATCTGTACTTTTATATTAACAAGGTTAATACTTCTTTTTTTTTTTTTTTTGAGCCTGAGTTTTGCTCTTGTTACTCAGGCTGGAGTGCAATGGTATGATCTCGGCTCACTGCAACCTTCCCCTCCTGGGTTCAAGTGATTTTCCTTCCTCAGCCTCCCAAGTAGCTGGGATTATAGGCGCCTGCCAGCACGCTCAGCTAATTTTTTTGTATTTTTAGTAGAGATGGGGTTTCACCATGTTGGCCAGGCTGGTCTCGAATTTCTGACCTCAGGTGATCCACCCGCCTCAGCCTCCCAAAGTGCTGGGATTACAGGCTTGAGCCACTGCACCCGGCCCGAAGGTTAATAAATTATATCCTGTTTATAACCATAATTATGTCATCCTGAGACAGGAATAATATAGGATGGTTACAGGAGAATAGAAAATTCCAGGCAGCGGTTTCACATGAATAGCAAAAATGGAACTGTTAAAATAGCTGCATAATCTGGGGTTGATAAGTGTTTACACTATTGTGATGATATAAATACTGTTCCAGAAAGATCCAATTAGCATAGCATGATTATTTATTTTTTTCCTTTTTTTTTTTTTTTGAGACAAGGTCTTGCTCTGTCCCCCAGGCTGGCGTGCAGTCGGCTGCACGATCACAGCTCACTGCAACCTCGATCCCTGGGGCTCAGGTGAGATCCTCCTTCCTCAGCCTCCCGAGTAGCTGGGACTACCAGGGTGTGTCACCATGCCCAGCTAATTTTTTTTGTAGTTTTGTAGAGACAGGGTTTCTCCATATTGCCCAGGTTGGTCTCAAACTTCTGGGCTCAAGTTATCTACCTGCCTCGGCTTACCAAAATGCTGGAATTACAGATGTGGGCCACCATGCCTGGCCTATATTTCTTTTCTTGTACAGTTTTTTTTCCCCTGGAGTTTCTAATTGTCTTTCTTTTCTTCCTTGCATTGTCTGACTTTGTCACCTAAAGTTATTCCAAATTCTCAAGGAAAGTATAAAATAATTTGAATCCCCCTTTTTCCCAGATACCTTCTTCCTGGAGTCCTCCGTCTTCCTGTTCCAATTTGGACTGATTGCTCTGTAGGCCTGCGGTGCAGCTGTCATCCTGGGACGTCTCTTCATTATTCTTCTAGGTTGGACTCTGATATAGTTTGGATATTTGTCTTCACCCAAATGTCATGTTGAATGCTGGAGGTGGGGCCTGGTGGGAGATGTTTCAGTCATGGAGGCTGATCTCTCATGGTTCAGTACTGTCTTTGCAGTAGTGAGTGAGTTACTGGGAAAACCGGTCCATTAAAAGTATGTGGCACCCCACCCCCCAACTCTCTTTTGCTCCTGCTTTCACCATGTGACATGCCTGCTTCCCCTTTGCCTTCTGCCATAATTGTAAGCTACCTTAGACCTCTCTAAAAGCCAACCAGATACCAGCACCATGCTTCCTGTAAAACCTGCAGAACCATGAGCCAACTAAACCTCTTTTCTGTATGAATTACCTAGTTGCAGGTAGTTATTGGTAGCAATGCAAGAATGGCCTAATACAAACCCAACCTTTCTTGGACCCCATATCTTCCTCTTTCTTAGTTTACTCCCTTGTGGACATTGTAGTTTTTCTGCAGCATCCATTCCACTCCTCCCGCACTATGGGATGTGAGTGGGATTGACCCCACCACCAGCTCTAGGTGTAGGTCTTTATTGGTATAAACTGATCTGAGTAATTTCACCCTCCTAGCCACAGTGATGACTGGTTCAGGGATGACCCAATCACAATGAGGCTTAGGACTTTTATTCAGCTTTTGAGGGAGGAGATGACCTATCTTCCCTTGGATAAGAACAAAGAGGCATGTAGCCTGGTTGCTGCTGTTAGCCATCTTGTGAACATGTGGAAGGCCTACCTGAGGATGGAGCTGAAAAATGGAGGAGGCAGAGCCAAGAGAATCACAGAAATGGAACCATATTCCAGATCATGCCATGCCTGAAATCTCCCTGCCTGTGGACTCTTCAGTTAAGTGAGCCAATGAATTGCATTTACTATTCAAGACAGTTTGAGTTGGGTTTTCTATTGCTTGCCCCTGAAAGCATTCTAATTTATGTTTTTGGTTTTCTCACTCTGGAAAGGGGATGGGTGTATGTTTGGTTTATATGAGGTATATTTGCACTGTATTCAGTGGAAACATTTTTTTCAAAGTGTAAGTATGGGAGGAAGAGTATATGTGGATATTAGACAACCAAAGGAATGAACTCTAGTGCTCCCGAACAACATTTCATCCTGTTTTGGGGAATTTCCCTCTAGAGTCTTGGTGAGAGGTGGGATCCCACTTCCTACTATGGAAACTGATGGTGGTCAGATACTTCCTTTCCCTGACCACGAGGCAACAAGGACTGACTAATCTTTTCACGGCTTTGAATCTGGAGCCAGCAACACAAATAAGCCAGAAATATTACAACACTAACACAAGGATGATAGATTAGGAGAATATGTTTGTGATAGGCAAACCTGACAAAAGAACAATAAATAGAAAAAGAAGATAGTAAATGCAATGGGAAAATGGGCATAGGATATGAAGAATAAGTTACAGAAGGGGAAACTTGAGTTTACACAAGGGGAAATTTGAATATATTAAGAGATTTTTATCCCTACTAATGATTTGAGAAATGAAAATTAAAATAACGGTGAGAAGTCACTACAGCAATGGTAACAGATAGAAAGTCAGATATTATCAAGGGCTGATGAGGATGTGAGGAAAAGGACAAACATGATTTGGGATGTAAACTGGTACGGGTATTCCAGAGAGAGTTTGGCCGTACCAAACCATGAAATTAAGTATGTGTATACCCTATAACCCAGCAATCCTGCTTCTGGGCATATATTCCACAGAAATTCTCACACAAGTCCTAAGGAAATATAGTTGAGGTTGTTCATTGCAGCACTGTTTGTGGTAGTGAGGAATTGGAAGCAATCCAGGTGTTCATCACCATGGGATGGGGTAAGTAAACTGTTGTATATTCATAGAACGGAAAATTACAAAACAATTAAAAGTAATAAGCTAGATTTACATAGAGCCACATGGATAGGTCTCCAAAACCCAGTACTGAGTGAAAAAAGTAAGAAACAGAGACTTATAGCATAATTCTCTTTATGAAAATGTGAAACAACACTGTGTATTTTCATGGATATACACACAAATAAACATATGAAAGGTGGGTTGAAAGTATACATATATGAATTACACTAAGAGGCTAAGTGTAATTAAGTCGGGCAGGAGAATGAGAGTGAGGATACGGACTGATGGGGAAGAAGAATAATAAAACAAATAAGGTAAAAGAGCAGCCTTCAGTGAACTGGTGATAATGTGCCGCGAATTGCAGATTATGATTTTTTTTTTTTTTTGAGACGGAGTCTTGCTCTGTCGCCCAGGCTGGAGTGCAGTGGCACGATCTCGGCTCACTGCAACCTCCGCCTCCCGGGTTCATGCCATTCTCCTGCCTCAGCCTCCCGAGCAGCTGGGACTACAGGCGCCCGCCACCACGCCCAGCTAATTTTTTGTATTTTTAGTAGAGACGGGGTTTCACTGTGTTAGCCAGGATGGTCTCGATCTCCTGACCTCGTGATCCACCCACCTTGGCCTCCCAAAGTCCTGGGATTACAGGCTTGAGCCACCGCGCCCGGCCTGCAGATTATGATTAACTCAACTCTGAAGTCCACAACAAATAAACCAAAACACCAGATGTCAGGACAATTAGCGCTCCTTTGCAGTGCCATGTGCTGGTAGGCTAAGGTTCACTGGTAGGAGCAGTAGGGGTACTAGTACCAGCAGTAGCCTTCTAAACCAGGCTGTTTCCATGGTAGGCCCTTAGCTGTGGTTCCTCCTGCCTACCTTCCTGGCTCCCACTCTGTGTTTTCAGCCTGATTCTCCAGACTTCTGTGAGCTAACTGATAACTTCATAATAAATCCCTTTTCTGCGTAAGTTAACTAGAGTCTGCTTCGGTTACTTGAATCCAAGAACCATGACTGATACATCATGCACTTTGTTGGAGAACATCCTTAAGTAACTTCTCTTCTTTTTCCTGTACATACATACCTGTGATAAAGTAACTTCTTAGCCCATTTATGTCTGAGGTTGCATTTTTTTGAATTTTTGCCATCAGACCTTGGCAATGAGCTTGAGCAGTACGATATAAATAATTCTTACATGCTTAGTGTTCCAAAAATGGAACACTAAGCTTACAGAAAGGTAAATTTGGGGTTCTTTGCATGTCTGAAAATGTAGTTATTTTACCTTCATAAGGACAGTTTAGCTTTAGAATTCTATGTTTAAAATATTCTTTCATCTGAATTTTGAAGATAATGCTTTCAGTGTGCATTGTTATCATTGTTGATTAGAACTCAGATGTTAATATTATTGTTATTGTCATTCCTTTCTTGGCAACTTGTTTTCCCTGCTTCTGAAAGCTTAAAATTTTTCTTGATACCTAATGTTTTGAAATGTCACAGTGACCTACCCAGAACTTGGATGTTTTTTCCATTATCTGTTTTGCTGAGCACTTGTGGGTGGACTCTTTTTATCTGAAATTCATGTCTCTACTCTGAAATCACTGTTTTATTTGTTTGATAATTTCCTTCCTTTTATTTACCCTGTTCTCTTTTCTAGAACTCCATTAATGTATAATTATATACATTTAGTGTATATAATTAATGTTTAATTATATACATTTATGTATAATTAAACTGTATAATTGTGTTTTTCCTCTCTTTTTTCTCATATTTTCCATGTCTTTGTGGAGGTTTTTAAAAAATTTATTGAGATAATTGTAGATTCACATTCATAGCCAGTTGTAAGAAATAATATACTGTACCCAGTTTTCTCAATAACATTTTGCAAAACCTTAATATGATATCACTACTAGAATAGTTTTTAAATTAATAGGCTTTACTTTTTGAACAGTTTTATGTTTACAGAAAAATTAAGTGGGAGGAACAAAAGGGGCGAGTGAATACAGCACCTTCAACTGAAATACCCAGGTTCTCCCATTGGGACTGATTAGGGAAATAACTGGACCCACGGAGAACGAAGAAAAGCAGGGTGGGGCGACAGCCCACCCGGGAGCAACACCCCCACACCAGGCCAAGGAAAGCGGTGAGTGATTGTGTGACCCTGGAAACCGTGCTTCTTCCATGGATCTTTGCAACTTGTGGATCAGAAGATCCCCTTGTGAGCCCACGCTTCCAGGGCCTTGGGTCTGACACACACAGCTGTGCCGAGTCTGGGCCGAGCAGCTGCTCAGGCACGCACAGACCCAGGAGCTTTACATACTCCGGCCCAGAATCCCCAACAAATATGTCTGCAACTCAGACAGGAGGCAGGAGACAAGGCAGGAGGTCCCCTACATACCCCTAGGAAGGGGGCGGAATCCCGGGAGCTGAGTGGCGTCTCTCTCTCTTTTTTTTATTTTTTATTTTTGAGACAGTCTCACTCTGTTGTCCAGGCTGGAGTACAGTGGCGGCATCTCCGCTCACTGCAACCTCTGCCTCCCGGGTTCGAGCGATTCTCCGGCCTCAGCCTTCCGAGCAGCTGGGATTACAGGTTCCCGCCACCACGCCGGGCTCATTTTTGTATTTTTAGTAGGGACAGGGTTTCGCCATGTTGGCCAGGATGGTCTCGAATTCCTGACCTCAAGTGATCCACCCGCCTCCGCCTCCCAAAGTGCTAGGATTATAGGGGTGAGCCACCGCACCCAGCCTGAGTGGCGTCTTTCTGGAGGCCCCATTTCCACTGCACCTCACAAGATAAGACTCACTGGCTTGAAATTCCAGCCAGCTACTGGCAACAGGGTGAAGCCTACCTGAGACCAGACTGAGGATGGGCAGGCGTCATCTCTGTTGTTTGGTCGACTCAGCTGTTCCAGCCTGTGGGCTTTGGAAAGTCCAAACGGCCCAGACAAGGAAGAGTCCCCAAAACAGAGCACCACAGCAGCTTTGCCAGATCGTGGCCAGACTGCTTCTTAATGTGGCACAGGATCCATTCTTCTTCACTGGGTGGGACCTCCCAGCCAGGCCCTCCAGCCACATCCCCCGCACATATTAGGGACAGAACTCTGATCTCTCCCTGGGACAGAGTGCCTGAGGGAGGGGAAGGCCGCCACCTGTGTTGGTTGAATGACTCAGCCATTCCAGCCTGCAGGCTTTGGAGAGTCCAAATGGTCCAGAGGAGGAAGGGTACCCCCAGCAGCGCGGCACAGCAGCCTTGCCAGATTGTGGCCAGGCTTCCTCTTTAAGCAGGGCCCCATCCATTCCTCCTCACTGAGTGGGACCTCCCAGCCAGGCACTCCAGCCACACCCGTCCTCAGGTATTAGGCGCAGAGCTCTGATTTCTCCCTGGGACGGAGTGCCTGGGGGAGGGGAGGGCTGCCACCTGGGTTGGTTGGACCAGGACTTAGCTGTCCAGCCTGCGCGCTTTGGAGAGTCTAAGGCGACAGGGGCAGAGGCAGTTCCCCACCACAACACAGCTGTTTTGTCAAGGCGTGGCCAGGCTGCTTCTTTAAGTGGGACCCTGATCCACTCCTCCTCGCAGGGCAGGTCCTCCCAGCCGGGTCCTCCCAGCTGGGGCCTCTGGCCACCCCCACTCACGTTCTACAGGGCCGACAGAGCTCTAATTTCTCCCTGGGATGGAGTGCCTGAGGGGCAGGGCAGGCCACCACCTTGGCCGTCTGGGCTTCTCAGCCGGTCCAGTTTGTGGGCCTTCGAGAGCCCAAACCATCTGGGGACTGAAGGGATCCCCAACACAGCACAGGTGCCTTACCAAAAAGCAGCCAGACTGCTTCTTTTTTTTTTTTTTTTTTGAGACGGAGTCTCGCTCTGTCACCCATGCTGGAATGCAGTGGCGTGATCTCGGCTCACTGCAAGCTCCACCTCCCGGGTTCACGCCATTCTCCTGCCTCAGCCTCCCGAGTAGCTGGGACTACAGGCGCCCGCCACCACGCCCGGCTAATTTCTTTTTTGTATTTTTGGAAGAGACGGGGTTTCACCGTGTTAGCCAGGATGGTCTCGATCTCCTGACCTCGTGATCCGCCCGCCTCGGCCTCCCGAAGTGCTAGGATTACAGGCGTGAGCCACCGCGCCTGGCCAGCCAGACTGCTTCTTCAAGCAAGCCCCTGATCCTCTTCCTCCTGACTGGATGAGACCTCCCAACTGGGGTCTCCTGCCACCTCCTACAGGTGTGTTCGGGCTGGCAATAGGCCAGTACACTCCTGGGACAGAGCTTTCAGAGGAAGGGGCAGGGTGCCATCTTTGCTGTTTCACCAGTGATACCTCCAGGTACAGGAAAAACCAAGGCAACTAGGGTCTGGAGTGGAGCCCCAGCAAACCACAGCAGCCCTGTGGAAGAGTGGGAAGACTCTAAAAAGAAAAACAAACAGAAAACAACAACAACAAACACAAAAACCCCATCCAAAGGTCAGCAACCTCAAAGACTGAAGGTAGATAAGCTCACAAAGATGAGAAAGAATCAATGCAAAAACGCTGAAAACTCAAAAGGCCAGAGTGCCCTTTTTCCTCCAAATGACTGAAACACCTCTCCAGCAAGGGCTCAGAACTGGGCTCCTATTCAAAACAGTATTGGAAGTTCTGGCCAGGGCAATGAGGCAAGAGAAAGAAATAAAGGTATTCAAATATGAAGAGAGGAAGTCAAACTATCTGTGTTTCCAAGTAACATGATCCCATATCTAGAAAACCCCATTGTCTCAGCCCCAAAGTTTCTTAAGTTGATAAGCAACTTTGGCAAAGTCTCAGGATACAAAAATCAATGTGCAAAAATTGCTAGCATTTCTATACACCAACAACAGGCAAGCAGAGAGCCAAATCATGAATGAACTCCCATTCACAATTGCTACAAAAAGAATAAAATACCTAGGAATACAGCTAACAAGGGAAATGAAGGACCTCTACAAGGAGAACTACATACCACTGCTTAAGGAAATCAGAAAGGACACAAACAAGTGGGAGCTGAATGATGAAATCACATGGATACATGGTGGGGAGCAAAACACACTGGGGGCTGTCAGAGGGTGGGAAGTGAGAGGAAGGAGAGCATAAGGAAGAATAGCTAATGGATGCTGGGCTTAATACTTAGGTGATGGGATGATCTGTGCAGCAAACCACCATGACACACGTTTACCTATGTAACAAACCTGCACATCCTGCACATGTACATATGTACCCCTGAACTTAAAATAAAAGTTGGAAATAAAAACAAAAGAAAAATTGAGTGGAAAGTATAGAGAGTTCCCATATACCACCTCACTCTGCTTATTTTTTGTATTATTAACATCTTGAATTAGTGTGGTATATTTGTTAGAATTGACGAATCAATATGGATATATTATTATTAATTAAAATATATAATTTACATTAGGGTTGATTCTGTGTTGTACCTTCTATGGGTTATGACAAATGTAATGTGTAATGAATGTGTCCACCATTACAGTATCAAACCCTAAAAATCACCTGTGTTTCACCTACTCTCTCCCTACTACCACTTCTGAATCTCTCTGAACCTCTAACCTTGTTACTGTCTTCATAGTTTTGCCCTTTCTAGAATGTCATATAGTTGGAATCCCAGTATGTGGCCTTCTCAGATTGGCTTCCTTCATTTAGCAATCTGAACTTAAGATTCATCCTACTTTTTTATGACTTGATAGCTCATTTCTTTTTAGTATTGAATAGTATTCCATTGTATGGATGTACCAACAGCTTGTTTATCACTATTGAAGGACATCTTGCTTGCATCCAAGTTTTGGCAATTATGAATAAAGCTGCTATAAAAAAATCTCATGTGAGGGTTTTTGTATGGATGGAAGTTTAGAACTCATTAGGGTAAATACCAAAGGGTGTGATTATAGCATCATATGATAAGACTATGTTTAGTTTCATAAGAAACTGCCAAAGTGTATTCCAAAGTGGTTGTAACATTTTGCATTCCCACCAGCAATGAATGAGAGTTCCTGTTGCTTCACATCCCCAGCAGCAATTAGTGTTGTCAGTGTTTTGGATTTTAGCCCTTATAATAGGTATGTAGTGGTAATTGCAAATTAAAATAACAATCAGAAACCACTACACATGTATTAGCATTGGTCTATATGTCTGTCTTTATGTCAGTACCACACTGTTTTCATTACTGTAGCTATGTAATTTTTTTATTTTTTATTTTGAGATGGAGTCTGGCTCTGTCACCCAGGCTGGAGTGCAGTGGCATGATCTCGGCTCACTGCAAGCTCCACCTCCCGGGTTCACGCCATTCTCCTGCCTCAGCCTCCTGAGTAGCTGGGACTACAGGTGCCCGCCACCAAGCCCAGCTAATTTTTTTGTATTTTTAGTAGAGACGGGGTTTCACCGTGTTAGCCAGGATGGTCTCAATCTCCTGACCTGGTGATCCGCCCGCCTCAGCCTCCCAAAGTGCTGGGATTACAGGCGTGAGCCACCACGCCCGGCCGCTATGTAATATGCTTTGCTTTGAAATCAGGAAGTGGGAAAAATACAACTTTGTTCTTTTTTAAAAGATTGTTTTGGGTATTTGGGGCCCCTTGAAATATTAATTTCAGGATACATTTTTCTATTTCTGCAAAAAATACTATTGTGACTTTGATACTAATTGCAATAAATCTGTAGATCACTTTGTGTACTACTGACATTTTAACAATATTATTTTCCAATCCATGAACACAGTTCAGTTCAGTTTTCTTCAGCAACACTTTGTAGTTTTTGTTTTGTTTTGTTTTGTTTTTGAGACAGAGTCTCATTCTGTTGCCCAGGCTGTAGTGCAGTGGCACAACCTTGGCTCACTGCAACCTCTGCCTCCCGGGTTCCTGCCTTGGACTCCCGAGTAGCTGGGATAACAGGTATGCCCCTCCACACCTGGCTAATCTTTGTATTTTTAGGACAGACAGGGTTTCGCCATGTTGGCCAGGCTAGTCTCAAACTCCTGACCTCAAGTGATCTGCCTGCCTCAGCCTTCCAAAGTGCTGGGATTACAGGTGTGAGCCACTGCACCCGGCCTTTTGATGCTATTCTAAATAGAATTTTAAAATTAATTTCCTTTTCAAATTGTTCATTTGTAGAGATGTTCATAGTGTAGAGAAATGAAACTGATTTTTGTGTGTTGATTTTGTATTCTGCAACTTCACTAAATTTATTTTTTAGTTCTAACAGGTGTGTGTGTGTCTATCTGTGTGTGTCTGTGTGTGTAATCTTTATGGTTGTCCACATATAAGATCATATCATTTGTGAACAGACATAACTATTTCTTCCTTTCTAATTTAGATGCCTCTTATTTCTTTTTCTTTTCTAATTACTCTGGCTAGAACTTCCAATACAATGTTGAATAGAAGTGATGATAGTGGATATCCTTGTTTGTTTCTCATCTTACAGGAAATGTTTTAATTCTTCCACTGTTAAGTATGATGTTAGCTGTGGGTTTTTCATATATGGCCTTTATTATCTTGAGGTATTTTCCTGCTATTCATTCCTAGTTTATAAAGTGTTTTTATCATAAGTGACTGTTAAATTTTGTCAAATGTTTTTCTGCATTAGTTGAAGTGGTAATGTGGGCTTTTTCCATTATTCTGTTAATGTGGTTTACTACATTGATTGATTTTCATATGTTGAACCAATCTTGCATTTCAGTAATAAATCCACTTGTCATGATGTATAATTCTCTTAATGTGCTGTTGAACTCTGTTTGCTAGTATTTTGTTGAATATTTTTGAATCACTATTTATCAGAGATATTGGTCTATAGTTTTCTTGTAGTGCCTTTGTCTGGCTTTGGTATCAAGATAATGCTGGTCTCATTAAATGAATTTGGAAGTTTTCCCTGCTCTTCATTTTTTTTTCTTTTGGAAGAGTTTCAGGAGTATTTGTGTTCTTCTTTAAATGTTTTGTAGAATCCATGAGTGAGCCCATAGGGTCCTGAGGTTTTCTTTTGAGAGGTTTTTGATAGCTGATTCAGTGTCCTTGCTAATTACATATTTGTTCAGATTTTCTATTTCTGCATGATTCAGTCTTGGTAGGTTTGTTTTCTAGGAATTTGTCCCTTTCATCTAGGTTATCCAATTTGTTGACCTACAATTATTCACAGTAGTCTCTTAAGATCCTTTGTATTTCTGTAAAATTGTTTTTTCTTGCTATGAATTTTAAATTTTTTATTTTTGTTCTGGAAATTTTATGTTTACTTAAACCTTATATGTAATAGAAACATAATCCATCGAGCCTTCGGATACACAAAATTTTCAGCGTTTACTCATAATATATTCTTCAAATTATCCCGCACAAAACTGCTTAGAAAGAATGTGTTAAACTATATTGATGATTAAAAAACAAGCACAACAACATAAAGAATCTTCCTCTATTTCAGGATAAATGATTTACTGTGAAGTTATCCTTTTAACGTCTTTGGTGTCAATTCTGGGTGAACCAAGATGGTCACTTTCTGTCTCGTTCAATCATCCTCTTGCCCTGATCTTGTTCAGACGGCGTCTCTCCCGTGTACAGCACCATAGTCTCTATGGTGGGAGCCTTAAAACGCTTCCCTTCTTGTTTCCGTCTGTCGTCTGATTTCTGCAGTCTCCTTGCGCACTTTCTCATAGCAGTAGCCACAAAGGACATATTTCTGTTTCAGGTGACCACATTCAGGACCAAACATCTATATTGTTCTTTTTTTTCATTTTCTTTTTGAGACGAAATCTCGCTCTGTCGCCCAAGCTGGAGTGCAGTGGCGCGACCTCGGCTCACTGCAACCTCCGCCTCCCGGGTTCAAGTGATTCTTCTGCCTCAGCCTCCCGAGTAGCTGGGACTACGGCGCCCGCCACCACACCCGGCTAATTTTTTGTATTTTTAGTAGAGACGGGGTTTCACTGTGTTGGCTAGGATGGTCTCTATCTCCTGACCTCGTGATCCGCCCACCTCGGCCTCCCAAAGTGCTGGGATTACAGGCGTGAGCCACGGTGCTCGCCTATACTGTTCTTAACTTTAGTAAGCTTCTGAGGGTTTCTTCTCCTACACAGGTTAACTTCAATGGTGCGTCTGTTTTTGGGAGCTGCAATCCAAAAGATACTATACAAAAGGCTGGAATTCTCTTTACTTCCACTGGTATCATTTGCTGGCTCTGTAAATATGGCTGGGCCCTGTACTGCTAATGCTGGTCCCCACGGAGAACTAGGAAAGCCCGGCAGGCTCTGTGGAAGCTTCCGCAGTAGTCACTCCCAGTAGTTTCGAAGCAGTCCCTGGGCCGCAGGCCATGGTGGAACCGTAAAATTGGTTTTAACGTCCACTCTTTATTTCTGATTTTAGTTATTTGGGTCTTCTCTGTTTTTTTCTTAGTTAATCTGGCTAACAATTTGTCAATTTTGTTAATCTTCTCAAAGAAGCAACTCTTGATTTTCTTGATTTTCTCGATTATTTTTCTATTTACTATTTCATTTTTCTCTGCTCCATTATTTCCTTCCTTCTTCTAGCTTTGGGTTATTTTGTTTTTATTTTTTTAGAGCCTTACATTATAAAGTTAGATTGTTGATTTGAGATCTTTCTTTTTTTTAGTATAAGTGATTACAGCCATAAATATCCCTCTTTCCAGTGCTTTTGCCACATCCTACAAGTTTTGGTAAGTTGTATTTTCGTTTTCTTTTTCTTTTTCTTTTTTTGACACGGAGTCTTGCTCTGTCGCCCAGCCTGGAGTGCAGTGGCATGATCTCACCTCACTGCCACCTCCGTCTCCCAGGTTCAAGCGATTCTCCTGCCTCAGCCTCCCAAGTAGCTGGGATTACAGGCGTGTGCCACCAAGCCCGGCTAATTTTTGTATTCTTAGTAGAGACGGGGTTTCGCCATGTTGGCCAGGCTGCTCTTGAACTCCTGACTTCAGGTGATCCACCCACCCCAGCCTCCTAAAGTGCTGGGATTAAAGGCGTGAGCCACCGCACCCGGCCTGTATTTTCATTTTCATTCATCTCAAGATATTTCCTAATTTCCCTGGTGATTTCTTCTTTGATCCATTGATTGTTTACAAGTGAGTTGTTCAATTTCCACGTTTGGTAATTTTCCAGTTTTCCTTCTGCTGCTGATTTCTGGTTTCATTCCATTGAGATTAGAAAAGATGCCGGGCGTGGAGGCTCATGTCTGTAATCCCAGCACTTTGAGTGGCTGAAGTGGGTAGATCACTTGAGCTCAGGAGTTTGAGACCAGCCTAGCCAACATGGTGAAACCCCACCTCTCCTAAAAATATAAAAACTAGCCGGGCATGGTGGTGCGTGCCTGTAATCCTAGCTACTCAGGAGGCTGAGACAAGAGAATAGCTTGAACCCGGGAGGTGGAGGTTGCAGTGAGCCGAGATCGTGCCACTGCACTCCAGCCTGGAGGACAGAGCGAGACCCTGTCTCAAAAAAAAAAAAAAAAAAGAAAAAGAAAAAGAAAATATACTTTGTATGTTTTCAATATTTTTAGATTTATTGAGACTTGTTTTGTGGCTTAACATATGGTCTATCCTGGAGAATGTTCCATGTGTACTTGAGAAATATGTGTATTCTGCTATTGGTGGGTAAGTGTTCTGTTTTATGTCTGTTATATCTAATTGGCCTATAGTGTGTACAAGTCCTCTATTTTTTTTATTGATCTTCTATATGGTTGTATTTTCCATATGAATATGTAGTCTTGGAGCCCCCTACTATTATTGTAGTTCTGTTTATTTCTCTGTTCAATTCTTTTTTCTTTCTTCTTTTCTTTTTACTTTCTTTGTTTTTTTCTTTGAGACAGAGTCTCGCTCTGTCGTCCAAGCTGGAGTGCAATGGCACGATCTCAGCTCACTGCAACCTCTGCCTCCTGGGTTCAAACAATTCTCCTGCCTCAGCCTCCCAAGTAGCTAGGATTTCAGGTGCACACCACCACGCCTGGCTAATTTTTTGTGTTTTCAGGAGAGATAGGGTTTCGCCATGTTGGCCAGGCTGGTCTTGAACTCCTGACCTCAGGTGATCCACCTCCTTGGCCTCCCAAAGTGCTGGGATTACAGGCATGAGCTGCCATGCCCAGCCTTCTCCGTTCAATTCTATCAATGTTTATTTTATGTATTTAGGAGATCTGATATTTAATGAATATGTTGACAATTGTTCTACTTCTTGGTGCATTGACCATTTCATCATTATTTAATGTCCTTCTTTGTCTCTTGTAACAGTTATTGCCTTAATGTCTATTTTGCCTTATATTTGTATAGCCATCTCTCTCTGCTCTCCTTTGGTTAGTCTTTGCATGAAATATCTTTCTAAAAAAATTCATTATAGTAAGAACACAACATGAGATCTACTTTCAACAAATTTTAAGTTTACAAAATTTACAGTATTGTTAACTATAGGCATGACGTTATATAGCATATCTCTACAACTTATTCATCTTGCATAACTGACACTTGATACCCATTGAATAGCAACTCCTCATTTCCCCTTTTTCCCAATCCCTGGTCACCACCATTCTATTATCTGGTTTTATGATTTTGATTATCTTAAATACGTCCTCTAAGTAGAATCACACAGTATTTGTTCTATCACTGGCTTATTTTACTTAGCATAATGTCCTCAAAGTTCATTCATGTTGTCATATGTGGCAAGATTTCCTCCATTTTTAACACTGAATAATATTCCATCATATGTGCATACCGCAGTTTATTCATTCATCAGTTGATGGACATTTAGGTTATTTCCGTATCTTGCTTGTGAATAATGATGTGATGAACATAGGAGTGCAAATATCTCTCCAAGTTCCTGATTTCAATTCTTTGGAATAAATAGCCAGAGATGGAATTGTTGGATTATATGGTAGTTCTATTTTCACCATGAGTATGTTTGTTGTGGGCTTTTCATTATGACCTTTATTACGTTGAGGTATTTTTCTTCTATTCCTAGTTTGCTGAAAGATTTCATCATGAAAATGTGTTAAATTTTCTTTTTAATTTTTTTAAATTTTATTTTAGATCCAGAGGATACATGCACTTGTGTGTTACATGGGTATTACATGAATAATAGTGGGGATTGGGCTTCTAGTGTACCCATCACCCAAATATTGGACCTTATATCTAACAGGTAATTTTTCAACCCTCACTCCCCTCTCAGCCTCCACCTTTTTGAAGTCCTCGGAGTCTATTTTCTCCATCTTTATGTCCATGTGTACCCTTTGTTTAGCTCCCATTTAATAAATGAGATATGCAATATTTGATTTTCTGTTTCTGTGTTAGTTCACTTAGGATAATCGCCTCCACTGCATCCATGTTGCTGCAAAGGAAATTATTTCATTGTTTTTTATGATTGCATAGTATTCCATGGTGTATCTATATCACATTTTCTCTTTTTTAACATTTATTTATTTATTTATTTATTTATTTATTGAGACAGGGTTTTGCTCGTTGCCCAGGCTGGAATGCAGTGGTGTGATCTTGGCTCACTGCAATCTCTGCCTCCTGGGTTCAAGTGGTTCTCCTGCCTCAGCCTCCCAAGTAGCTGGAATTATAGGTGCTCGCCACTACGCCTGGCTATTTTTTGTATTTTTTAGTAGAGACAGGGTTTCACCATGTTGGCCAGGCTGGTCTTGAACTCCTGACCTCAGGTGATCCACCTGCCTCGGCCTCCCAAAGTGCTGGGATTACAGGCATGAGCCACTGCTCCCAGCCTTTAACTTTTAAGTTCTGGGGTATGTGTGCAGGCTTGTTAGATAGGTAAACTTGTGTTACAGGTGTTTGTTGTACAGATTACTTCATCACCCAGGTATTAAGCCTAGTACCCATTAATTATTTTTCCTGATCTTCTCCCTCCTCCCATTCTCCACCCTCCAATAGGCCCCAGTGTCTGTTGTTCCCCTCTATGTGTTCATGTGTTCTCATTTAACTCCAACTTATAAGTGAGAACATGCAGTATTTGGTTTTTTGTTCCTGTGTTAGTTTGCTAAGGATAATGGCCTCCAACTCCACCCATGTTCCTGCAAGGAACATGATCTTGTTCTTTGTTATGGCTGCATAGTATTCATATGGTGTGTATGTACCACGTTTTCTTTATCCAGTCTACCATCATTGATGGGCATTTAAGTTGATTCCATGTCTTTGCTGTTGTGAATAGTGCTGCAATGAACATACACGTGTATGTGTCTTTATGATAGAATGATTTATATTCTTTTGGAAATATACCCAGTAATGGGATTTCTGGGTTTGGTTTTGTTTTTGTTTTTTGTTTGTTTGTTTGTTTTGTTTGTTTTTGAGACACTGTTGCTCTGTCACCCAGGCTGGAGTACAGTGGCGTGATCTCAGCTCACTGCAACCTCTGCCTCCTGGGTTCAAGCAATTCTCCTGCTTCAGCCTCCCGAGTAACTGGGACTATGCGCCACCATGCCCAGCTAATTTTTGTATTTTTAGTAGAGACGGGGTTTCACCATGTTGGCCAGGCTGGTCTTGAATCCCTGACCTCGTGATCTGCCCACCTCGGCCTCCCAAAGTGATGGGATTACAGGCGTGAGCCACCGCGCCCAGCTAGTAGTTCTGTTTTTAGCTCTTTGAGGAATTGCCCCACTGCTTTCCACAATGGTTGAACTACTTTATACTCCCACCAACAGTATATAAGCATTACTTTTTCTCTACAACCTTGCCAGCACCTGTTATTTTTTGACTTTTTAATAATGGCCATTCTGACTGGTGTGAGATGTTATCTCATTGTGGTTTTGATTTGCATTTCTCTAATGATCAATGATGCTAAACTTTTTTTTCATATGCTTGTTGGCCACATGTATGTCTTCTTTTGAGAAGTGTCTGTTCATGTCCTTTGCCCACGTTTTAATGGGGTTGTTCTTTTTCTTGTAAATTTGTTTAAGTTCCTTATAGATGCATAATTTGGAAACATCTTCTCCCATTCTGTTAGGTTGTCTGTTTACCCTGTTGATAGTTTCTTTTGCTGTGCAGAAGCTCTTTAGTTTAATTAGCTCCCATTTGTAAATTTTTGCTTTTTTGCATTTACTTTTGGTATCTTTGTCATGAAATCTTTGCCCATTTCTATGTCCAGAATATGCCACATTTTCTTGATCCACTCCATTGTTGGTGCAGGCTTAGGTTGGTTTCATGACTTTACTATTGTAAATAGTGCTGCAATAAACATATAAGTTCTGGTTGTCTTTCTAATATAATGAATTATTTTCCTTTGGTTGGATACCCAGTAAGTGGGATTGCTGGGTCAAATGATAGTTCTATTTTCAGTTCTTTGAGATATCTCCACACTGTTTTCTATAGAAGTTGAACTAATTTACATTCCCACCAACAGTGTATGAGTGTTCCTTTTTCTCTACATCCATGCCAACATGTGTTGGTTTTTAACTTTTTAATAAAAGTCATTCTGGCTTATGTAAGATGGTATCTCAGTGTGGTTTTAATTTGCAATTTTCTTAAATGCTTTTTGTGCATCTATTGAGATAATTATGTGATTTTTTAGCTTTTATTCTGCTAATGGGGCGTATCACATTAAATGATTTTCATCAGTTAAAACATCTTTGCTACATTGGTGTTGTGTGGGAAGTAAAATTTAGAAATCCTTGCATCCCAGGGATAAATCCCACTTGGACATGGTGTATAATCCTTTTAATGTGCTGTCTGGTTCAGTTTTGTAGTATTTTATTGAGGATTTTTGCATCTATATTCATCAGAGATATTGGCCTGTTGTTTTCTTTTATGGTAATGTCTGGCTTTGTATCAGGGCAATGCTGGCCCCATAAAATGGGTTTTAGGCATTCCCTCTTCTTCATTTTTTGGAAGAGTTTGAGAAGAATTGGCATTAATTCTTCTTTAATTGTTATTAGGATTCACCAGTGAAGCCATCTAGTTCTGGGCTTTTCTTTGTTGGGAGGTTATTTTATTACTGACTCAAAGTCCTTACTAACTATAGTTCTGCTCAGATTTTCTATTTCTTCATGCTTTAGTCTTAGTAGGTTGTACATTTGTAGGAATTTATCCATTAAATTTATCCATTAAATAAACTCTTCTAGTTTATCCAGTTTGCTGGCATATAATTGTTCACAGTAGTCTCTTATGATCCTTTTTATTTCTGTTGTGTTTATTTTATATCTGTTGTAATGTCTCTTCATTCATTTATGATTTTATTTATTTGAGTCTTCAATAATTTTTAGTCAATTTTACTTATCTTTAAAAAAATTTTAGTTTTGTTGATTTTTTCTATTTTCCAGTTTGTTTATTTCTGCTCCAATTATTGTTATTTCTTTCCTTCTCCTAACTTTGGGCATAGTTTGTTCTTTTTTTTTCTAGCTCTTTGAGTTGAAAGACAGGTTGTTTACTTGAGATATTTTTTCTTTTCTAATGTAAGCATTTCTTCCTATAAACTGCTCTCTCAGTACTGCTTTTGCTGCATTCCATTAGTTTGGATATGTTTTGTTCTCCTTTTCATTTGACTTGTGATATCTTCTCATTTCCTTTTTGATTTCTTTGACCCAATGGCTGTTCCAAAAGAGTATTGTTTAATTTCCACTTATTTGAAAATTTTCAGTTTTCCTTCTGCTATTGATTTCTAGTTTTATTTCACTACCATCAGAAAACTTATCTGGTATGATTTCAATCTTAAATTTGCTAAGAAATGTTTTTGACCTAACATGCAGTCTATCTTCGATATTCTTCCATATGCACTTAAAAAAATGTGTATTCTACTATTGTTGGGTGGAATATTCCATATATGTCTCTTAGGTCCATTTGGTCTATGGTGTTATTTAAGTCCTTTCTTTCCCTATTGATCTTCTATCTTCGTGTTTTACCCATTAATGAAAGTGGGATATTGAAGTTTCCTACTATTGTTGTATTGCTGTCTATTTCTTCCTTCAGCCTGTCAATGTTTGCTTTATGAAATTAAGTGAACTGATGTTGGGTGCATATATATTTGTAACAATTATATCTTTCTGGCGGATTAGTCTTTTTATCATTATATGATGCTCTTCTTTGTCACTTGTGACAATTTTTGACTTAAATTATTATTTGTCTGATATGAGAATTGCCACCCCTTCTCTCTTTTGTTTACCATTTGCATGAGATTTTTTTCCGTGCCATTACTTTCAGCCTCTTGTGTCTTTAAATCTAAAGCAAGTTTCTTTTAGACAGCATGTAGTTTGCTCTTTTCTTTTTTAATATGTTCAGTTACTGTATGACTTTTCATTGGGGAGTTTAGTTCATTTGCATTTAAGGTAATTATTGATAAAGAAGAATTTACAATTGCCACTTTGTTAATTGTTTTGTGTTAGTCCTGTAGTTCTTTTGTCTGTCTTTTCTTCTCTTGTTGTGCTCCTTTTTGTTTGTTTTATATTTTGTATTGCTATGATTTGATTCCTTTCTCTTTTTCTTTTGTGTTTCCTGTACAGGTATTTTTGTGGTTGTCATTACCTTGGAATTTATATAAAAAATTTTATAACAGCCTATTTTAAGCTGATAACAACTTCAACTGCATACATATATGCTACATCGTAACTTTTCCACTCCATATATTTTATTGTCTTATTGTCAAGATTTTCACCTATTCACATTGTGTACATTTAAATATATTTTAGTTATCATTATTTTTAATATTTTAATCTTTCAACTCATACTGGAATTAAAAGTGGTTAACCCACCATCATTACAGTAATATAATTTTCTATATTTCTCTATATATTTACCTTTATCAATGAGTTTCATACTTTCTTATGCTATCATGCTTATGTTTAGCATCCTTTTGTTTCAACTTGAATAACTCTCTTTAGCATTCTTGTAAGGAAGATCTGGTACTGATGAAATTTCTCAGCTTTTATTTGTGTGAGAAAGTCTTTATTTCTCCTTCGTTTTTGAAGGACTATATTGCAAGATATAGTATTCTTGGTTGGAAGATTTTTTTGTTTTTTTTTTCAATACTTTGTGTATATTATCTCATTCCTTTCTGGGCTACATAATTTCCTTTTTATTTAAACTTTTTAACTGTTAATTGAAAAATTAGAATTGTATATATTTATGGGGTACGTTATGATATATGTATACAGTGTGAAGTAATTAGATCAAGTGAATTGACATATCCATCACCTCAAACACTTATCAATTTTTGTAGTGAGAAAATTTGAAGTTTGCTGTCTTAGCAATTTTGAAATATGCAATATATTATTATTATTAACTATACTCACCATGCTGTGCAATAGAGCTCAAAATAATTTATTCCTCCTGTCTAACTGAAATTTTGTATCTGTTGACCAACATCTCTCAATTCCCCTTAACCCCTGGCCCCTGGTAACCACTATTCTGTTCTCTGCTTCTATAAGTTTGATTAAGTTTGATTAACAGGTATATTAAGTTTGATTAACAGGTATATTAAGTTTTAGATTCCACATATACGTGAGATCATGCAGTACTTGACTTTCTGTACCTAGCATATTTTATGTAGCATAATATCCTCCAGGTTCATCTTTTTTGTTGCAAATGGCAGGATTTCCTTCTTTTGAAATACTAAATAGTATTTCATTGTGAATGTATACATTTTCTTAATCCATTCATTTGTTGATGGACATTTAGGTTGATTCCATATCTTGGCTATTGTGAATAATGTTGCAATAAATATGGAAGTGCAGATATCTCTTTGACATACTGATTTCAAATCCTTTGGCTGTATACCCAGTAGCAGGATTTCTAGATCATATGGTAGTTATATTTTTAGTTTGTAGAACGTCTACACAATTTTCCATGATGACTCTACTAATTTACACTCCCACCAACAGCATACAAGGGTTGCCCCTTCTCTGCATCCTTGTCAACACTTGTTATTTTTTGTCTTTTTGATACTAGCCTTCCTGACGGGTGTGAGGTGATACCTCATTCTGTCTTTAATTAACATTTACATAATGATTAATGATTTTATGCATTTTTTCACATATCTGTTGACCATTTGTATGCACACACGTCTCTCAAGAACACATAATAATTTTCAGTGACAATCTAGTCTAAAACTATGTTTGGGATAAAAAATTAACTCAGTGGAAGCATAATATTGTTAAAGTACACCCAGATTTTGTCACTACACAGAGCATTTAACTTTTTTTTTTTTTTTGAGAACGGAGTTTCCTTCTTGTTGCCCAGGCTGGAGTGCAATGACATGATCTCAGCTCACTGCAACCTGCACCTCCCAGATTCAAGTGATTCTCCTGCCTCAGCCTCCCGAGTAGCTGGGATTACAAGCATGCAGCAGCACGCCTGGCTAATTTTGTATTTTTAGTAGAGACGGGATTTCTCCATGTTGGTCAGGCTGGTCTTGAACTCCCGACCTCAGGTGATTCGCCTTCCTTGGCCTCCCAAAGTGCTCGGATTACAGGCATAAGCCACCACACTCTGTCCAGAACATTTAACATTTTAATCATAGTAGTTAGTATTTTCTGAGTGCTTACTCTGTATCGGGCACTAGAATTATCTTCATTTCATAAAAAAGGAAAGTAAGGCTTCCAGGTGTCATTCACTCAGGGTCACAAAGCTAATAAATGGAACAGGAAATGGCACCAGGGCTGTCTAACCACAGTTAACCCACATAACTACATCACAGAGCTGTCCTGGTTTCCACCAGTCACATTTAGATTAATAGTGATAGCACAACTTTCTCTAAGATCAGTGGGGATACCTGAGAGACCTTAGTTTACGTAAAAAGACTATTCTGGTAAGTTTGCTTCCACGGTGAATTGACGTTGTTTCCTCTGGAGACAGAAAACTTCTACCAGCTTTTATTTAAAAAATTTTTTTTTCATAAAACCATAACACTATTTTTTTTTTGTTTTTGAGACATAGTCTCGTTCTGTCGTCCAGGCTGGAGTGCAGTGGTGCAATCTCGGCTCACTGCGATCTCCGCCCCCCAGGTTCAAGCGATTCTCCTGCCTCAGCCTCCTGAGTAACTTGGAGTACAGGTGCGTGCGACCATGCCCGGCTAATTTTTGTATTTTTAGTAGAGACGGGGTTTCACCATGTTGGTCAGGCTGGTCTCGATCTCCTGACCTCGTGATCCACCGCCCTCGGACTCCCAAAGTGCTGGGATTACAGGCGTGAGGCACCCTGCCCATCCAACACTTAAATTTTAGTTTTTATCAAAGTAATATATGCACATCATTAAAAGAAACAAAATGCTGCTAAAAGGCTCATAACAAAACCTAGCAATATCCTGTAGCACTTCTTCCCACTGCGTGTCCTGCAAGAAACTGCTTTCAACACTTTTAGCTGTTTCTTCCGAATTTACCATTCCCAAATCCCTTCTCCTTTGCCACCTCCAATTCAGAGGCTAAACAACCAGCTGTTTGCTTTCTTAGCTTCCTTTGTAGCTAAGGATGGCTATATTATCCAGCTATAGCCAATGAGATGTTTGCTGGGGGCCTTTTACTTCCTGAACAAAGACACTTACATAGCTAATGCCATCCCCTTCCTTATTTCTGCTTTGAATATAGTCGTGCTGTCTGGAGCTGTAACAACCATCTTGTGACTATGTAGGGATTAGCATGAGGATGAAGACAACATGTTAAGGAAGAAAGTCAGAAAGAACCTGATTTCTTGATAACATCATTGAGCAGTTGAACCCATGCCGCACTTCCTGTTAACTGAAAAATAAATAAAGCCATATGTGTTTAAGACACTGTCAGTTGGGTGTTTTTTTTGTTTGTTTGTTTGTTTTTACTTATGGCTGAAAGGAGTTTTAAGTGACGGACCACCATGATTCTTCATAATATTCTTCATAATATACTTATATTAGTATTTTTCTAACTTAGCAATTAGAGACATTATCTTTTGACATCTCCTTATGGTAGAAGAGGATTTATCTCTTTTCCATCCCCTATTTTCCCTCCATTTACTCTTTTCATAGGTTTATATCCCAATTCCTAGTAAATCAGTAGTCACTACAAAGTCAAGACATGTACTACAATTACCTTAAAATTTTTAAAAATGTTTCTGGTTTTAATAATTGCTTGATTTTTTTCCACTTGAATGTGCCTAGCCTTTGTTTTTCACATTTGCTTCATCAGTTCATTTATAAACCTATTAGCATATTTTTTCATAAATGTGCAAGCTTATCAGCCCATTGATTTAAGAACACAATAAAATGCTGACTCGGAGCTCTGTGTAAGGGGAAGGGGCTTGTCAAGTCTACTATTGGGCTTTCCTTTAAGGTGACTGGATGGAGACTTGCACAATCTGCCAGAGGACCTCTAATTACAGAATGTGGAGACCATTGCTCTGGGACTGTTTGATTTCTTTGGTGACCTCTCTGATATTTTGCTGGAGTGTAGATACTTGGCTCTTGTGATTTCTACCCATGAAGTAAGGGGAAGGTGGAGGGAGATCAACTGTTCTAATACACACTTTCAATTATCCCCTGTTTGAGGCTTTATGTCTTGCTTCCACCATCAGGATACCTTTACTGCACCTCTCCAGGATTTGGCAGGGTAGATGAGCTCTCTCCCGGTGGATCCCTTCCCACATGTGGACTCTGCTCTTTCCTTCCCCTGCCCTGCTTTCTCAGTTACCACCCCTCCCGCCCCTTTCTGCTTGCCAGAAAGTTATTGAAATCTCTTCACCACTGATGGGAACTCCTCCAGGTTTCTTTGGAGTTGTGAGTTTATACATTTGATTCCTTTACTCTTATTTTTTAGGATCTCAAGAGTTAGAGGAGACAAATGCATTCAGTCTTCTTGAATGGAAACCCAAATCTGCCACAGACTCTTTGGATATGTCAGGTCTGTAGAGCAACATCTGTGAACCATTGACAATGGAAACAGCGTGTGTTTGGGAATCTTATGGATTTGAGTTTGAATTCTTACTCTCTGACCTCTTTACTCAACTCACTTGTATCCATGGACCTTAATTTTCTCCTTTGTAAAGTGAGAATAATAATGTCTAATAATAATGTCTACTTGTTGGAGTTCTGGGAAGATTTCTGCAGATATTGTATGTATATAAAGCATTCAACAAAGGACATGGTAGGTGTAGGTTTCAAAAAAACAGGAGTGATCATTTTTTAATGGAAGCAAGTGATTGGAAAGATTTAAATCAAATTTTGTGAGGGGTGGGGGGCTTGGATGCCAGGATTTACTATTCTTGACATTGAGGAGCCTTGGCAGGCTTCTGAGCAAGAGAATGACTTGATCCCAAATAATTTTTAGGATTTTCCCTCATCTGGTCTAAGGAGGAAGCAAGAAGCCCTTGGCCCAGCAGCTCTTGGGTTAAAATCTTCATCTGCATCTGAGTTATTTGTAACTGTTGTCATAGCAACGAGTTTGGCAATTGAGCCAGTGCTGCAAGCTCCTGACAGTCTGGAGCGGAGGGCAGTGAAAAAAGATGGAAGATTCAGAACTGGAGTTATCTGTAACTAGCATCTCACTTTCCTGACTTATCTGAAGCTTCCAGGTTAAGATGAGGGTGAGAGTCCTTCAGGGTATGTCATTGGGTGTTAGAGACTCTCCTGTGCAATCAGGAGCTTAGAGATATTTCTGATGTGAAAATAAGCTCTGAGAGGTCCAGCAGCTGACTCAAGGACACAACAAAGTAGGAATGGAGACAGGACTAGACTTTTAAAAAAGGACTTAGGGCCATGGAACTGAAGCAAAATAAACCGGGAGGGGACCTTTGGAAATGTTTCGCCACCTCCCCACCAACACACACATGCCTTTTTGTGTTGTTCATATGAGGAACCTGGACCCAGAGTGGTTCAGAACAGACTCAGCTTCACACAGCAATTCTGGTGGTGACTTGGGAACAAAACCCAGAGGACTCGGGCCTCGCAGACCTGGGTACTTCCTGAGGAAGTGGCAGTCTAGGAGTCACAGTCCAGAGAAGCCCCTCTCTGCTAACTGCCAAGACAGGGCCTCCCAGGGTAACATTGATTTGACTGCCTTGGCCTTTGAGCTCCTCAAATCCAACATGCATGGGTCCAGCTCACATTTCCCCTCTCCCATGCGCTCCTTTGTCTGCATGTATATGTGTCCTCCTGCCTGTGGCATCGCTGTTGCCCAAATGGCAGCCCAGCCCCACCCAACCCTGGACCAAGCACACCTGCCACATGCTTCCCATCCATATTGCCTACAGGGCTAGGCATTTCTTGAACATTCTCTTATGTAATTTATTCCTCCCAATTATCATTCTCCATCTCCCAGTTTAGCAGGTGGAAACCTAAAGGACCAGAGAAAGATAGTGACTGGCCCAAAGTCACACAGTGAGTCTTAGCCCGAATCCCTCCTCCTCATAATGATCCTCCTCATTTTACATGTTTCTGCCCATTCTATCCCACACTGATTTCTCAGCCCTCAGAGTTCCTCTGGCACTTATCTTTGTCTTAATCACCCCCTTAAACTTGTGCAATTTTCTCTGTGCCCTCTGCCTTATGTGCAGCCTAAAATCCTCCTGTTTCCTCATAGCTGATCCACCAAGTCTAGTTGACTTTCTCCTTTCTGCCTTTCATATCCACCTTCTTTCCTCATCCTCTGCCACTGTCCTGTTTCAGTCTCAAAACCCCTCAAATGAACAACCTCAAGTCTACTCCCTAGCCCCCTGCTTCCAGAGTGGCCATTCACTGCATGAATTCAGGTGCATAAATGGTTGGATGATGAATGAAATTTGGATTCAGCTCTGTGATTGTGCATTGTTGCTTAAGAGAGCCTGCGTGACATCACTTGTTGCCTGCCAGTTTTCCCTCTGCTCCAGGATGTGAATTCTCTAGGAGGGGGTTTGGGTCAGTTAATTCAGGGTAATGTGACCCAACAGTCCAAATTAGATCTAGTTAGACCTTGAGCAATGAGGTGTGGTGGAAGAAAAGGCATGCAGGATGGAAATTGAGAGGGCTTATGAAGTAGGTGCTATTATTTCCCCTCGCCCTTATAGGTAAGGAAACTAAGGCCCAGGGAGACAGTTCTAAGAGGAAAGTTTGTAACAGTGAACATATACATGAAGAAAAAAGAAACATCTCAAATAAATAACCTAACCTTACACCACAAGGAACTAGAAGAGCAAACTAATTCCAAGGTTAGCATAAGGAAGGAAATAACAAAGATCAGAGGATAAAGGAAATAGAGCCTAGAAAAGCAATAGAAAAAAAATCAATACAACTAAGAGTTAGTTTTTTGAAAATACAAATAAAATCAAATACTTAGCTAGACGAAGAAAAAACAAAGGAGGCTGGGTGTGGTGGATCACGCCTGTAATCCCAGCAATTTGGAAGGCAGAGGTGGGCAGATCACCTGAGGTCAGGAGTTCGAGACCAGCCTAACCAACATGGTGAAACCCCATCTCTACTAAAAATACAAAATTCGCTGGGCATGGTGGTGCATGTTTGTAATCCCAGCTACTCGGGAGGCTGAGGCAGAAGAATCACTTGAACCAGGGAGGCGGAGGTTGTGGTGAGCCGAGGTTGCGCCATTGCACTCCATCCTGAGAAATAAGAGTGAAACTCTGTTTCAAAAAAAAAAGAAAGAAAGGCTATACATATAAAATCAGAAATGAAAGAGGAGATGTTACAACTGATACCAAAGAAATATAATGGATCATAAGAGACTTCTGTGCACAATTGTATGCCAACAATTTGGATAACCTAGAAGAAACTGATAAATTTCTACAAACATACAACCTATTGAAACTGGATTGTGAAAAAGTAGAAAATCTGAACAGACCAATAACAAGTAAGGCAATTGAATCAGTAATCAAAAATCTCCCAGTGAAGAAAAACCCAGGATCTGATTGCTTCACTGGTGAATTCTACCAAACATTTAAAGAATAATTAATACCAATTCTTCTCAAACTTTTCCAAAAAATGGAGGAGGAGGAAACACTTCCTAACCCTTTAACAAGACCAGCATTATCCTGGTACCAAAACCAGACAAAGACACCTTAAGAAAAGAAAACTGACTGGGCCCGGTGGCTCACACCTGTAATCTCAGCACTTTGGGAGGCCGAGGCGGGTGGATCACCAGAAGTCAGGAGTTCGAGACCAGCCTGGCCAACATGAGGAAACCCCGTCTCTACTAAAAATACAAAAATTAGCCAGGGGTGGTGGCTACTAGGGAGACTGAGGCAGAAGAATCACTTGAACCCAGGAGGCGGAGGTTGCAGTGAGCCGAGATCGCGCCATTGCTCTCCAGCCTGGGCAACAAGAACAAGACTCTGTCTCAAAAAAAAAAAAAAAAGAAAAGAAAAGAAAACTGCAGGCCAATATCCCTGATGAACATAGAGACAAAATTCCTCAACAAAATCCTAGCAAACTAAATTTAACAGTATATTAAAAGGATCATTCACCACAATCCAGTGGTATTTATCCATGCAATCTTTATCATGCATCACACACAAAAATCAGTTCAAAGTGGATTAAAAACTGAGATGTAAGATCTGAAACCATAAAACTCCTAGAAAAAAACAGGTGAAAAGCCCCATGACATTGTTTTTCTCAATGATTTTTTGATGTGACACCGAGAGCACAGGTAACAAAAGCAAAAATAAATGAGACTACATCAAGCTAAAAAGTTTCTGCACAGCAAAGGGAATAATCAACAGAATGAAAAGGTAACCTATAGAATAGGAGGAAGTATTTGTAAACCATATATCTGATAAAAGATTAATATGGACGAACCTTGAAAACTTCATGCTAAGTGAAATGAACCTGACACAGAAAGACAAATACTGGCCAGGTGCAGTGGCTCACGCCTGTAATCCCAACACTTTGGGAGGCTGAGGTGGGCGGATCACGAGGTCAAGAGATCGAGACCATCCTGGCCAACATGGTGAAATCCCGTCTCTACTAAAAATACAAAAATTAGCTGAGCATGGTGGCGGGCGCCTGTAGTCCCAGCTACTCTGGAGGCTGAGGCAGGAGAATCACTTGAACCCAGGAGGCAGAGGTTGCAGTGAGCCGAGATCGCACCACTGCACTCCAGCCTGGTGACAGAGCAAGACTCCTTCAAAAGAAAGAAAAAAAAAAAGACAAATACTGCATGGTCTCATATATATGTGTAATCTAAAAAAGATGAACTTGTAGAAAAAGAGTGTAGAAGTATAGTACCAGGGACCAAGAGCTAAAGGAACCAGGGAGATGTTGGTGAAAGGATGTAAACTTTCAGTTAAAGATGAATAAGTTCTGGGGACCTAATGCACACAGCCTGATGACTACAGTTAATAATGATGCATCATATACTTGAAATTTTCTAGGAGAGTAAATATTAAGTATTTTTACCACAAAAAATAACTATGTGAGGTCATAGATATATTATTAGCTTGATCATGATAATCATTTCACTTTGTATATGTTAATCAAAATATCACATTGTGCATCTTTATATATATAATAAAAATTAATAAATGGATGAATGAATGAATTGACTTAAAATTTTAAGAAAAAGAAAATTTGGGGCCAGGTGCAGTGGCTCACTCCTGTAATCCCAGCAACTTGAGAGGCCAAGGCAGGCAGGTCACTTGAGGTCAGGAGTTCAAGACCAGCCTGACCAACATGGAGAAACCCCGTCTCTACTAAAAATACAAAATTAGCCGGGCATGGTGGTGCACGCCTGTAATCCCAGCTACTTGGGAGGCTGAGGCAGGAGAATTGCTTGAACCCAGGAGGTGGAGGATTCAGTGAGCTGCAATTGCGCCACTGCACTCCAGCCTGGGCAGTAGAATGAGACTCTGTCTCGAAAAAGAAAGAAAGAAAAAGAAAAAGAAAATTTGGGGAAAACCACATACTATCTACCACCCAAACACAACCAGTGTTAGCACCTTGGTGTATTTAGTCTATATTCTAGACCTTAACAAATAAACAGAACATAGTTGGGATCAGGCTGTACTGTCAATTTTATGCTGCAATTTGCATGTAAATATTTTCCCATTAGAATTCTTTATAAACATTATTTAAATGGCTCCAAAAATATGTCACTGAATAGATATACTTACGGAATTCCTTCCTGTGTGGGTTTCAGCATTTCTTTCTTTTTTTTTTTTTTTTAATTTGTTTGACCATGTTTTAGGTTTGATTTTCTGTGTCTTATTTTGGGAGGTAATGTAAAGAAGGATGGTTGTTTGAAAGAGGTTAGGAAAAATAAGTAGGCTTTTTGGAAACGGTAGTATTTGAGGGGAACTTTGGAGTGTGTAATACATGCACAGGATAAACCCTTCAAACAACACAGGAAAGTATACAGTGAAAATTAAGTTTCTTTTTCACTGCTCACCCTCGGGTCCCCAGTTCTCCACTGGGGATCACCACCGTTACCACTTTTTATGGCCTTTGTGTGGCTACTCTAAGCCCATGCAAGTATGTGGGTGTGTTTTCTTTTATATATGTATTTTGAAAATTTCAGGCTTACTCAAAGTTTCTAAGAAAAGCACAAGGAACTCCTGTGTACTCTTCACTCAGATTCCCCAAATGTTAACATTTTCTCACATTTGCTTTATCCTACTCCATTTATCCCTGTCTCTCATATATGTGTCTGTGTTTGTATGTTTACTTCTTTTTTCCCCTCAACAAGTTGAGAATCAGTTGCAGACATAGTACTCCATTACCCTTAAATAATTCTGGGTGTATTTTGTAAATCAAGGGATTATCTTATGTAAACAGAGTAATTATCAAAATCAGAAAACTAAAAAATACGTAATACTATTAAATACATAATCTACAGACCTTATTCAGAACTAGCCAATTTCCTCAACAACATTCTTTATAGCAAAAGAAAAAAACAAATCATGTGCATTTAGTTGTCATATCTCTTTAGTCTCCTACAATCTGGAAGAGATCCTTGGTCTGTTTTTTTTTCAGATGGAGTTTTGCTCTTGTTGCCCAGTCTGGAGTGTTAATGGCAAGATCTCGGCTCACTGCAACCTCCGCTTCCCTGGTTCAAGCGATTCTCCTGCTTCAGCCTCCCAAGTAGCTGGGATTTCACAGGCATGCACCACCACGCCCAGCTAATTTTGTATTTTTAGTGAAGACAGCGTTTCACCACGTTGGTCAGGGTGGTCTTGAACTCCTGACCTCACGTAATCCACTCACCTTGGCCTCCCAAAGCACTGGGATTACAGGTGTGAGCCACTGTGCCCAGCCTCGGTCTTTCTTTATGGTTCATAACATTGTCATTTTTGGAGTTCAGGCTAGTTATTTGTAGGCTGTCCCTTAATGTAAGTTTGTCTGATGTTTCCTCATGATTACATACAGGTTATGGATTTTTTTTTTTTTTTGAGACAGAGTCTCGCTCTGTTGCCCAGGCTGGAGTGCAGTGGGGTGATATTGGCTCACTGCAACCTCCGCCTCCCAGGTTCAAGCGATTCTCCGGCCTCAGCCTCCTGAGTAGCTAGGATTACAGGCACCCACGACCACGCCAGGCTAATTTTTGTATTTTTAGTAGAGGTGGGGTTTCACCATGTTTGTCAGGCTGATCTCCAACGCCTGACCCTGTGATCTGCCTACCTCAGCCTCCCAAAGTGCTGGGATTACAGGAGTGAGCCACTGCACCCAGCCAGAGATTTTCAAATGCATTCTTTTTTTTTTTAATTATACTTTAAGTTTTAGGGTACATGTGCACAATGTGCAGGTTTGTTACATATGTATACATGTGCCATGTTGGTGTGCTACACCCAGTAACTCATCATTTAGCATTAGGTATATCTCCAAATGCTATCCCTCCCCTCTCCCCCCACCCCACAACAGGCCCCTGTGTGATGTTCCCCTTCCTGTGTCCACGTGTTCTCATTGTTCAATTCCCACCTATGAGTGGGAACATGCGGTGTTTGGTTTTTTGTCCTTGTGATAGTTTGCTGAGAATGATGGTTTCCAGCTTCATCCATGTCCCTACAAAGGACATGGACTCATCCTTTTTTATGGCTGCATAGTACTCCATGGTGTATATGTGCCACATTTTCTTAATCCAGTCTATCATTGTTGGACATTTGGGTTGGTTCCAAGTCTTTGCTATTGTGAATAGTGTCGCAATAAACATACGTGTGCATGTGTCTTTATAGCAGCATGATTTATAATCCTTTGGATATATACCCAGGAATGGGATGGCTGAGTCAAATGGTATTTCTAGTTCTAGATCCCTGAGGAATCCCCACACTGACTTCCACAATGGTTGAACTAGCTTATAGTCCCACCAACGGTGTAAAAGTGTTCCTATTTCTCCACATCCTCTCCAGCACCTGTTGTTTCCTGACTTTTTAATGATCACCATTCTAACTGGTGTGAGATGGTATCTCATTGTGGTTTTGATTTGCATTTCTCTGATGGCCAGTGATGATGAGCATTTTTTCATGTGTCTTTTGGCTGCATAAATGTCTTCTTTTGAGAAGTGTCTGTTCATATCCTTTGCCCACTTTTTGATGGGGTTGTTTTTTTCTTGTAAATTTGTTGGAGTTCATTGTAGATTCTGGATATTAGCCCTCTGTCAGATGAGTAGATTGCAAAAATTTTCTCCCATTCTATAGGTTGCCTGTTCACTCTGATGGTAGTTTCTTTTGCTGTGCAGAAGCTCTTGAGTTTAATTAGATCCCACTTGTCAATTTTGGCTTTCGTTGCCATTGCTTTTGGTGTTTTAGACATGAAATCCTTGCCCATGCCTATGTCCTGCATGGTAATGCCTAGGTTTTCTTCTAGGGTTTTTATGGTTTTAGGTCTAACATTTAAGTCTTTCATCCACCTTGAATTAATTTTTGTATAAGGTGTAAGGAAGGGATCCAGTTTCAGCTTTCTACATATGGCTAGCCAGTTTTCCCAGCACCATTTATTCAATAGGGAATCCTTTCCCCATTTCTTGTTTTTGTCAGGTTTGTCAAAGATCAGATGGTTGTAGATATGTGGCATTATTTCTGAGGGCTCTGTTCTGTTCCATTGATCTATATCTCTGTTTTGGTACCAGTACCATGCTGTTTTGGTTACTGTAGCCTTGTAGTATAGTTTGAAGTCAGGTAGCATGATGCCTCCAGCTTTGTTCTTTAGGCTTAGGATTGACTTGGCCATGCGGGCTCTTTTTTGGTTCCATATGAACTTTAAAGTAGTTTATTCCAATTCTGTGAAGAAAGTCATTGGTAGCTTGATGGGGATGGCATTGAATCTATAAATTACCTTGGGCAGTATGGCCATTTTCACGGTATTGATTGTTCCTACCCATGAGCATGGAATGTTCTTCCATTTGTTTGTATCCTCTTTTATTTCATTGAGCAGTGGTTTGTAGTTCTCCTTGAAGAGGTCCTTCACCTCCCTTGTAAGTTGGATTCCTAGGTATTTTATTCTGTTTGAAGCAATTGTGAATGGGAGTTCACTCATGATTTGGCTCTCTGGTTGTCTGTTATTGGTGTATAAGAATGCTTGTGATTTTTGCACATTGATTTTATATCCTGAGACTTTGCTGAAATTGCCTATCAGCTTAAGAAGATTTTGAGCTGAGACAAAGGGGTTTTCTAGATATACAATCATGTCATCTGCAAACAGGGACAATTTGACTTCCTCTTTTCCTAATTGAATACCCTTTATTTCCTTCTCCTGCCTGATTGCCCTGGCCAGAACTTCCAACACTATGTTGAATAGGAGTGGTGAGAGAGGGCATCCCTGTCTTGTGCCAGTTTTCAAAGGGAATGCTTTCAGTTTTTGCCCATTCAGTATGATATTGGCTGTGGGTTTGTCATAAATAGCTCTTATTATTTTGAGATATGTCCCATCAATACCTAATTTATTGACAGTTTTTAGCATAAAGGGCTGTTGAATTTTGTCAAAAGCCTTTTCTGCATCTATTGAGATAATCATGTGGTTTTTGTCATTGGATCTGTTTATATGCTGGATTACGTTTATTGATTTGTGTATGTTGAAACAGCCTTCTTGCATCCCAGGGATGAAGCCCACTTGATCATGGTGGATAAGCTTTTTGATGTGCTGCTGGATTCGGTTTGCCAGTATTTTATTGAGGATTTTTGCATCGATGTTCATCAGGGATATTGGTCTAAAATTCTCTTTTTTTGTTGTGTCTCTGCCAGGCTTTGGTATCAGGATGATGCTGGACTCATAAAATGATTTAGGGAGGATTCCCTCTTTTCCTATTGATTGGAAAAGTTTCAGAAGGAATGGTACCAGCTCCTCCTTGTACCTCTGGTAGAATTCGGCTGTGAATCCATCTGGTCCTGGACTTTTTTTGGTTGGTAAGCTATTAATTATTGCCTCAATTTCAGAGCCTGTTATTGGTCTATTCAGAGATTCAACTTCTTCCTGGTTTAGTCTTGGGAGGGTGTATGTGTCCAGGAATTTATCCATTTCTTCTAGATTTTCTAGTTTATTTGCATAGAGGTGTTTGTAGTATTCTCTGATGGTAGTTTGTATTTCTGTGGGATCGGTGGTGATATCCCCTTTATCATTTTTTATTGCGTCTGTTTGATTCTTCTCTCTTTTCTTCTTTATTAGTCTTGGTAGCGGTCTATCAATTTTGTTGATCTTTTCAAAAAACCAGCTCCTGGATTCATTGATTTTTTGAAGGGTTTTTTGTATCTCTATTTCCTTCAGTTCTGCTCTGATTTTAGTTATTTCTTGCCTTCTGCTAGCTTTTGAATGTGTTTTCTCTTGCTTCTCTAGTTCTTTTCATTGTGATGTTAGGGTGTCAATTTTAGATCTTTCCTGCTTTCTCTTGTGGGCATTTAGTGCTATAAATTTCCCTCTACACACTGCTTTGAATGTGTCCCAGAGATTCTGGTATGTTGTGTCTTTGTTCTTGTTGGTTTCAAAGAACATCTTTATTTCTGCCTTCATTTCGTTATGTACCCAGTAATCATTCAGGAGCCGGTTGTTCAGTTTCCATGTAGTTGAGCAGTTTTGAGTGAGTTTCTTAATCCTGAGTTCTAGTTTGATTGCAGTGTTGTCTGAGAGACAGTTTGTTATAATTTCTGTTCTTTTACATTTGCTGAGGAGTGCTTTACTTCCAACTATGTGGTCAATTTTGGAATAGGTGTGGTGTGGTGCTGAAAAGAATGTATATTCTGTTGATTTGGGGTGCAGAGTTCTGTAGATGTCTACTAAGTCCGCTTGGTGCAGAGGTGAGTTCAGTTCCTGGATATTCTTGTTAACTTTCTGTCTCGTTGATCTGTCTAATGTTGACAGTGGGGTGTTAAAGTCTCCCATTATTATTGTGTGGGAGTCCAAGTCTCTTTGTAGGTCTCTAAGGACTTGCTTTATGAATCTGGGTGCTCCCGTATTGGGTGCATATATATTTAGGATAGTTAGCTCTTCTTGTTGAATTGATCCCTTTACCATTATGTAATGGCCTTCTTTGTCTCTTTTGATCTTTGTTGGTTTAAAGTCTGTTTTATCCGAGACTAGGATTGCAACCCCTGCCTTTTTTTGTTTTCCGTTTGCTTGGTAGATCTTCCTCCATCCCTTTATTTTGAGCCTATGTGTGTCTCTGCATGTGAGATGGGTTTCCTGAATACAGCACACTGATGGGTCTTGACTCTATTCAATTTGCCAGTCTGTGTCTTTTAATTGGAACATTTAGCCCATTTACATTTAAGGTTAATATTGTTATGTGTGAATTTGATCCTGTCATTATGATGTTAGCTGGTTATTTTGCTCATTAGTTGATGCAGTTTCTTCCTAGCCTCAATGGTCTTTACAATTTGGCATGTTTTTGCAGTGGCTGGTACTGGTTGTTCCTTTCCATGTTTAGTGCTTCCTTCAGGAGCTCTTTTAGGGCAGGCCTGGTGGTAACAAAATTTCTCAGCATTTGCTTGTCTGCAGAGGATTTTATTTCTCCTTCACTTAGGAAGCTTAGTTTGGCTGGATATGAAATTCTGGGTTGAACATTCTTTTCTTTAAGAATGTTGAATATTGGCCCCCACTCTCTTCTGGCTTGTAGAGTTTCTGCCGAGAGATCAGCTGTTAGTCTGATGGGCTTCCCTTTGTGGGTAACCCGACCTTTCTCTCTGGCTGCCCTTAATATTTTTTCCTTCATTTCAACTTTGGTGAATCTGACAATTATGTGTCTTGGAGTTGCTCTTCTCGAGGAGTATCTTTGTGGTCTTCTCTGTATTTCCTGAATTTGAATGTTGGCCTGCCTTGCTAGATTGGGGAAGTTCTCCTGGATAATATCCTGCAGAGTGTTTTCCAACTTGGTTCCATTCTCCCCGTGACTTTCAGGTACACCAATCAGACATAGATTTGGTCTTTTCACATAGTCCCATATTTCATGGAGGCTTTGCTCATTTCTTTCTATTCTTTTTTCTCTAAACTTCTCTTCTCACTTCATTTCATTCATTTGATCTTCCATCACTGATACCCTTTCTTCCAGTTGATCGAGTCAGCTACTGAGACTTGTGCATTCGTCACATAGTTCTCGTGCCTTGGTTTTCAGCTCCATCAGGTCCTTTAAGGACTTCTCTGCATTGGTTATTCTAGTTAGCCGTTTGTCTAATTTTTTTTCAAGGTTTTTAACTTCTTTGCCATTGATTCGAACTTCCTCCTTTAGCTCAGAGTAGTTTGATCATCTGAAGCCTTCTTCTCTCAACTCGTCAAAGTCATTCTCTGTCCACCTTTGTTCTGTTGCTGGTAAGGAGCTGCGTTCCTTTGGAGGAGGAGTGGCACTCTGATTTTTAGAGTTTCCAGTTTTTCTGCTCTGTTTTTTCCCCATCTTTGTGGTTTTATCTACCTTTGGTCTTTGATGATGGTAACATACAGATGGGGTTTTGGTGTGGATGTCCTTTCTGTTTGTTAGTTTTCCTTCTAACAATCAGGACCCTCAGCTGCAGGTCTGTTGGAGTTTGCTGGAGGTCCACTCCAGACCCTGTTTGCCTGGGTATCAGCAGCGGAGGCTGCAGAACAGCAGATATTGGTGAACAGCAAATGTTGCTGCCTGATCGTTTCTCTGGAAGTTTTGTCTCAGAGGAGTACCCAGCCATGTGAGGTGTCAGACTGCCCCTACTGGGGGGTGCCTCCCAGTTAGGCTACTCGGGGGTCAGGGACCCACTTGAGGAGGCAGTCTGTCCATTCTCAGATCTCCAGCTGCATGCTGGGAGAACCACTACTCTCTTCAAAGCTGTCAGATAGGGACATTTAAGTCTGCAGAGGATTCTGCTGCCTTTTGTTTGGCTATGCCGTGCCCCCCAGAGGTGGAGTCTACAGATGCAGGCAGGCCTCCTTGAGCTGCGGTGGGCTCCACCCAGTTCGAGCTTCCTGGCCACTTTGTTTACCTACTCAAGCCTCAGCAATGGTGGGCACCCCTCCCCCAGCCTCGCTGCTGCCTTGCAGTTTGATCTCAGACTGCTGTGCTAGCAATGAGTGAGGCTCCGTGGGTGTAGGACCCTCCAAGCCAGGGGCAGGATATAATCTCCTGGTGTGCCGTTTGCTAAGACCATTGGAAAAGTGCAGTATTAGGGTGGGAGTGACCCGTTTTCCAGGTGCTGTCACCCCTTTCTTTGACTAGGAAAGGGAATTCCCTGACCCCTTGTGCTTCTCGGGTGAGGCGATGCCTCGCCCTGCTTTGGCTCATGCTTGTTGCACTGCACCCACTGTCCTGCACCCACTGTCCGACACTCCCCAGTGAGATGAACCCAGTACCTCAGTTGGAAATGCAGAAATCACCTGTCTTCTGCATCTCTCACGCTGGGAGCTGTAGACTGGAGCTGTTCCTATTCGGCCATCTTGGCTCCCTCAAATGCATTCTTTTGACATGTATTAGTTAACTTTCCAGTCTAAGGGAGCATTTTCCCTTGTACATTTATTTATTTATATCCTCATGAGCTCATGGTTGTTGACTTAGTTCATTTTGTGTTGCTATAACAGAATCCCTGAGGCTGGGTAATTTATAAAGAAAGGAGGTTTACTTAGCTCCTGATTCTGCAGGCTGGATGTTCCATGGCGTAGCCCTGGCTTCTGATGAGGACTTTTGTGCTGTGTCATAATGTGGCAGAGAAGGTCGAAGAGGAGGTGAACATATGCAAAGAGACAAAATCGGAAGGGGTGCCCTGGCTTTATAACAACCCACTCTTGGGGTAATTAATTGATTCCTGTGAGAACTAACCCAGTCTTGCCAGAGTGAGAACTCACTCGCTACCTTCAAAACAGCATGAAGCGATTCATGAGGAATCTGCTCCCACTGACAAACACCTCCCACTAAGCCTCAACTCCCAACACTGCCACACTGGGGATCAAAATTCAACATGAGTTTTGGTGGGGACAAACAAACCATATCCAAACCACAGCAGTTGTCTATTTTACTCAATTGGTTATTACGCATTAATAAATATCGTTCTTTATTCTGATGTTCAAATACTCTATATTTGACCAGTAGGAAGCCCTCCAAACTCCTGTGTCCTTTGGCATGTCTCCATCTTACTTTGAGCACCTCCTTGATTTCTGGTACCACAAGATGCTCTAGGTCCATCTTGTATTTTAACTACCACATCCCTGGAATCAGCCAGTTTTCCAAAGAGTCCTGATTCTTTTTGGTAGAGAATACAATTTTTAAAAAAGAGCAGGAGTAGCTATACTTATTTTAGACAAAATAGATTTCAAGGCAAAAACTGTAAGAAGAGACAAAAAAGTCACTATATAATGATAAAGGGGTCAATTCAGCAAGATAATATGACAATTTTAAGTATATATGCACCCAGAACTGGAGCACACAGATATATAAAACAAAGATTATTAGACCTAAGAGAGAGATAGGCCCTGATATAACAGCTGGAGACATCAACACCCCATTTTCAGCATTGGACAGATCTTCCAAACAGAAAATCAACAAAGAAACATCAGACTTAATATCCACTATAGGCTAAATGAATCTAATAGATATTTACAGAATATTTCATCCAATGGCTACAGAATACACATTCTTTTCCTCAGCACATGGATCATTCTCAAAGATAGATCATATGTTAGGTCACAAAACAAGTCTTAAAATGTTCAAAAAAATTGAAATAATATCAAGCATCTTCTCTGACCACAATGGAATAAAACTAGAAATAAATAGCAAGAGGAATTTTGGAACTATAAAAATATATAGAAATTAAACTCTATGCTCCTGAATGACCAGTGGGTCAATGAAGAAATTAAGAAGGAAATGAAAAAAAATTATTGAAACAAATGATAATGGAAATACAAAAAACCACCAAAGCCTATGGGATACAGCAAAAGTAGTACTAAGAAGAAAGTTTATAGCTATAAATGCCTACATCAAAAAAAGAGGAAAATTTTCAAATAATCTAATGATTCATCTTAAAGAACTAGAAAAGCAAGAGCAAATCAAACCCCAAATTAGTAGAAGAAAATAAACAATAAAGATCAGAGGAGAAATAAATGAAATTGAAATGAAAAAAAATGCAAAAGATCAGTGAAAAAATGTTGATTTCTTGAAAAGTTAAACACAATTGCCAAACCTTTAGCCAGACTAAAAAAAAAGAGAGAAGATACAAATTAATAAAATCAGAAATGAAAAGGAGACATTTCAACTGATACTGCAGAAATTCAAAGGATTATCAGTGACTTCTATGAGCAACTCTATGCCAATAAATTGGAAAATCTAGACGAAATGGACAAATTCCTAGATACACACAACGTGTCAAGATTGAACCAGGAAAAAACCCAAAATCTGAACAGACCAAAAGCAAATAACAAGATTGAAACCATAACAAAAAGTCTCCCAGTAAAGACAAGCTAAGGACCTGATGGCTTCCCTGCTGAACTCTAGCAAACATTTAAGGAAGAAGTAATACGAGTCCCACTCAAACTATTCCAAAAATTAGAAGAGGAAAGGCTGGGTGCGGTGGCTCACACCTGTAATCCCAGCACTTTGGGAGGCCAAGGCAGGTGGATCACCTGAGGTCGGGAGTTCAAGACCAGCCTGACCAACATGGACAAACCCCATCTTTACTAAAAATACAAAAATTAGCCAGGCGTGGTGGTGCATGCCTGTAATCCCAGCTACTAGGGAGGATGAGGCAGGAGAATCACTTGAACCTGGGAGGCGGAGGTTGCAGTGAGCCGAGAGTGCACCATTGCACTCCAGCCTGCACAACAAGAGTGAAACTCTGACTCAAAAAAAAAAAAAAAAAGACGAGGAAAGAATACTTTCAAATTCATTCTACAAGGTCAGTATTACCCAGATACCAAAACCAGACAAAGACACATCAAAAAAAGAAAACTACAGGCCAATATCTCTGATGAATATTGATGCAAAAATCCTCAACAAAATACTAGCAAACTGAATTCAACAATACATTAGAAAGATCATTCATCATGACCAAGTGGGATTTATCCCTGGGATGCAAGGATGGTTCAACATATGCAAATCAATTAATGTGATACATAATGTCAACAGAATGAAGGATCAAAACCATATGATCATTTAAATTGATGCTGAAAAGTATTTGATAAAATTCAACATCCATTCATGATTAAAAAAAAACCCTCAAAGACTGGGTATAGAAGGAATATAACTCAACATAATAAAAGCCATATATGACAGACCCACAGCTAGTATCATACTGAATGGGGAAAAACTGAAAGCTCTTCCTCCAAGATCTGGAAAATGAAAAAGATGCCCACTTTCACCAGTGTTATTTAATAGTACTGGAAGTCCTAGCTAGAGCCATCAGATAAGAGAAAGATATAAAGAAAAAAGACCCAGACCACAAAAGACCCAGAACAGCCAAAGCTATCCTAAGCAAAAATAACAAAACTGGAGGAATCACATTACCTGACTTCAATTTATACTACAGAGTTATAGTAACCAAAACAGCACGACACTGGCATAGCAACAGACACATAAACCAGTGGAACAGAATAGAGAGCCCAGAAACAAATCCACACATCTACAGTGAACTCACTTTTGACAAAGGTGCTGAGAACATATACTGGGGAAAAGACAGTCTCTTCGATAAATGGTTCTGGGAAAACTGGATATCCATATGCAAAATAATGAAAGTAGACCCCTATCTCTTGCCATATAAAAAATCAAATCAAAATGGATTAAAGTCTTAAAACTAAGACCTCAAACTATGAAACTACTACAAGAAAACATTGGGGGAAGATCTCCAGGACACTGAGCTGGGCAAAAAATTCTTGAGCACAACAACCCACAAGCACAGGCAACTAAAGCAAAAATGGGCAAATAGGATCACATCAAGATAAAAAGCTTCTGCACAGCAAAGGATACAATCAGCAAAGTGAAGAGGCAATCCACAGAATGAGAGAAAATATTTGCAAACTACCCGTCTGACAAGGGATTAATAGCCAGAATACAGCCGGGCATGATGGCTCACACCTGTAATCCCAGCACTTTGGGAGGCTGAGGCAGGTGGATCACATGAGGTCAGGAGTTCAGGACCAGCCTGGCCAACATGGTGAGACCCCCGTCTCTACTAAAAATACAAAATTAGCCGGGCGTTGTGGTGCATGCTTGTAATCCCAGCTACTCAGAAGAATCGCTCGAACCTGGGAGGTGGAGGTTGCGGTGAGCTGAGATTGCACCATTGTACTCCAGCCTAGGTGACAAGAGCGAAACTCTGTCTCAAAAAAAATAAAAACCAGAATATATAAGGAGCTCAAAAAATGGGCAAAAGATTTGCATAGACATTTCTCAAAAGAAGATATACCAATGGCAAACAGGTATATGAAAAGGTGATCATCAGAGAAATGCAAATCAAAACTACAATAAGATATCATTTCACCCCAGTTAAAAAGGCAGGCGAAAAACAGGCAGCAACAAATGCTAGTGAGGATGTGGAGAAAAGGGAACCTTCATACACAGTTATTAGGAATGTAAATTAGTACAATCACTATGAAGAACAATTTAGAGGTTCCTTAAAAAACTAAAAATTGAGCTATCATATGATCCAGCAATCCTACTGTGGGTATATATCCAAAAGAAAAGAAATCGTCATATCAAAGAGATATCTGCACTCCTGTGTTTGTTGCAGTACTGTTTAAAATAGCTAAGATTTGGAAGTGACCTAAATGTCCATCAACAGATGAGGGGATAAAGACAATGTGGTACATGTACACAATGGAATAATATTCAGCCATAAAAAAGAATGAGATTGGCCGGGCGTGGTGGCTCACACCTGTAATCCCAGCACTTTGGGAGGCCGAGGCAGGCAGATCACGAGGTCAGGAGTGCGAGACCATCCTGGCCAACATGGTGAAACCCCGTCTCTACTAAAAATACAAAAATTAGCCAGGTGTGGTGGCATGTGCCTGTAGTTCCAGCTACTTGGGAGGCTGAGGCAGGAGAATCGCTTGAACCTGGGCGGCAGAGGTTGCAGTGAGCCAAGATGGCACCACTGCACACACCAGCCTGGCGACAGAGCAAGATCCCATCTTAAAAAAAATCTTAAAAAAAAAAAAAGAGATCCTATCATTTGAACACCATAGATGGAACTAGAGATCATTGGTAAGTGAAATAAGCCAGGCACAGAAAGACAAACAAACATTGCACGTTCTCACTTATTTGTGGGATCTAAAAATCAAAACAATTGAACTCATGGGCATAGAGAGTAGAAGGATGGTTACCAGAGGCTGGGAAGGGTAGTGACAAGGGAGGAAATGCAGGGAAGATTAATGGGTACAAAAAAAATAGTCAGAAAGAATGAATAAGTGTTTGATAGCAAAACAGGGTGACTATAGTCTATAATAATTGTACATTTTAAAATAACTAAAAGAGTGTAATTGGATTGTTTGTGACTCAAAGGACGAATGCCTGAGGGGATGGATACCCCATTCTCCATAATGTGCTAATTTCTCATTGCATGCCTGTAACAAAACACCATATACATAAATATACATACCTACTATATCCCACAAAAATTAAAAATAGAAAGAGGAAAGAAAAAGAAAAGCACATAGAAGAAAATGAAGATAAAGTACCAAAAATATCACCAGAAGAAATCACCATGTGCATCTTTGTATGATTACATCATCTTTGTATATAGTTATAGATATATTTTACAAATATAAATTATGATTTTTGTAACCTGTGTTGTCACTATTAAAACTTTCACAAATGTTAAAAAATAGAGAATTCTGCAAATAAAGTAGATTGTATCCATATAATGGAGGAATACTATGCAATCATTCAAATGCATGCTAAAGGCAGACAAAAAAATTTGAATTGGGTTATGGTCAAAAAGAACCTTAGCCTAACCTTAAAGCTTTAAAAAATTTTAAGGAGCCCGGCGTGGTGGCTGACGCCTGTAATCCCAGCACTTTGGGAGGCCGAGGCGGGCAGATCACGAGGTCAGGAGATCAAGACCATCCTGGCTAACACAGTGAAACCCCATCTCTACTAAAAATACAAAAAATTAGCCAGGTGTGGTGGCGGGCACCTGTAGTCCCAGCTACTCGGGAGGCTGAGGCAGGAGAATGGTGGGAATCCAGGAGGCAGAGCTTGCAATGAGCCAAGATCGCGCCACTGCACTCCAGCCTGGGCAACAGAGCAAGACTCCGTCTCAAAAAAAAAAAAAAATTAAGGCCAGGTGTGGTGACTCATGCCTGTAATCCCAGCACTTTGGGAGGCCAAGGCAGTAGGATGATCACAAGGTCAAGAGATCTAGACCATCCTGGCCAATGTAGCGAAATCTCATCTCTACTAAAAATACAAAAAATTAGGTGGGCGTGGCATGCGCCTGTAGTTCCAGCTACTTGGGAGGCTGAGGCAGGAGAATAGCTTGAACCTGGGAGGCAGAGGTTGCAGTGAGCTGAGATTGTGCCACTGCACTCCAGCCTGGGTGACAGAGCAAGACTCCATCTCAAAAAAAAAAAAAAAAATTTAAGGAGAAGCTAGTTCTATATTACTTGCATAATTAAAAATTATTTAAAAATAAAAATAAGGATAAAGGAATAAGAAAATTACACATCTACAGGCCGAGCACGGTGGCTCACGCCTGTAATCTCAGCACTTTGGGAGGCTGAGGTGGGCGGATCATGAGATCAGGAGTTTGAGACCAGACTGGCCAACGTGGTGAAACCCTGTCTCTACGAAAAATGCAAAAATTAGCTGAGCGTGGTGGCAGGAGCCTGTAATCCCAGCTACTCGGGAGGCTGAGGCAGGAGAATCGTTTGAACCCGGGAGGCAGAGGTTGCAGTGAGCCAATATCGTGCCATTGCACTCCAGCCTGGGCAACAAGGCGAGACTCCGTCTCAAAAAAAAAAAAAAAGAAAGAAAGAAAAGAAAATTACACATCTACATATCTTTGAAAGATATCAAAGTATAGTATTAAGTTAAAAAGGAAATTGCAAAGCAATAGCTGTAGTGTGATCCTATTTTTGATAAAAATCTATTTCCTATTAGTAGGATATAAAGAAAAATATATACCAAATATATAGTTATATATATAGTATATGTAATGCATATAACTATGTAAGTATATAGTTATATATAAAAATATATACCAGATATATATCAAATATATAGTTATCTTGGGAGTGTGGGATTATGAGGGATTTTTCACTTTCTACATTGAATATTTATGTAACGTTCAATTTTTTTTTTTTTTTTTTTTTTTTTTTTGAGACAAGAGTCTCACACTGCTGCCCAGGCTGGAATGCAGTGGTGTGATCTTGGCTCACTGCAAATTTTGCCTTATGGGTTCAAGCGATTTTCCTGCCTCAGCCTCCCGAGTAGCTGGCATTACAGGTGCTCACCACCACGCCTGGCTAATTTTTGTATTTTTAGTAGATACGGGGTTTTGCTATGTAGGCCAGGCTGGTCTCGAACTCCTGACCTCGTGTTTCACCCGCCCCGGCCTCCCAAAGTGCTGGGATTACAGGCATGAGCCACTGCACCCAGCCACGTTCAAATTTTTATAACATGTATGTATCACTTTTGTAAGCAGAAAAAAATTGAAGATATATATCTTTAAATATTCTCACCCCCATATCCTTTACTAGTCAGAGTTCTTGAATTAAAGCAATGGCAGTAACTCTGGTTAAATGTAGCAGAAAACACTATTCTTAAAAGATGTGGTAGAGTCAATTACTGTTTGCTGAATTTCCCAGTCCTCTTAGAGGAAGAGGAGGCCATGTCACTAGCTCTGACCAATGAGCCAGAGAACTGGTGCTCAACCCTCCTGCACTCTCTTCCTCTGCTATGACATCCATAAAGGCCTTGGGTACTAGATGAGATAGCCACAAGATGATGGAGCTTCCATCAGCCTGGATACTTTAGTTACCTCTTGGAAGGGAGCTGTTCTGACCTGCAGTACATTTTGCTTAAGCAAGAAATAAACTTGTGTGTGTCAAGTCATTGAGATTTGGGCTTTTAAACTGTTATTGGCCAGACACAGTGGCTTATGTTTGTAATCCCAGCACTTTGGGAGGCCAAGATGGGCAGATGGCCCAGGAGCTCAAGACTGGCTGGGGTAACATGGCAAAACCCTGTCTCTACAAAAAATACAAAAATTAGCTGGGTGTGTTGTTGTGCACCTGTGGTCCCAGCTACTTACTTGGGAGGCTGAAGTTGATGCATCACCTGAACCTGGGGAAATCAAGGCTACTGTGAGTCATGATCACACCACTGCACTCCAGCCTGGGAGACAGCATGACACTCTGTCTCAAAAAAGTAAAATAAAATAAAATATTATTATTCAAAGCATAAGCCAACCTACCCTGACTAAGAGAAAGGGGTGTCAGGTAATCCAGGGGATCCATGAGAGGCCTGGAGAACCAGGCAGGGTCAGGAACCAAGGATGACGTGACATAACACAGCTAAGATTTCCATCACAGCCCCAACTGCAGATGAAAATACCTTCCATCTTCTCTAGGTCAATCCTGGGCCCATAAATTGCTCTGTCGGGAGCCACTAAAAACTCACATTCCCCAACTTCTACCCGGCCCTCTATGCTCTCTGGCAATCTTGTTTCCTGATCAGTTCTCCAAATCTTCATGGTCGCTCTTCCAAACTCCCATCCTCCTCAGCGTTTTCACAATTCTACTTTACCTTTACCCTCGGCAGATGACCTCATCTCCTACCGGATTGAAAAGAGAAGACCTCAGACAACGATGTCTTCTACTCCTTGACATGGAGTACATACAAACTCCTGAGCATCCCAATCTGACGACTCTTTGCTCTTTCCCTCCTATTCCAGGGGAAGAGGTGCCCCTTTTCTTGTTGACTAATCCTTCCACCTGAATTCTGTGCCCCATTCCCTTCTACTTTCTCAGGAAACTTGATCTCTGAGTTCCCTCTCTCCCTCCCTTCTGTATTTTCAGCCTTTTCCTTTCTCTGACGTGGCCTTCAAACATGTTCAAGTCTCTTGAATCTTTTTTTTTTTTTAGATGGAGTCTCACTCTGTCGCCCAGGCTGGAGTGCAGTGGAGGGATCTCAGCTCACTGCAACCTCCGCCTCCCAGGTTCAAGCAATTCTCTGCCTCAGCCTCCCTAGTAGCTGAGATTACAGGTGCCCGCCACCACGCCCGGCTAATTTTTTTGTATTTTTAGTAGAGATGGGGTTTCACCATCTTGGCCAGGTTGGTCTTGAATTCCTGACCTCGTGATCCACCCGCCTCAGCCTCCCAAAGTGCTGGGATTATAGGAGTGAGCCACCGCACCCAGCCTAAGTCTCTTGAAACTTAAAAAAAAAATCCTTCGCTATTGTTTCTTAAAAAGTCAAAATTAAATTTACCATGTGACCCGGCAAGAGAAATGGAAATACATGTCCACACAAAGACTTGTACTTGGGTGGTTATAACAACATTATTTATGATATCCAAAAAGTGGAAACAACCCAAATGTCATTCAACCAGTGAGTGCAGTTAAGCAAAATATGGTATATTTATTAAATAAAATACTATTCAGCAATTAAAAACAATAAAGTACTGATATATGATACACCATAAATAAACCTCAAACTCAAAAACATTATGCTTGGTGAAAGAAACAAATCATAAGAGAACACATATTGTATGATGTCATTTATATTAAATTCTCCTATCTAAAAAGCAAATCCATAGACAGAAAGTAGTTTAATGGCTGTCTGGTGTGATAGAGAGGGACTACAAGGGATGTTTTGGGGGTGGTAGAGATGTTCCAAAAGTGGATTGTAGTGATGATCGTACGACTTTGTAAGCCTGCTAAAATTAATTTAATTGTGTACTTAAAGTAGGTGAATTTTACGCATTGCAATTATACCTCAATAAATATATTTAAAAATAAAAACACTGACTCAATTCCTCATCATTCTTTAGCTTCTGCCCTATTTATCTCCTCCCTGTCATGGGCAAATACAGATGTTCCTTGACTTTGATGGAGTCACGTCCAATAAACCCATTTGTAAGTTGAAAATATCATAAGTCAAAAATGCATTTAATGCATCAAACCTACCAAGCATCATAGTTTAGCCTAGCATACCTTAAATGTGTTCAGAACACTTATATTAGCATACAGTCAGGCAAAATCATCCAACACAAAGCCTATTTTATAGTAAAGTGTTGAACATCTCACATAGGAGTATCGTACCACCTATCACTAGCCCAGGAAAAAATAAAATTCAAAGTGTAGCTTCTATTGAATGCATATCACTTTTGCACATCTTAGTCAAAAAATCATAAGTCAAACCATGGTAAACCAGGAACTGTCTGTAGCTTAAGAATATTGTTTGCAGCCGGGTGTGGTGGCTCACGCCTGTAATCCCAGCACTTTGGGATGCCAAGGTGGGTGGATCACCTGAGGTAAGGAGTTCGAGACCAGCCTGACCAACATGGTGAAACCCCCTCTCTACTAAATGCAAAAATATTAGCCAGGCATGGTGGTGCATACCTGTAATCCCAGCAACTTGGGAGGCTGAGGCAAGAGAATCACTTGAACCTGGAGGCAGAGGTTTCAGTGTGCCAAGATTGCACCATTGCACTCCAGCCTGGGCAACAAAAGCAAAACTCTGTATAAAAAAAAAAAAAAAAGAATGTTGTTTGCACTATTGTCCATAATTCCTCACCTCTGGTTCGCTTTTTAATCCTTTTTTCGTCTGTCACCTCTTAACCCATTGTATTTTGCCTTCCACTTTTTCCTTCTTAAGCCACTGTCATTTGCCATCCACTCCCACTACTCCATGGAAAGTGCTCATCACCAGTGGTCTTGTTGCTAAATCTGGTGGATTTAAATCAGACCTTGTCTGAGTAACATTTGGCACTGTTGAGCTCTCCCCTCCATTTGGAAGGAGATTTGCCCTTGGTTTCTGTGACACTGCACTCTCCTGGCTTTACTCTTTACTCTCTGGCCACTACTTCTCAGTTCCTTTTGTGGGCCCCTGTTTCTCGGCCCTTTTGGTAAATGTTTTTGTTTGATAAGGTTATGTCCAGCCCTTTTCTCTTCTCATTCTGTGCGGTCTTGGTAGATGACCTCACCCATTCCTATAGCTTTGATAACCATCTGCATGTTGATGGTTCCCAACTCTATCGCTCCAGCCTACATTTCTTTCCTGCATTTCATATCCACATGCCCAACTGTAGCAGGACGAGCCACAAACAAAACCCCTCAGACATCGAGTTAAAGAAGGAAGGGCTTTATTTGGCTGGGAGCATCGGCAAGACTCACGTCTCAAAAACCGAACTCCCCGAGTGAGCAATTCCTGTCCCTCTTAAGGGCTTACAACTCTAAGAGGGTCCATGTGAGAGGGTAGTGAACGATCGAGCAAGCAAGGGGTACGTGACTGGGGACTGCATGCACCGGTAATTAGAATGGAACACAACAGGACAGGGATTTTCACAGTGCTTTTCCATACAATGTCTGGAATCTATAGATAACATAACTGGTTTAGGTCAAGGGTCAATCTTTAACCATGCCCAGGGTGTGGCACCGGACTGTCTGCCTGTGGATTTCATTTCTGGCTTTTAGTTTTTACTTCTTCTTTATTTGGAGGCAGAAATTGGGCATAAGACAATATGAGGAGTGGTCTCCTCCCTTACAACTGCCTCCTGGAAATCTCCCCTTGGACATTCCAGACACTTAAAATTTGGCAGGTCCAAAATTGAATTCAGTATTTTCCCCAGAAACCTGTTCCTCTTTGGGTGTTCTCTGTCTCAGTGAATGGTTCCATCATCCACTCAGCTACCTCAGCCATTAAACCCAGGCTTCCTCTCTGACCCACTCTGTCAACCATCACATACAATCCATCACTAATCATGTTGATTTTTTATCTCCTAAATATTCTATATGTCAGAGATTCGACACACAGGCTTATGGATCCTGGAGGATTCCAAAGCATTCATGAACGTGCTGAATTGTAGACAAAATTTGGTCTATAATATCTAGTGGCATTTTTCTGGGGAGAGTCTGCAGGCCATGGCTTTCATTCACAGACAGGTCTATGACTGAACAAAAGGTTTAGAACCACTTCTCTAAATGCATCCATTCCTCCTCATCCATCCTCCCACCCTGACCAGATATAGTCACTACAGAGGACTATGTCTCCCAATAACAGCCTCTTTGCTCTCTTAACAGCTGCAAATAAGGAGGGGATCTTGCTGTGGCCATGGGCAGAGGCCAGCAGTGCTGGATGCTCTGTGCCCCAGGTGTGCCACTGTGGCCTGCTCCCCTCCCCACATGTCCACAGGTCACTTACTCTTTTTTCCTTTTCCTCCCCTCCCCCATCTCTCTTTCTTCATCTTCTTTTCTGTTTCGCTCATTCTCTTTCCCTTCCCCAGCTTGTCTCATGCTTCCTTAACGCTCTGATTGTAGGGCATTGGGATCTTTGACACACATAGCTTGAAGCCTCTTAAAACCAGGACTAGAGGCAGCATTCACCCTGCTCATTGGCTCCCACTGGCAGAGCCCTCAACACCCCCTCCATGGAAGAGGAAAGGGAAGTGGGAGGGAGGCTGAGCTTGGAGATGTGGGGCCAGTAATTAGGGAGACCTCAGCCCCAAGAATAGCTGTAGTGTTAGGAGGAATATGGGGGGCAGCTCAAAGAATCATAGACCCGAAAATCCTTGATTAAAACTTAAAGTTGGGAAGACGTTTTACGTTCTCTAACCTGATCTTTCCCCCATCTCTTACAGATGGTGCTTGATTCCTTTTTTTCCTCAACTCATATTTCCAACAACAAGTCCTATTGGCTTTACCTCAAAATATATTCCACTCTGTTCTATTGATCTCTGTATGCATTCTTTCTTTAACACCACGGTGATTATTATAAAATGTATATTTGGTCTTCCCCATTTCCTGACATACAACTCCTAAAATCCTTTAAAATCTCCAAAGTGATGTCTATTTATATGTTAATGAGTTGGCTGATGGCCAACGGCCGGCCCCTAGGTAGCTTCAGGATTGGGGATTGGTCCCCAAAAAGACCAAGGCAGGATTAGACAGTTGGGACTTTCAGCTCCATTTCCCCACCTCAGGGGAGGGGAGAGGGGCCGGGAAGGTTCAGCTGATCACCAATGACCAATGATTTAATCAGTCATGTCTGCATAATAAAGCCTCCATAACAACCCAAAAGGCCAGAGCTTGGGGAGATTCCAGATAGCAAAACACGTGGAGACTCCTGGAGGGTGGCACACTCGGAGAAGGCATGAAGCACTGTGCCCCTTCCCACAGGCCTTGCCCCATGCATCTTTTCATCTATATCCCTTGTAATATTCCTTATAATAAGGAATTTTTGCTGCCTGACCGCTGCCATCATGGGTCGCATGCATGCTCCTGGTGGCTGACGCTGACTTCCGATGACGTGAAGGAGCAGATTGACAAACTGGCCAAGGGCCTGACTCCCTCATGAATCAGATAAGGATGCTAAATGCTATCTGATTCTGATAGAGAGCCGGATTCATCATTTGGCCCGATATTATAACACCAAGTGAGTCCTCCCTCTTGATTGGAAATATGAGTCATCCACAGCCTCTGCCTTGGTCGCATAAATTGTCTATGTACTCAAGCAATAAAATCATTGTTTAACTGAAAAAAAAACAAAAAATCTAATCAATTAAGTAAGTGTTTCCTTGAATTCTGTGAACTACTCTAACAAATTCATGGAACTCAGTGAGGGGGTTGTGGAAACCCAATATATAGCCAGTTTGTCAAAAACACTGATACAATAACCTGGAGCTTCCGAGTCACATCTGAAGGCGGAGGTGGGGATCAGGGAGGGGATGTGACAATCTTGGAGACAGCTCTCAACCTGTGAGATCTGACGCCATCTCCGGGTAGTTAGTATCAAAATTACATAAAATTAGAGGACATTCATCTGGTGTCCACTAGAAAACTGATTGCTCATTTAGTGTGTGTACTCCCACACATCTGGTCACAGAAACCTTTGTTGATTGTTCTGTGAGAGCAGAGCAAAATCAGTTTGTATTTTTCCACATTCAATCACACTGTCTTCTGTACTGTAGCTTTATAGTACTGTGGGGTCTTGACATTAGATAATGCGAATCCTCCAACTTTTTTTCAGTATTGTGTTGGTTTTGCTAGGTCTTTTGCTTTTCCATAAAAACTTGAGAATCATTTTGTCTATGTCTACAATATAGCTTGCTGAGATTTTGATTGAAATGATACTGAATGTATACATTAAGTTGGAAAGAAATGACTTCCTAAAAGCATTGAGTCCTCTTCGTCATGAACATGGAATGGCTCTCCCTTTATTTAGATTTCTTTGATTTCATTAATCTGTGTTTTGTAGTTTTCTAGATTTGGGTCCAGTATATATTTTATTATATTTATTCCTAAGTATTTCATTGTTTTGCTGCTGTTGAAAATAGTATTGCTTTCCTAAAATTTGAAATTCTAATTGTTCATTGCTGGTATATAGGAAATCAACTGATTTTTTGTGTATCGACCTTGTACCCTGTGACCTTGCTATATATATTCTCATTAGTTCCAGGAGTGGTGCCCACCCCCAGAGATTATTTGGGATTTTCTATCATCCCACAAATTTTAATAAATTGCAGTTTTATTTTCATTTAATTTGAAATATTTAAAAATTTATCTTGAGACTTCTTCTTTGACCTATATGTTATTTAGAAATTTGTTATTTAATTTCCAGATATTTGGGGATTTCCCAGCTGTCTTTCTGTTACTGGTTTCTATTTTATTTCTACTGTGGTCTGAGAGCATACTTTGTATGATTTCTATTCTTTTAAATTTGTGGGGTTTTTTTTTTTTTTTGGAGACAGGGTCTCAATCTGTCACTCATGCTGGAATGCAGTGACATAATCATAGCTCACTACAACCTCGAAATCTTGGCCTCAAGGGATCCTCCTCCCTCAGCCTCCTGAGTAGCTGGGACTACAAGTGTGCACCATCATGCCCACCTAATTTTTTATTTTTAACTTTTTTGTTGAGACAGGGTCTCGCTATATTTCCCAGGCTAGTCTTGAACTCCTGGCCTCAAGCGATCCTCCTACCTCAGCCTCCCCAAAGTGCTGAGATTACCAGTGTGATCACCACACTTGGCCTTTTGAATTTGTTAAGGTGTGTTTTATGGCCCAGAATACAGTCTATCTTGGTTCATGTTCCATGTCAGCTTGAGAAGAATGTGTATTCTGCTGTTATTGGATGGAGTCTCTATAAATTTCAATGGGATCAATTTGATTGGTAGTGCTGCCCAGGTAAAAATCTATTCCAAAACTGTCCACATATCTTTCTCCACAATCGCTATCCTAGCCCAAGCTCTCATGGTCTCTTGCCTGGACTGTCTAACTGGTCTCGTAACTAGCTTCCTAGATGGCCTTCTTGTTTCCAGTTTTGCTCCCACTAGAACTCATTCTCCACACATCAGACAGAGTAAGCTTTAAAATACAAAATTCAGATCACGTCACTCCCAGCTCAAAACCCTCCAATGGCTTTTCATTGTACCTCGAATAAAAGCTAAATCCCTTCCATGGCTGACATGGCCCTACACTATCTTACTCCAGAACTTCTTTCGTACCTCATCTAGTACCAGTCTTTCCTCTTGCTGCCTCCAGTTGGACTTCTTTCTGGATTCCCTTGAATACACCAAGCTCATCTGTCACCCTGGGATGCCATGCCTCTGGGTCCTCATGAAATGACTGACAACTTCTTGTCATTCAAGCTCACCTCAACTCTCACCTCCATGGAGAATCCTTCCCTGACTAAACTATTTCATCTTGTTCTCCATCCTCACCCCATTACACTACCCTTTGTCCTTTTTTTAAAATTGTTTTCAAAGTATTTTTGACTTTGTGAAATGACTTTTGTTCATGTATTTATTTGGTTGTTTGTGACTGTCATCCTCTCTCTAAAATGTGAGATCTAGGAGAGCAGGGACCTTCTTCACCACTCAGTAGCCAGCACCTAGAACAGTGCCTGACACCTCACTCTCCTGATTTAAGGACTGAACATAGGTGAGACAGGGAGAATGAGAGCGAGTCTAGTTCCAGGCAAGTAGAAAGTGGCCAGATCAGGGAAGAAGGAATAGCAGAGGAAATGGGAACACACTCTCATTCATGTTTTTGCCACCATTATCAACCTGTAGGTCATTACTATAATGAATGAACTCCCACAATTTTCAGTCTTTCCTTCAGTATATTATTAATTAAATTCCAAGCAATTCTAGATTGTATCTACCATTTTGCTAGGGTTGGACAGATCCACTAAAGTAGTTCTCCATCTATTTTTCATTATTGCCCCCTAAAATGTTAATATCACAGGTATATTATATATTTAATAACTATTTGCATATTTGCACTTTATACCTAGAAAGAGTAAGTATAAAAGTTACTCTTTTTATTCGATACAGGGTTAAGAATAACTAAATAAAAGTTTTAATTAATTTAGGAATATAAAAAACTATTAACATTTAATTTTATAACTGTATCTGCCAAGCAACTTTAAATATAATTTATTTACCTATATAGATTTTAATGTGTCAAATTATATATGTATATTAGCAACTTGTATAACTACATAATAACAATAACTTTGTAAGTTAAATTTTAAAAATTATCCCTAGTTTTATTTTTCCAGAAAATATGTAATAATTTTAAAATTTATTTCTTAAAAATTATTGTTAGTAAAAGTAACTTTTAACTTTTGCTTGTTAGAAAAAATAACTTTTAAATAAGGCCTACTATTTGATAGTATAGCAGGATGACTATAGTTGATAATAACCTAACTGTACATTTAAAAATAACTAAAACAGTGTAATTGGATTGCTTGTAACTCAAAGGATAAATGCTTGAGGGGATGGTTTCTCCATTCTTCCTGATGTGCCTATTTCACATTGCGTGCCTGTATCAAAATATCTCCTGCATCCCATAAATATATACACCTACTATGTACCCACAAAAATTAAAAATTAAAAAATGTTTTTAAAAACAAAATAACTTTTAATATAGCTAGCTGCAGATAGTCGTTCACGTATTGTTGACATTCTTTCTGTTCAGTACTTAACACAATTAGTGATGAACTGAATGATTTTTGTACAATTAAATTTATTTATATTTAATTATCAAAACTTGAGTAACAGATAAAAACACTGAAGATCAAACATAAATTAGGTAATGGCAGACAATAGGCAGCAGGTCAACTCTTGCAATAGGACTTTAAGAATTAGTACTTGAAAGAAAGTCCTCCAATCAGAATCATTTATTCAACACGGCTCTATATCACTGATCTTCCATACATTTAGCATATCTTCAGTAAATTCAATGTCAGTGCTTTTCATGTGATACCCAAGAAAACCCAGCAAGACAAACTATATACTAAGGAATAAGATTTTGTCAAGTAAGGCTGAGCTTTAGAGGGCCACAGTCCATTCCAATAGCAAAGATTTTTTTCTCATGAAGGACAAACTTTCACTTGTTTTGGATGATATCACCTCCTTTGAAAATGAATGCCCTAGAGTAGTATTTTGCCTTGACTGAATAAAACAAGATAGAATATGAATAATGGGTAGCCAGAAAACAAAAAGGAAAGAAAACAAGAAGTACTTAGTAGAGACCAGCCCTTTATGAGGGCAAAATAGATAGCAAGCTTTTCCCTAAATTAACACTTCCAAAAGTGCCTTGTTCCAACATAATGCTACTAAAGTATATGTAATCACTATTCACTCCTTCTTTAAAAGGATATTATCTCAAATCTTATCCTCTATTATCTCTGGCTCTAAGTCCAAGAATTTAGGTGATATCCTTTCCTCTTCCAGTCACCTTGCGATTTCTTCTAGATATGTTGCAAGCTATAAACTAAATTGTACGTTGAACCACTACTCACACACTATATTCTACAATATATAGTGTGAAGATAAAGAAAGAGAATGGAAGTAAGTGTATGTATATGCATATATACAAACACACACACACACACACACACATACACACACACAGAGAGAGAGAGAGAGAGAGAGAGAGAGCAAAGAAGGAAATAAGGAAACTGCTTGTAGTCCTTATTACATCTTGTCCAGAGACCAGAGCTGGTGTTTCTGACTTCCCTTTCTCTCTATTAAATCCATAGGTTCCCCTTGCTTTAACAAGTACCTTAGCTGGTCATGGTTATTTTCTTGGTAAGGCGAGGCTCTTTGTGGTCCTGTATGTGTATGGCTACTGTATTCTTTGGCTAACCTTTATCACTGGATGTGGTGGGAATGAAAGCACCCGGGTGATTTCCCGGGACTCATAAAAGCTACATTGAGTCCTTCTCCACAGGCCCAGTAATCTTGAACATGCCTTGTTCGAGTTGTGTATTATGCTCCTAAGGGACTCTAGAAGTTGTCTCCGCAATGATTATGTGGAATCTGAGCTTTCAGAAGTCCCACCTTTATTGAGTCATTAAAATCTGCATGAACTTTTGCCATTGGACATGGCAGAACTAGGGTCACACAGTGAATCCCCTAGGTCCCAGAAAATGCTCTCCCCAATCCCGTTGTGTAGCAGACTCCCCATTTCCCCTTGATAATTAAGATCACTCATCCCAGCCAACATAGGAACCTCACTCTCCCCATTTTTGCCCATTGATTCCATGGCATGAGGAACTCCAGATGGCCAGATGGAAGTCTTAACTTCCCATGAATCAAAAGTTTTGCAAGTTTTACTAATCGAATTGGTGTCAGGTGTTACTCCCATTTCTACTCTTTGGTTTCTAGACATACAATATTCTGTTTATGGGATAAAAAGGAGCATATATGGGTTGTTAATCCAGAGAACATACTGAATTCTATAGAATGGCATTTAGATCTCACAAACTATTTCCTAATTGTCACCATAACCATATAGTCCATAGGCCATTCCACCTTTCTGTAAGAGCAATTGTTTATAGGTGATTGTCTATGTCATATGAACAGAGAACCTCATAGTCATGAGACCATTATATTATGTCTTTCACTGTGAAATGTGTTCCTTGATCAGAAAAAAATATTGCATGGGATATTGCAGTGGTATATAAGCTGTATAAAGTAATTAGAAAATTGAAGGATGATGGTGCTGATAGACGCACTGTAGAAATGGAAGGCAAATACATTGCAGAATACGTGATTATTTCAGTGAGGATAAATTAATGCCAGTTCCATGATGGAGGGGATCCGATGTAATACTCCTGTCATTCAAAGACTTGTTGGTCTCTCTAGGCAATGGTGACATATTGGGGTTTCTGCTGTTGAGAGACTGGGCACTCAGCAGTGTTGATAGCCAAGGCAACATAAGTGAAGGTAAATCAATGTTGAACTGGTGCATAACATCCATCCCTTCTACTATGATAATTTTGTTCATTGGCTCATTGAACAAGCACTGCGTGTCTGGAGAAGAGGTTGACAGATTTCCAAGGGCTGGGTAATCATGCTCCTTTTGGTGAGTACTCACGTGGGACCCAGATATCCCCACACAACCCATCCTGAGAGATCTGTCCACTTGCTCCTCATATATATGCAGGCAAAGCAATTAGAACTGTGCCTTGCACATAATGAGTACTCTAGGTATTTTATTACATGGTCATTATTGCTATCAATTCTCCAATCTCGTTCCTTCCCAGTCTCTATCTGGCAGACGCAATCTGTATTGATCAGTGCCCCTGGCCAGGTCGCTTTCTGGACAGAGACCAACCACATGCATGGCTGTTGAGGTTATATATAACTTTAAATTCTAAGGTACATGTGCACAACGTGCAGTTTTGTTACATATGTATACATGTGCCATGTTGGTGTGCTGTACCCATTAACTCGTCATTTACATTAGGTACATCTCCTAATGCTATCCCTCCCCCCTGCCCCCATCCCACAACAGGCCCCAGTGTGTGATGTTCCCCTTCCTGTGTCCAAGTGTTCTCATTGTTCAGTTCCCACCTATGAGTGAGAACATGCGGTGTTTGGTTTTTTGTCCTTGCAATAGTTTGCTGAGAACAGGCAACCTACAGAATGGGAGAAAATTTTTGCAATCTACTCATCTGACAGAGGGCTAATATCCAGAATCTACAAAGAACTCAAACAAATTTACAAGAAAAAAACAAACAACCCCATCAAAAAGTGGGCAAAGGATATGAACAGACACTTCTCAAAAGAAGACATTTATGCAGCCAAAAGACACATGAAAAAATGCTCATCATCACTGGCCATCAGCGAAATGCAAATCAAAACCACAATGAGATATCATCTCACACCAGTTAGAATGGCGATCATTAAAAAGTCAGGAAACAACAGGTGCTGGAGAGGATGTGGAGAAATGGGAACACTTTTACACTGTTGGTGGGACTGTAAACTAGTTCTACCATTGTGGAAGACAGTGTGGCGATTCCGCAGGGATCTAGAACTAGAAATACCATTTGACCCAGCCATCCCATTACTGGGTATATACCCAAAGGAATATAAATCATGCTGCTACAAAGACACATGCACACGTATGTTTATTGCGGCACTATTCACAATAGCAAAGACTTGGAACCAACCCAAATGTCCAACAATGATAGACTGGATTAAGAAAATGTGGCACATAGACACCATGGAATACTATGCAGCCTTAAAAAATGATGAGTTCATGTCCTTTGTAGGGACATGGATGAGGCTGTTGAGTTTTGACTCTGAAGAGGATTTCCTTTTTTTACTTCCCGTCAGGGTCACACCTGAGTGGGGCTGTTGCACCACAGCTCAGCCTCCAGCTAGTTCCTGCTTATCATGTGTGTCATTTGCAAACCATGCTCCTGGGCTTTTTTCCTTCTTTGGAAGCTGGTTGTTGGGAACTCCATACAAGGCCCTCAGTGTGAGATGAGGGAGGGCAAGCAATGTGGCAGGAGAAGGTGTTATGGGGAGGGTGAGCCTCCCGTAACTCACTTGTGCCTGCAGGACCTGCTCTGGTCTGATCTCCTTTGACCACTGCCCTTTGGTGACGAAGCATTGTCATTGCCTGCCTGACTTTATGGTTTGGTGGATAAGATGGCACAGGCCTAGGGTGAGCAGCTCAGGTGCATGGTCACTTGGGGTCCCGTGGTTAAGTGCTCATACTCTACCAGGAGCCAGTAGTTCAACCTTGTTGAATTAATCGTCAGGTGCCAGGTGCCACTTCTCAGAAGGTGAGCGGTTATTTGATGAAGAGAGCATGGCTTTTGCTCCAAAATGCTAGAAGCTCGCGCTTTGATTCTCCAGATGGGGCTTCTCACAGGCTCCACACAGCATCCCAATCTGTCAGACATTTATTTGTTCCTTCAACTGCAATGTATAGTGACTGCAGGGTTCCATGTAGTGAGCACCCTGTGCTGGGTGCAGGGGTGTTCCTGTTCTCAAGACAGCCAATCCAGTGAGGGAAACACTGGCAGCACCGAGGGGAACCATAAAGGGCTGTGGGAGCCCAGAGGAGCTAGTGATTTCCTCCTCTGTGTATAGGCGTGTTGTTAACCGCTGATGGCATGTGTTAGGAACATCTGCACAGGTGCATAGGTCCAGGCACACATTTCTATATGCAGCTATAGGCGTTTCATACATACATTTCATTATGGACATGAGTCAGCAGTCAGCGTGCTCTGGTGGAAGGAGCCCTTGACTGGGAGGAAGGAGCCGTAGGGTAAACTCCCCCAGCTCCCTTACATGGTCCCTTGTGCCCTCGGACACGTCCCTGCCCCTCTCTGGCCTCATATCCAAAGAGCATTGGCTCACCCGGCCTGCTCTCTGGGGGCCGCACTTTAGATAGTGGATGGGGAGCACCCAGACCGTGGCCTGGTACAGGGTGGGTGCTGCGCAAGTGAGAGTTACCTCGACGGGGAGGTGCTTTGTAAACTGGGCCTGGTCTCTGTGATGAATGTGAAGGTGGCGCCGGCTGTATGCATGCACACACACAGGTTTGTGTGCAGGGAGGCGTGCCCTGTGGAGACAGCGACATGTCCATCTGGGCTCCAAGCTGTGTGGGCAAGGTTGGGCTGGCTCCAACCAAGACGGCCCTAGCTGCAGGGGCTGCCATGGGCCAGGGTCACACTTCCTGCGGCCTCTGACTCTGCTCTGAGGAGTGGGCCATGGGGGAGTAACAGGTCAGAGTCTACCTAGAGGGGAGGCTGTCAGTCTGGAGGTAACAGAAAGGGAACCACTAGGACGGGGCCATCAGGGCAGTGCCTTGCCTGGGGCACCCCCACCTCTCCAATGGGGGAGCTGAGGGCAGGCGGGTAGGCCCAGCTTTCTGTCTGGGATTTGTCTTGTCCTGGCCACCTGCCCTGGGGCTGCTCTCTGCTCCTCTCTGGGCCTCAGCTTCCTCATACTTAAACCGGTGGCAGGAATGCCCACCCCACGGAGCTATGGTGAAAATGAAATGAGCCCCACGTGCAGAAGCAGATGGCACTATAACTGTGCGTAGGTGTCCAATAAATGACAATCATGACAACAACTGTCCTTCCTGCACTTCATTTCCCACCTGTCCCACCCCCAAGCAGTCCTGCCAGCAGGAACAATACCTGTGCTAACAAGCTGAGGCACAAGGCCAAATGCTGTAGAAATGGATCCCTTTATTCAGCCAGCAATCAGAACGTGCAGGTCAAAAAAAAAAAAGAACGTGCAGGTCACTGTGCTAGGCTGGGGAGAAGAGACTCAGGTCAAGAGAGCCACACATGTGCCAGAACTGGGAGAGCTGGAGCCCAGGGCATGGCAACCTGCCTGGGAGGGAGGAGAAGATGGGGAGGGCTTCCTGGACCACACCATGGAGTGGGTGCTGGGCCTTGGAAGGGAGTTGGGGGGTGGGCAGGAAGGACAGAGTCATGGATGGGGACAGGGGCTGCCAGTGTGACACCTGTGTTGCGGTGAGGTGGGAAGGGCAGTATCCACCCTGAGTTGGGGAGAAGAGTGATTCAAGGGTGGGTGTCTCAGGGCAGCTGTCTGTGTGACCAGTGATGGTCACCCGCCGACAGACGGAAGAGAGGAGGGCAGTCTAGGTGGGGAAACTGCACCAGCAAAGGCACAGAGTTGTGAGAAAGATGAGGGGACCAGTCAGGGAGGGCCAAGAGGGTCACTGTCATGGAGCAGCTGACTTTGGGCAGGCCTTGTGTGCCAGGGCCAAGCTCTTAGACCTACAGAGCAGGTGGCATTGGGAGCCATTCGGCAGCTGAGGCGAGACTGAGTGGCTGATGGGTGGAAAAGCAGGAGTGACGAAATCTGCTTCTGCCCCATCCCTGGGTCACCCACCTCAGGACCCAGAATGTGGCCACCCCTACACCTCCAGCCCACCTGGGACAGCCCAGCCAACCCATCTGGGTGTGTGTGGCCCTCCCTACCTGCTTGCCTCCAATGCGGCCTCTGAGGTTGAGTTTGCTCTCACCATGCCGGCATAGATATATGGAGTGGGGCGTGATGGGATGTTCATGAGGTTACTGTGTGTGGCTCTGGATGTGATCCTGCCCTTGGTTACCATGTAGCATGTGCCCACATTGAAGATCTTGAGGTGGGACAGGTGGCTGGGCCAGACCCAAGCAGGAGGAAGGGCTGCTCAGGGGCTAATGGTGGAGGACTGTCTTCATTACTCCCCACTTGCCCCTCTAAATCCACTCCCCATCTATGCCTGTCCCGCTCTGTGCTTCAGGAGACTGACCGTTGCTGATTGTATCATCTGGGCTCCTTGTCCTGCAAGTGAGAGACAATGGCACCCGATGCTCAGAGGTCACAGCGAGAGCTTTCGGGTATTTATCCCTATGCCTCCCTATCTGCTGGGTTGTGCTTTAGCTGTCGCGAGGCTCCCCTAACTCGGGCCATCAGTTCCCATGGGCCGCTCTTCTTCCGTGGCTGTGACTCTTGTCACTTTCTTTTAACTGCCCTTGCACCTTGACCCTTCAGGGCTTGAGGTGGTAATGGCTTTTGGCAGATTCAGTTCCTCCGTCTCTGCCCATCCCTTGTGGGTCCTCTAATGCCACCTACCTCTGTAAATTATGTCCTCATGAGTTTATCATCAGTTTGCCCATGGAGTTTGCCATGTGTTTTGGGACAGCATTCTGCCTGACACAGAGAGTGAATGTGAGTGTAAAAAGGAATGAATAAATGTGAGCGAAGAAAAGAGTGGGTGAAAGTAAATGCATGAATGAATGAGAAAACAAGTGTGAATGAGGAATTTTTGTGTGAAACTTTCCTTGTTTATTTTGCTGAGGTTGTAGAAGCCACACTGGCCAAATCGTGCTTTTCCCTGGATCCCCACTGAGAATGGCAGGTCAGTGAGCGCACAGCAATTGCAGGCTCTTTGGAGGACACCGTCTCACACCCTGGAGGGAAGAGGAGCGTCCTGCCTCACAGACTTGCTTCAAATCTCACCTAGAGGTTTTGGAAGGCCAGACTGGCTACCTCAGAATCACAACATGGGCTCCTAGAAATGCTGATTCCTGGAGCCCAAACTTCAGGGTCTGGTTCAGTAGCATGGGGGTGGGGCCCAGGAAGCTATGTCGTTAACCAGTCTCAGGCGGCCCTGATGTCCAGCCAGGTTGGAGAATCACGAAGCTGGCCTGCTCACCTCATCTAAGAGATGAGAGGAGAGATGCAGAGAAATCCCCGGCGCATGTGGCTTCCCCTACAAAGCTGTTTAGCATTGGAGGTCCCAACTCATTCGACCCTGTTGACAGGCACACAGACAGACACACAGACTGGATCCAAATCCCAGCGATGACACTCCCCTGATGTGGGACCATCAAAGCCAGCCTCGACTTCACTTTTCCCATCTGTAAAATGGACGAGATGCCATCTACAGCTCAGGACCACTGTGAGACTTTGAGAGAATTCCTCCCTCCCAATTATATGCTGCAGAGAAGATTGCAGGATCATTGTACTCGTTAGCATTAGGTGGCACTCACTGAGATGCAGGTATGGCTCCAAACGCTTTACATGAATGGCCTCATTTATTTCCCACAAGCACTGCCTATGAAGTAGGAGCTGTGGTCATGCCTGTGCTGTAGATGAGGAGCCAGAGGTTTAGACAGAATGAGTTGCTTGTCCAGGGACACACAGCAGCAGCTGGAACCTGGGCCCATAGGCCATCTGAGTCCCTGCAGCCTGCACTCTTCAGCCCTAAGCTATAAATGGCAGGTCCCTCCCCCATTCTCCTTAAAGGTTAAAACAGAGGGTAGAACCAATCCTGTGGGGGAGAAAACAGAACAAAGAGCTCTGAGAGGAAGGAAGCCAAGGGAATGTATGTGAGCAGGCGCCTCAGAGAGTATGGGGCTCAGTGTGCCCCGAGCTTCCTGACAGCTGTGGCAGGAAGGAGGGGGAGCAGAATTCCCAAGTTTCCATTTTCTGGAAAAAAAAAAAAGGAGGCACAGAGACACTTCTTTGTTTTGTTGTTTTGTTTTGTTTTGTTTTTTTCTTTCTTTCTTTTTTTTTTTTTTTTTGAGAGAGAGTCTCGCTTTGTCGCCAAAGCTGGAGTGCAGTGGCATGATCTTGGGTCACTGCAACCTCTGCCTCCCAGGTTCAAGAGATTCTCCTGCCTCAGCCTTCCAAGTAGCTGGGACTACAAGCATGTGCCAGCATGCCCGGCTAATTTTTGTAGTTTTAGTAGAGATGGAGTTTCACTATGTTGGCCAGGCTGGTCTCCAACTCCTGACTTTACATGATCTGCCCACCTTGGCCTTCCAAAGTGCTAGGATTACAGGCGTGAGCCACCACACCCGGCCAGGAGACATTTCTAAGTGGACATTTGCCTTGGAATAAAATTCCAAGGCAGTTGATCTTGTGGCCAGTTCAACAAACATCCAGGACCAGAAACTCATTTGTGATTTCATGAGACATTAAAAGAGGTACTCACACACATAATTCTGAGCATCTCCCATTGAAGGCAGAGAAAATATGAAATTCTAGCCCGAGTCTCCACAGCAGTTTTGCCAAATCCCCATTCTCTTCAGCCTTCCCACTCCTCTACCTCACCCTCACACTCACTGTCATCTCACCTTCTCTGCATTGAAAATAGAAGACAACAGACAGGAATGTCCTCAACTCCTTACAACAAACTACTTATAAACTTGACCATTCCTACCTGTCCTGTACTCGCTCCTTCCCCCTGACACAGTGGAAGAGGTGCTCTTTTTCACGTCGACTACTTCTACCAGTGTTATATGTCCTATTCCCCACTATCTCATCTGGAATCTTGATAAATCAGTTCCTCTCTCACTTCTCTATCTTCAGCCTCTCCGTTTCTCCTGACTCAGCCTTTAAACATGTTCAATTATCTTGCATTATTAAAAAAAATATGGCCAAGATGTGAAGTCCACTTCTAGGACAGTATAGTGAGCTCCATGGACCCACACCCTAGCATACAAGCAAAACTGATGAAAATGATGGAAAGAACAGCCATTTAAAATGTCTAGAAATTGAGCAAATGAAGAAGCATTCATTCAAGAAAATTCACTCAAACTTGATAAGAACAGTAAGAGTCTGTGGCTTTTGAGCTACAACCCACTCACTCCCTCCTTCCTCATTTTCCCACTCGAGTTGATGGAAGCTCCACTCCAGGTGGGTGTGGCCAAGAAAGATGAGCTCCCTCTCTTCTCAGCACCCAACCAACAATTACCATACCTGACCTGGAGGGACAAGCCACTAGAATTTCTCATCCCTTCCAACTTGAAGAGGCTAAATTCCTGGCGAGTGCAGTCAAAAGGCATGGGGGCTCCCTTCCTCCACTTAGCTCCTGCTCGTAGGGCAGAGGCTCTACCCCAGGGATGAAAGTCCAGGAATACAGGTGGCCCAATCAACTTCACTCCAGTTCAATCATAGAACAGAGGTTCCACTCTGGAAGAGGCAAGCTGAGAAGACAAGGGTCTACTGCCTTGCTCAGTGCCCAAGTAGGGGCTCAGAGATTTTTTCCTAGGGGGAGAGGAAATATATAAGAAAAGGAGCTCCTGGCTCATGCCTGTAATCCCAGCACTTTGGGAGGCTGAGGCAGGCAGATCACCTGAGGTCAGGAGTTCAAGACCAGCCTGACCAACATGGCAAAACCCTGTCTCTACTAAAAAATACAAAAATTAGCCAAGTGTGGTGGTGTGCGCCTGTAATCCCAGCTACTCGGGAGGCTGAGACAGGAGAATTGCTTGAACCCAGGAGGCAGAGATTGCAGTGAGCTGAGATCGAGCCACTACGCTCCAGCCTGGGCAAAAGAGCGAGACTCCATCTGAAAAAAAAAAGAAAGAAAGAAAAGGAGCTCCAAAGCTCTCCCAAAAGAACTGACTTTGTCTGTAATAGAGTGTGAGGAAGTCGAAAACTGAGAACACTTGAAAACAGTAGCTCCTCTTAATTTAGAGCAACAAGCAAAATCATAGGCCAGCTAGTTCACCTGACAGAAACAGGGAACTATACAGCTATGAAGAACCCTGCTGGGATTATAACAAACCTCATAGCCTGGCCTTAAAAACTACCCCTGCCTGAAACTCACTGAATCGGACTGTGGAGCAAATTATGCCCCACAGCATTGTCAAATAGAATAGAGCAATCCACCAGGAAGTAGTGGAGACTGACAGCTGTGTGTGATACCAAGTGAAGTAGATACTTTGACAGAGAGATCAGGGAAAGAGACTGTCAAAATGAGCCCTGCTAAAAGCACTGTCATCTCATGGGGACTGTGCACATGCCCAAGTCAGAACCCTGAGGAGCAACACCAGAGGTTTCATACTGTAGGGAGATAGCCTTCAATAAAATAGTTTAGTTAAGCTACCAAAAAATACGCAGAAAACAATGACAACAACAACAACAACAACAACAACAACAAAACAAGCAACTACATAAACAAACATTGGACAGAGGGGAGGGAAATCAGTATCTAGAGTTGCTACAATATATTACCAAAGAAACAGGAAAGTGTGACCAATAATGGAAAAAAAAATCAGGCAACAGAAGCTGCCTAGAGAGGGGCCAGATATTGGATTTAACACAACAAGCAGGCTGATCGCTAGGCTCAGAACAAGCCTAACTAATTGGTAAGGATGACCTCAGCAGAGGGCCAGTCTGCAAAGATTAGGAGAGGTGGTTGATCTCTTTCTCTTTCTCTCTCCTTGGATTTTTTGTTTGTTTGTTTCTCTGTTTCTACCCCTGGAATTCAGAGGAATTTCTATCAAAATATTAGCTGAACACAAGCTAAAGGAACAGAGATTATAATGAGCACGTGTGACAAGAAATAGTCTTTGAAAAATAGTTTGGAAAGATCGAAAAGCAAACAGACTCCTACAGCCTTCAACTGAAAAAAAAAAAAAAAAACAGAAAACCCTAGGGAAATGGGAGAATTTGATTTCCAGAGTTATTACATTATAATAATAAATGCTCAATTTTGAACAAAAAAAATCACAAGGAATACAAAGAAACAGGAAAACATGGTTCATTCAGATTAAGAAAATGAATTGACAGAAACCATCCCCTTGTCATTTTTTTCAGAAATAAGAAACCTTATCCAAAAAGTCATATGGCTCTTAAGAGACCCCAAATACCCAAAACAACCTTGAAAAAGATCAGCATTGGAAGACTCACACTTCCGGATTTCAAAACTTACCACAAAGCTACAGTAATCAAAACAGTGTAGTACTGGCATAAAAACAGACATATAGACAAATGGAACAGACTTCAGAGCCCTGATATGAACCCTCATACATATGGTCAAATGATTTTTGAGAAGGACACTGAGACCAGTCAATGGGAAAATCTTTTCAACAGTTCACCCTAGGAAAACTGGATATTCATATGCAAAAGAATGAAGATGGATCCTTATCCTACACCATGTACAAAAGTAAAATAAAAATGGATCAAAGACTTAAACATACGAGCTACACCTGATCTTGGCCAAAAGACTGAAAGGTTATAAACATAGGAGCTAAAACTGCAAATCTCTTAGAAGAAAATAGGAGGAAATCTTCATGACACTGGATTTGGCAATGATTTCTTGGATATGACACCAAAAGCACAGGCAACAAGAGAAAAAATAGATAAATTGGACTTAACTTTTGTGCATGAAAGGACACTATCAAGAAAATGAAAAATGCCTGTAATCCCAGCTACTCGGGAGGCTGAAGCAGGAGAATCACTTGAAACCGGGAGAAGGAGGTTGCAGTGAGCCGAGATCACACACCACTGCACTTCAGCCTGGGAGACAGAGTGAGACTCTGTATCAAACAAAAAAAAAAAGAGAGAGAGAAAGAATGAAAAGTAACCCACAGACTGGGAGAAAACATTGTATCTGCTAAGGAATTGTTATGGGCTGAACTGTGTCCCCTCGATGTAACTGTATTTGGAAATAGGGTCTTAAAAGAGGTAATTAAGGTTAAATGAGGTCATTAGGGTGGGCTGTAACCCAATTTGACTGGTGACCTTATAAGAAGAGGAAATTAAGAGACGGATAAACACGGAGGAAAGACCATGTGAAGACAAGAGAAAATGGCCATCTACAAGCCAAGGAAAGAAGCCTCAGAATGAAACCACCCTTGATCTTGGATTTCTAGACTCCAGAATAATGAGAAAATAAATTTATGTTATTTATGCCACCGAGTCTGTAGTTTGTTACGGCAGCCCTAGCAAACTAATACAGGGAATACTATCCATAATATGTAAGGAACTCTTACAACTCAACAACAACAAAAAATAACCCAATTAAAAACTGGGCAAAGGACTTTACACATTTCTCCAAATAAGATATACTCATGGCCAATAAGCACATGAAAAGATCTTCAACATCCCTAATCATTGGGCAAATGCAAACCAAAACAAACATACCAAAAAAAGAAACAGAAAATGACAAGTGTTGGTGAAGATTTAGAGAAATTGGAACCCTTGTGCATTATGGTGGGAATGGAAAAGGTGCAGCCACTGTGGAAGATAGTACAGCGGTTTCTCATAAGATTGAACATAGAATTACCATATTATCAAGCAATTACACTTCTAAGTACATACCCAGAATATTTCAAAGCAGGAACTAGAACAGATATTTGTAACTAATATTCATAGCAGCATTGTTCACAATAGCCAAAAGGTGGAACCAATCCAAATGTCCAGCAAAAAATGAATGGATAAACAAAATGTGGTATATACATACAATGGAATATTATTCAGCCTTAAAAAGGAAGAAATTCTGATAGATTTTGCAACATGGATGAACCTTGAAAATATTATGCTTCAGGGAAATAAGCCAGACAAAAAAGGACATACATTGTATAATTCCACTTATATGAGATACCTAGATTAGTCAAATTCATAGAAACAGAAGATAGGTTAATGGAAACTAGGAGGGAGGAAAGAATAGGAATTTACTGTTTAATAGCTATAGAATTTCAGTTTGAGATGACAAAATAGTTCTGGAGTCAGATATGGTGATATTTGCACAACAGTGTGAATGTACTTAATGCCACTGAATTGTACACTTTAAAATGATTGAAATGGTAAATTTTAGTTTATGTATATTTTACCAAAATAAAAATATTAGCAAAGTATCTGAATACATATTTATCCAGGCAAGATATACAAATGGTCAATAACCACATGAAAAGGTGCTACACATCATTAGTCATTAGGGGAATACAATGAAAACCACGATGAAATACCATCTCACACCCATTAAGGTGACTATAATTTTTTTTTTTTTTTGAGATGGAGTCTCACTCTATCGCCCAGGCTGGGGTGCAGTGGTGCAATCTCGGCTCACTGCAACCTCCGCCTCTTGGGTTCAAGTGATTCTCCTGCCTCAGCCTCCTAAGTAGCTGGGATTACAGGCGCCCACCACGCCTGGCTAATTTTTCCATTTATAGTAGAGATGTGGTTTTTACCAGATTGGCCAGGCTGGTCTCGAACTCCTGACCTCGTGATCCTCCCGCCTCAGCCTCTCAAAGTGCTGGGAGTACAGGCTATAATTTTTTTTAATGGAATATAAAATGTCGTTGAAGATGTGGAGAAATTGGAACCTTCATACCTTGCTGGCGAGAAAGCAAACTGGTGCAGCCATTGTTGAAAAAGTTGGGTGGTTCTTCAAAAAGTTAAACATAGAATTACTGTATAATCCAGCAAATTCCACTCTTAGGTATATGTCCCCCAAAACTGAAAGCAGGGGCTCAACTATTTGTACACTCATGTTTATAGCAGCATTATTCACAACAGCCAAAAGGTGGAAACAATCTAAATATCCACTAACAGATGAATGGATAAACAAAAGGTGGTATATACATACAATGGAATATTATTGAGCAGCAAAACAGAATGAAATTTTGACATATGCTACAACATGGATGAATGTCAAAGACATTGTGCTAACTGAAACAATCCAATCCCAAAAGGACAGATATTGTGAATGTAATTAACGCTATGGAATTATAAACTTGAAAATGGTTAAAATGGATTATTCTAATTTGCTCATTACATGTTACATGTATCAAAATATCACATGTACCCCATAAATATGTACAATTATTTTGTATCAATAAAAATGGTGAAAATGGCAAATTTTGTATGCGTATTTTATCACAATAAAAAAGTAAATAAAACAAAATAAAATAAAAAGAATAAAGTAACAATCAGTGAAATCCAAATTTTGGGAAAATCTATAGTGCAAACAACCTGGTTTCTTCAAAGGATAAATTTCAAAGAAAAAAATAGGTGGAGGGGAAACCTATAGATCTAAAGGAATGTGAGAGATATATCAACTAATTACAATGTTCAGGCTTTATTTATATCCTGATTCAAGAAAGCAAACTATAAAACAAAATATGGCATCTATGAGACAGTTGGAAATTGGAATACTGATTGGGTATTTGATGATATTAAAAGCTTGACTATTTCATAATGTTTTAAACTTCTTCATTTTTTAGGCATGAAATGGATACTGTAGTTACTTTTATAACAAATGAGTCATCTTTAGAGATTAATACTGAAATATTTACAAATTATGGAAAAAATGAGGTTGAAATGAAGACATTTTCAGTCAAACATAAGTGAATTTGCCATGAATAAACCCTGATGAAAGGACATCTTTTAAAGAATGTATTTCAGGAAGAAGGAAAGTGATCTCAGATGGAAAGACTGAAGATGGAAAAGGAATGAAGAATGAGTGTTGGTAAACATTAATGTCTTCAGGAGTTAAAAACAAACAAGACAAACTAAAATACAGGACAACATGGCACCCTTTAAAAGTATAAAATGTAGGTTTTTTATTTTTATGAAGTCCAATTTATATATATTTTTTCTTCTGTGACCCTTGCCTTGGGTCATATTTAAGAAACCATTGCCTAATTCAAGACCATGAAGATTTATTTCTATATTTTCTTCTAGAGTTTTATAGGTTTAGTTTTTGCATGAGGTCTAAAATCCATTTTGAGTTAACGTTTGAATATGATGAGAAGATGTGAATATATAGCTGTTCCAGTAACATTTGTTGAAAAGGTTATTGTTTTCCTCTGAATTGTCTTGGCACCCTTGTCAAAAATCACTTGGCATAAATGTAAGGGTTTATTCTGAATTATCAATTCTCTTCCATTGGTCTATATATCTATCTTTTTGCCAGTAGCACACAGTCTTGATTACTGTAATTTTGTAGTAAGTTTTGAAATAGGGAAGTGCAAGCCCAAATTTGTTCTTAATTTGCCAAATTGTTTTGGCTATAATTGTGTATATTTAAGGCATATGATATGATTTATATATATATATTTATATATATATTTATAAATGGGCCAGGCGCGGTGGCTCACGCCTGTAATCCCAGCCCTTTGGGAGGCCGAGACGGGCGGATCACGAGGTCAGGAGATCGAGACCATGCTGGCTAATACGGTGAAACCCCTTCTCTACTAAAAAATACAAAAAAATTAGCCAGGTGTGGTGGCGGGAGCCTGTAGTCCCAGCTACTCAGGAGGCTGAGGCAGGAGAATGGCGTGAACCCAGGAGGCGGAGCGTGCAGTGAGCCGAGATCGTGCCATTGCACTCCAGCCTGGGTGACAGAGCGAGACTCCATCTCAAAAAAAAAAAAAGATATATATATATGAGTGTGTATATATATATATATATACACATCTATATATACGTATATATAGATGTGTATATATACACATCTATATATACGTATATATATACATCTATATATACGTATATATAGATGTATATATACATATATATACACACATATATAGATGGCCACCATAGTGGAACAAATTAACATATCCATTATATCCCATTGTTACTCACATTTCTCCCCTGTGGCAAGAGCAGCTATAATCTACTCATTTAGCAAAAATTCTGAGTACAATGGACTATCACTAACTGTAGTCTTCATATTGAACATTAGATTTTTTGACTTGTTCATCCTAAATATCTGCTACTTTGTATTTTTTGACCTACATCTCATTTCCTCCCTCTCCACTCCCCTGCTAGTAACCACTATTTTATTCTCGATGGCCTTTTTAAAAAAGATTCTACATATAAATGAGATCATGCACTATTTTTCTTCCCTTATCTGGCTTATTTCACTTAGCATAATGTTCTCCAGGTTCATTCATGTTCTGGTAAATAGCAAGATCTTCTCCTTTTTAAGACTGAATAATATTCTGTGTTATAGACATGTATATATGTATACACCCCCCCAACATGTATATACGTGTGTGTGTATATACACACACACATACACACACCAGTTTCTTTTTTTGTTCATCCAGTGATGGACACCCAGGTTGTTTCCCTATTTTAACTATTGTAAATAATACTGCAATGAACATGGGAGTGCAGATTTCTTTACAAGATGGGGATTTCCTTTCCTTCAGTTATGTACACTGAAAAGGAATTGCTGGTTTATATGGTATTTCTGTTTTTAATTTCTTTCTTTCTTTTTTTTGAGATGGAGTTTCGGTCTTGTCGCCCAGGCTGGAGTGCAATGGCATGATCTCGACTCACTGCAAACTTTACCTCCTGGGTTCAAGTGATTCTCCTGCCTCAGCCTCCCGAGTAGCTGGGATTACAGGTGCCCACCACCACACTTGGTTAATTTTGTATTTTTAGTAGAGATGGGGTTTCACCATGTTGGTCAGGCTGGTCTTGAACTCCTGACCTCAGGTGATCCACCCACCTTAACCTCCCAAAGTGCTGGGATTAAAGGTGTGAGCCACCACACCCGGCAAAAGCAATCCACATTCAGTAGAAACCATAGTTTTTTTTCTTGAGGAAAACTACAAAATAGTGGTGAAATAAATTGAAGAGGACACAAAGAAACGGAAAGACATCCCATGCCCATGCATCAGAATTAACATTGTTAAAATAACCATACAACCCAAAGTAATTTACAGATTCCATGCAATTCCTATCAAAATACCGAGATTATTTTTTAAAGAAATAGAAAAAACAACCCTAAAATTTATATGGGAACATGAAAGAGCCTGAATAGTCAAAGCAATCTTGAGCAAAAGGAACAAAGCTGAATGCATCACACTACCTGACTTCAAAATGTATTACAAAGTTATTGTAACCAAAACAGCACGGTATTGGTGTAAAAACAGATACATAGACCAGTGGAACAGAATAGAGAGCCCAGAAATATACCCACCTATTTACAGCTAACTGATTTTTGATAAATGTGCTAAGAACATACATTGTGGAAAGAACACTGTCCTCTTCAATAAGGGTGCTGGGAAAATTGGATATCCATATGCAGAAAAATGAAACTGCACTCCTATCTTTCACCATATACAAAAATCAACTTCAGATGGATTAAAGACTTCAATGTAAGACTTGAAACTATAAAACTACTAAAGAAAACATAGGTGAACATTTCAGAACATTATCTAGGCAAAGATTTTTATGGCTAAGACATCAAAAGCACAAGCAACAAAAATAAAAATAGACAAATTAGACTATATTACACTAAAAAGCTTCTGCATAGCAAAGGAAACAATCAACAGAGTGAAAAGCCAACCTGTTGAATGGGAGAAAATATTTGCAAACTATTCATCCAACAAGGGACTAATATCCAGACAATACAAGGAACTCAAGCAACTCAACAGTAAAACAAGCAAACAATCCCATTAAAACGTGGCCAAAGGATATAAATAGATATTTCTCCATAGGAAACATACAAATGGCCAACAGGTATATGAAATAATGCTCAATGTCACTAATCAGGGAAATGCAAATCAAAACCACAATGAGATATCATCTTATCCTGGTTAGAATGGCTATTATCAAAAAGACAAAAAATAACAGATGCTGGTGAGGATGCAGAAGAAAGGGAACTTTTATACATTGTTGGTGGGAATGTAAATTAGTAGAGCCACCATGCAAAACAGCATGGCGATTTCTCAAAGAACTAAAAATAGAACTACCATATGATCCAGCAATCCCACCACTGGGTATTTAGTCTAAGTAAATATATCAATATATCAAAAAGATACCTGCACCTCCATGTTTATTGCAGCACTATTCACAATAGCAAAGATACAGAATCAACCTAAGTGTCCATTAATGGACAAATGAATAAATAAAAATGTGATATATATACATAATGGAATACTATTCAGGCTTAAAAAAGAGTGAAATCATGCCATTTGCAGCAACATGGATGGAACTACAGGTCATTATGTTAAGTGAAATCAGCCAGGCACAGAAAAGCAAATATTGCATGTTCACACTCATATGTGGGAGTTAGAAAAGTTGATCTCATGGAGATAGAGTAGAATGATAGCTCTACAGCCATACCACGCGGAATGCACCTGATTTCATCTGATCTCAAGAGTAGAATGACAGATATCACAGCCTGGGAAGGGTGTGCGGGTAGGGTGGGGGAAGATGAAAAGTTGATTAATGAGGCCTGCTGCGGTGGCTCATGCCTGTAATCCCAGCACTTTGGGAGGCCAAGGTGGGCAGATCACAAGGTCAGGAGTTCAAGACCAGCCTGGCCAACATAGTGAAACCCCATCTCTATAAAAATACAAAAATTAGCCAGGGATGGTGACACGTGCCTGTAGTCCCAGCCACTCGGGAGGCTGAGGAAGGAGAATCGCTTGAACCTGGAGGCAGAGGTTGTGGTGAGCTGAGATCGCACCACTGCACTCCAGCCAGGACAACAGAGTGAGACTCTGTCTAAAAAAAAAAAAAAAAAAGAAAGAAAAGAAAAGTTGGTTAATGGGTACAAACATACTCCTAGATAGAAGAAATAAGTTTTAATGTTCGATAGCAGTGTAGAGTGACTATAGGTACCAATAATGTATTGTATATTTCAAATAGCTGGAAGAGAGCACTTGAAATGTTCCCAACACATAGAAATGATAAACACTGCAGGTGATGGATGCCCTAAATACCCTGACTTGATCATTACACATTCTACGCATGTCACAAAATATCACATGTACTTTATAACATGTACGAATATTATATATCAAGTAAAAATTAAAAAAAAAAACTAGAGTGAAGTAGGAAGGTGACTTTTTTACCATATAGCCAAGATTTATTTTAAAGCTATGGTGATTAAAACAGTGTGAGTCTGATGTGGGAATAGTCAAATGGATTACTGGAAGAGAATAGAAAACCCAGAAACAGGTTCATGGAACTTAGAATATTATAGAAGTGGCATTTCAAACACTAGGGAAAGGAAAGAATATTCAATAAGTGGTGTTGCAAAAACATATTTTTACATGGAAAAAATAAAATTAGATCACTACCTTATATCTTACACAGAAATAAATTCTAAATATACTAAACCTCCAAATGTGAAAAGCAACATTTTAAACCTGTTAAAAGAAAATATATGAGAATTTATGACCTTGGAGCAGGAACAATTTTCTTATCCAAATTATAAAAAGCCCAAACCATAAAGGAAGAGAATCGGTTTGACTTTATTAAAATTAATATTACTGTAAAATAAAAGCACCATAAGTAGATTAATAAGACAAGTGACAGTCTGGGAAAAGATACTCGCAACACATATCTTAGACAAAAAAAAAAACCCCTCCAGAATGTATTAAGAATTCCCGTAACTCAATAAGAAAAAGACAAATGAAACTCAACAGAGAAAGAAGCCAAGTAAATGAAAAGACTTTTACAGAAAAGGAAAACGAAATGAAAAGGTACTAATACTCACTGAATATCAAGAAATGTACATTCAAATAATGAAATATCATTTCACCTTTATTGCATTGGCAAAAATTTAAGTCTTTTGACACAGAATATGTAACAACAGAAACCCTCACACACTGCTAGTGGAAGTGTAAATTGAGACGATCACTTTAGAGGACAATTTGACACTATTTAATAATATAAAAAGTATATTTACCATATTACCCAGTAATTTTACTCCCAGTTATTTTCCCTACAGAAACTCTCCAACATGTGTACCAGGAGAATGTGCTAAGATATTCATTCGAGAATTGTAATAGTATAATATTGGATAATGTGGCTGGGCGCAGTGGCTCACATCTATAATCCCAGCACCTTGGGAGGCCGAGGTGGGCGGATCACGAGGTCAGGAGATCAAGACTATCCTGGCCAACATGGTGAAACCCCGTCTCTACTAAAACACAAAAAATTAGCCGGGGATGGTGGCACGCACCTGTAGTCCCAGCTACTTGGGAGGCTGAGGCAGGGGAATCGCTTGAACCCAGGAGGCCTAGATGGCAGTGAGCCCAGATGGCGCCACTGCAAGATTCCATCTCAAAAAAAAAAAAAAAAAAAGGATAATGTGTAAATGTTCTGAATAAGTAAATAGATAAATAAAATGTGGTACACTCCTACAATCAAATACTACATAGCAGTTAAAAGAGATGAACTGGATCTATATATTATCAACATTTGAGTGGAAAAGCAAGTTGCACAACAATATATATTATGTATATGTATAGTCCGAAAGTATTTCTGTAAAATTAAAAAGTACATAATGCAATACTTTATTGCTTACAGAGACATAAATGTGTATAAATAGTATTAAAATATGAAAACCAAATTCACAATAGTATTTGCCTTCAGATGTGAAGAGGGAAGTAGGATTGAAAATGAGGGGGATAAAGGATGCTTCAACTTAATTGCTTAATTGTTTTTATCACTTTTAATAATGCAGATTTGAATGTGTTATGAATGTGTGTAAATGTGATAAAAGGTTAACAATTGAGAACCCTGGGTAGTTTTTATTGGTGTTTCTTATATTATTTTTTGCATTTTTCTGTATTTTTAAATTATAAAATAAAATATGCCATACAAGGCAATATTAGAGGCTCTTCTCAGATGATGCTGACAGAGGGTCACATTTTAGAGCCAATTCCAAGATGTTTGTGCTTAGTAGCAACCAAAAGTGTAAAAGGAACAAAAAGAAAAGAAGATGATATGCATAATCACCACACTGTTCCCATGGACACGCTACTCAAGTATTCTTGTCTATTTGCAAATCATATTAGTCCTCCCAAAGCTTAAAATGATATGATGAGATGACTCACACACCATTAATATTCTTATGTGTTCTATGAGGAGAAGCTTCTAAGGCTTTGGGCAGCAACTCTATAAAATGTCAAATTTTATAGGAACATAAAATATAGATGTACAAAATTATTGAAAACCTTGCATATTAAAACAGGATTTGTAAAGGGGGGACTTGGTAGAGTAGAAGCCCTCTTATCTGATGCAGCTAATGGAAAAAGTCAGTAAATCAGGGAATAACACATATGATACATTAATACATTAAAATGTTAAGTTAAAATATATAAATATATAAATGTGCATTATTCACCTTTTTTTTTTTTTTTTGAGACAGAGTGTCTCTCTGTCGCCCAGGCTGGAGTGCAGTGGCATGATCTCGGCTCACTGCAACCTCCACCTCCTAGGTTCAAGTGATTCTCCTGACTCAGCCTCCCGAGTAGCTGGGATTACAGGTGCGCACCACCATGCCTGGCTAATTTTTTGTATTTTTAGTAGAGACGGGGTTTCACCATGCTGGCCTGGCTGGTCTTGAATCCCTGACCTCATGATCCGCCTGTCTTGGCCTCCCAAAGTACTGGGATTATAGGCGTGAGCCACCATGCCAGGCCTTATTCACCAATCTTTAAGATCAAGGCATTTTCTTTGTGTGTTCTTCCACTGATTGGCCTTTGGCCTCATTTTTCCAACATAAACCATACCCACAGTGCATTATCTATGAGATATAGTTTCGGTTTCTTTAAAGTGGAGCAAGAATTTAAAGAGGATTCTGAAGCAATCCAAGAGCAGGATCCTTTCAGAATTTTAAGTTCTCTAAGTGTAATGATACTGAATGTCTTTTCATATGCTTATGTGTCATTCATATATCCCCTTCCATAGAATGTCTCTTCATATCTTTTGCCTGTTTTCCAATTGGATTGTCTATTTTTCACTATTTAATTTTGAAATTTCTTTATAAATTCTGCATTTGTGTCAATCGTATTTAATGACTCCGTTTTAAAAAATGGATTTGCTTTTATCAAGTCTTCCCAAAGCACTCAACTTAGTTTTTAAAGAAACTACAACTCTCATTTTTTCCACATTTTTATTTTATCAGTTTATGTACTATTTAACCAAATTATGTTATTACCATTCCAAGTGCAATGGCATCAATAGGTTTGAGAATAATAGAACTGATTCTTAGTAATCATACAATCCATCTTGTGAAAGCAGAAGTGTGGGCATACTCGAGAGGAGCCTACTAGCTGTTAGAATTCTTTGTATTAGGTGCATCAATTAGTACGCTTTTATGGAAGGGCTGTAGAGATCTAATGGTAATTAAGACAGCTTCTGTTGTAAATGACAAATGAAGTATGACAAGCCAGTTGGGGAGGGAATGGGGTTTTCAACAAATGGTACTGAAAATGTTGCATAAGTATTTGCAGGAAAATAATAAAGTTCACTTGTTTCCTCTCTACCTGGAAAATATGATCAAGAAACAAATAGGTCTGAAAAGAGCCCAAGCAGACTTTCTAGAAATTAAAAATCTAATAACTGAAATTAAAATGTATTGGCTAAAAAAAATGTATAACCTGAATCTAGTTATGAAAACACATTAGACAACCCCAGAATGAGAGACGTTCTACAAAATATCTGGCTTGTACTCTTTAAAAATGTCAATGTCATTTTTTTCCTATAAATGACATTATTGGGTGGTAAAATTTGAGTGAGGTCTGTTGATTACATGATAGTACCGTATCAATATTAACTCTTTATTTTGATAATTGCACTATGGTTATGGACACTGTGGATGCTCTTGTTTAAAGGAAATACACTGAAATATTTATGGATAAAAGGGCACTAGGTCACAGTTTACTCTCAAACATCTCAGAAAATATATATATATATACTGCGCCCGGCTGACTGATGGTATTTTTAGCACATACTGAGTCCTTGAAAATCAATAAATTCGGCTGGGCGTGGTGGATCACTCCTGTAATCCCAGCACTTTGGGAGGCGAAGGCGAGTGGATCACCTGAGGTCAGGAGTTCGAGACAAGCCCGGCCAACATGGTGAAACCCCGTCTCTACTAAAAATACAGAAAATTAGCCAGGCGTGGTGGTGGATGCCTGTAACCCCCAGCTACTCTGGAGGCTGAGACTGGAGAATCACTTGAACCTAGGAGGTGGAGGTTGCAGTGAGCTGAGATCGTGCCACTGCACTCCAGCCTGGGTTACAAGAGCAAGACTCCTTCTCAAAAAAGAAAGAAAGAAATTTAACAAAATAAGTGCAAGACTTGTACACTGAAAGCTACAGAACATCATTGAAATACATTTTAAGAAGACCTAAGTAAATGGAGAAAATACTGTGAAGGATTCAGCTTAATAAAGATAGAAATTTTCCTAAAATTTATATACAGGTTTAGTGAAATTCTTATCAAAATCCCAGCAGGATGTTTTGTAGATATAGACAAGATTATTCTAAAATTTACATGGAAAAGCAAAGGAACTATAATAGCTAAAACAATTTTGGAAAAGAATAATAAAGTAGGAGGACTCACTTCACCTAATTTGAAAACATATCATTTGGCTACCATAATCAAGATTGTGAGTTATTGGTAGAAGAATAGACACATTGATGAATGGAACAGATAGAGAACCCAGAAGTGGACCCACACAAGTCTCAGCAATTGATTTTTGACAAAGACGCAAACATAATTCAATGGAGGAAACAGCCTTTTCAACAAATGGTGCTGGAGCAATTGGATATACATAAGCAAATAAATAAACCTCAACCTAAACCTCAAACCTTATACAAAAATTAACTTAAAATTAACTATAGATTGAAACATAAAATGTAAAATTTTAGTCATCTTAGAAGAACACATAGAAGAAAATCTTCAGAACCTAGGGCTTGTTGAAGTGGTCTTAGACTTGACACCAAAAGCATGATCTATAAAAGGAAAATATCAACAAATTGCACTTCATCAAAATTTTAAAAATTTTCTCTGCAAAACACCTTGGCAAGAGGATGAAAAGGTAACCTATGGACTGGGAGAAAACATTTGCAAATCACATATCTGCTAAAGACATATCTAAAATTTATAAAGAAATCTCAAAACTCAATTGTGCAAAATAAACGATTCAATTAGAAGGTAGACAAAATATATCAAAGGAGAGTTTCACTAAAGAGGATATATGGATGGCACATAAGCATATGAAAAGACATTCAATGCCATTAAGGAAATGGAAATGAAGACGACTACACACCTATTACAACAGCTGAAATAAAAAAAATAGTGACAAACCCAATGCTGGCAAGGATATGGAGAAACCGGATCTCTGATGATGGGAATGCTGGTGGGAATGTAAAATGGTACAGCCACTCTCAAAAAGTATGACAGTTTCTTATAAAACTAATCATGCAATTTTGATATGATCCAGGAACTGTACTCTTAAACATTTATCCCAAAGAAATTAAAAATTATGTTCACACAAAAACCTGTACACAAATGTTTACAACAGCTACAACCAGAACATCTTTCAATGACTGAATGGCTGAACAAACTCTAGTACATCCATACAATAGAATCCTACTCAAGAATAAAAAGGAGTGAACTATTGATGCATGCTACAATTTGGATGGCTCTCAAGGGCATTATGCTGAATGAAAAAAGCTAATCACAAAAGGCCACACATGTATGATCCATTTACATAATACTCTTGGAAAGACAAAACAATAGTGATGTAGAATAGATTAGTGGCTGAAGGCTTTTAGGATAGTAGGGGATGGGGAAGGGCTGGGTATGACTAAAAAGGCATAGCACCAGGGGATCTTTGTGGTTATGGAATAGTATTGTATGTTGACTGCAGTGGTGGCAACACATATCTACATACTTTATACTAATGTCAATGGGGGAAACAGGGTAAGGATATACTTGATCTCTTTGTACTATCTTTTTAACTTTCTGTGAATCTATAATTCTTTCAAAATAAAAAGTTTCTTTAGAAGACAAAACAGGTTGCTTACAAATCAAGCTGACCTTCCCTGTAATACTAAATTCCAAAAGACAAGAGATCTATGTCTATAGTTTTTAACGGAAATGGTTGTGACCCAAGAATTTTATACTTAGAAAAATTCTTTCATATGTAAAGTAAAAAAAAAAAGATGTGTTCAGTTTCATTCATTTATTCTGTAAGATATTTGAGCTCCTACTCCATGCTAGACAATGTGCTACCTATTGGAGATAAAACAGTTCACAATGCAGATATGTTTCCTGACCTTGTGAAGCCCAAAAAAGTCTTGTGGGGTAGACTTATAATTAAAAAGTAGGCCAGGTGCGGTGGCTCACACCTGTAATCCCAGCACTTTGGGAGGCCGAGGCGGGCGGATCACCTGAGGTCAGGAGTTCGAGATCAGCCTGACCAACATGCAGAAACCCTGTCTCTACTAAAAAAAAATACAAAATTAGCCAGGCGTGGTTGTGCATGCCTGTAATCCCAGCTACTCGGGAGCTGAGGCAGGAGAATCGTTTGAACCTGGGAGGTGGAGGTTGCAGTGAGCCGAGATCGCGCCATTGCACTCCAGCCTGGGCAACAAGAGTGAAAGTCCGTCTCAAAAAAAAAAAAAACAAAAGCAAAGACATAAATGAATAAATAACTTAAAACTGAGATAGAGTCCAAGAAGAAAACAAATAGTCATGATTCAGAACAACATGGGACAACCTAATTTAGAAGATATGACAATCACTCACTATTGGTTTCCTGCCCCAGTCATTTCAGTTCTTTTCTTTGTTAACAGTCTAGACCACTTTTTTTTTCTTTTTTTTTTTTTGTTCCCAGGATGAAAACACATGCATATTTAATGAACATGCAAGGGGGTAAATCACAGGAGAGCGATGACTCAACAATCCAAGGATGGCCAGATGCCCCCATACCCTTCTTCACAGGAGCCAGGGAGATGGGGGAAGGAAGGTAATATTGAGGGGTAGTCAATATTTTTAGGGTTGGGGGATGGAACTCCCAGGAGGCAGACATTAGCTTATCAATGACTCTCTTTGGAACTTGAATGAACTGGATCTCTTGTGAAAGTCCTCCAGGTGGGATTGTATTCATATCTTCCCCCTGCCATCCAGAATGAGATATCTGGGAGGGAATGAAAGGCCATTGTGTTTTCCTTGGCAGGTTGGTCTTGAGGCAGATAAGTAAATATCAGAAGAAAGCCTCTTGGGGAACCTGCTGATCTTCAAGGGACTTGAATTGGAAACAATTAATAATCCTGGACTGTCCTACGTAGGCTGACACTCTCTGGAATCCTTCAAAGCCAATATATCAGGATACACCAGAAGGTGGTTATTCTGGCTTTTTAAATTCATCCTGTGTATTAAACCACAATAACACCGGATGCTTTCAGACACGTCTTCTTCTTAGGAAGACATAACATAATGTTTAGTAAAGATGAACTGAAAACCAGGTTGAGAACCACTGGAGCCATCTGGTTGAGTGTAAGGATCTTCTTCCCTAGAAAGGGACTCATCTGTTATAGGAAAAACATGAGTACATTCTCTGCATGTGTAATTCTTCTGGAAGATACATTCTCCACTTACCCATGACCCAGGTGGCCACAACCTCCAGGAACAATTCCCTGGCTGTGTGTTTGATGTGGGAAATCATAGATTCCTTGGAGAACAGCATGAGTGTGCCTATTTGCCCCCTTCCTCATGGTGATTTCAGTTCTGAAGTATCTTCTTTTTATGGAAGTCACCAAAATGCGTCAAATGATTCCTAGTTGGCCACAGAGAGGATGCAGGAGGCAGATGGGTCCCTCCAACAGTTCTGAAGAGCAGGAAGAGGCATTCGAAGAGCACAGCACTGGACCACAATTAAGTGCACAGGAGCGTGGAAAGGATGTTTTTGTCAAAAGCTTTTGTGTCTGAAGATAGGATCATTGCAGCTCTTTGAACACTGGGGAGCTCATGAGTGGTCCCTACGGACAGTCAGCTTTTCTGATTTTACACAAAGAATTCATGAGAAAGACCCAAAAATTCTTAGACCACTTTTCATCATAGAGGCTGAGAAAGCTAAATATTCACTTTGCAACTAGGCGGTGGACCCAATACTGGCCAATGGGACCCAAGGAGTCCGCTGTGAGATTTCTTGGAAAGATTTCTCTCCCTGATACAAAGGAAAATTTTTTTCTTTCCTGTCTTTGAATGTGATTGCATGGGAGATCGATGTCCAGAACTGGGGCCACCACATGCAGATAATAGGTTAAGGACAAAAGCCAAAAAGTTTTCTGCAATTAGGCCACCATTTTCCTGGCCTTTTGACTAGATGGGAGAGGTTTTTCTTGGAGCTTTTTTGTGTGTGCTGTTGGCAATTTGGGGTTGGAAGCATCACCAGCACCCTCACCAATCAAGAAATATGAGGAGCACTAAGGAAACCCAGGGAACTCACCGCTGTGTCATTCCTCAAGTCATAAGATCCCAGGGCAGTGTGCCTTCTTCTTTCTACTTTTCAGAGCCTTCCTATGCTTGTTTGTTGAGTTCTGTCCAAGGTTTGCCAGTTTTAAGAAGGAAGACCAGGAAGGAATGGGATTATTCCACATTGGCAAGAACTGGAAGTCCAGAAATAAGATTAAAATGTTAATTCTGGTTGCTCTGTAGAGCTTGGCCTATATGGAGGCAAGGATGAAGCACAAACACTTGCTGGAAGACTGTTGCATTATTCCAGGACACAGAGGGTAGCTTTGGACTACAGTGATGGCAGTGGAGTGGGATAGACACAGACAGATCTGAGGTATACGTTAGAAATAGAATTAGATAAATTTACTATTGGATTATGAGGAGTGAGAAAAAGAAAGAAATCAAGTAAAACCATTAAATATCTCTGGCATTTTCTGAGCTGGAGAAGACTGGGGCAAAGCTGGGCTTCAAGGAGAGGGGAGAGAAAAATCAGCATTTTCACATGTTAGATTTGAAATGTCTATGAGACATCCTAGCAGAGATGTCACTAGGCAGTTGGATGTATTAATCTAGATCTTGGAGGAGTGGTATGGGCTAGAGAGTTTAAATTAGGAATCTATGAGACTGAATGAAATCACTTAGGGGCATACATTTAGAGAGAGAAGAGGGTTCAGGAGCAAGTCTTGAGGAGCTCCAAAGTGTAGAGGAAGGGAAATCATAAAGAAGTACAAGAGGCAAACCTACAAACCTTCTGTGTCTGTAGCGTCACAGTAGCTGAGGGAGAAAACATTTCAAGAAGGAAGGAGTGGTAAACTGTGTCAAATCCTGTTGAAAGTAGGAATTAGAAGGCAGTAAGATGGCCATTGGATTTGGCAATATGGAGTCCATCAGTCATATTGACAAGAGCCATTTCAGTTGAGTTATGAGGGTAGAAACCAAATTTAAAGGGGGTGATAAGGGAAGTCAAGAGGTGGTAGCAATAAAGAAAAGTACAGACAACCATTTTTAGAAGTGTGGCTCATTAAGAACAACAGAGATATTCATTTATTCACTCCACAAATAGTTACTAAATGACTAATAAGGCCTAGGCATTATTCTAGGCTCGGGGATGTATCTGTGAACAAGAAAGGCTGGCACATCCCCTAATGTGGATGTATCTGCAGAAGGACTCAAAGGATGATTGTTAAGTTTAGAGAAGCTAGGGTATGGCAAAAATCTAGTTGAGAGGGAAATACTGATTGTATGACAGAGGGCATAATTCAAGTAGAGACGTTTTAAGAAGGCAAAAGATAATCATAGGCTCAGAAAATATACATCACCAGTACCTTCTTGTGAAAATTACTTGAAGATGTTCTCCAAACAAATGTGAAGCGAAGTTAAGTTTAAGAATTTATTTCCAGGCCAGGCATGGTGGCTCACGCCTGTAATCCCAGCACTTTGGGAGGCTGAGGCGGGCGGATCACCTGAGGTCAGGAGTTCGAGACCAACCTGGCCAACATGGTGAAACCCCCTCTCTACTAAAAATACAAAAAAATTAGCCAGGCATGGTGGCAGGCGCCTGTAGTCCCAGCTACGTAGGAGGCTGAGGCAGGAGAATCACTTGAACCCAGGATGTGGAGGTTGCGGTGAGCCGAGATCATGCCACTGCACTACAGCCTGGGCAACAGAGTGAGACTCTGTATCAAAAAAAAAAAAAAAGAATTGATTTCCAGTTTAAAGATAATGATGTTTCAACATTGTATTATGATATTTTTCAAATATATAACAAATTATAGATATTATATAGTGAACACTCATACTCATCACCTGGATTCTAGAAGTAATATTTAGCTATATTTGTTTTATCACATATATCTATCCATCAACTTATCTTATTTTGATGCATTTCAAAGTCAGTTGGAGACATCAGTATACATCATCCCTAAGCACTTTGGTATGCAGAGAAGATAATGATTTCAACACACATGTTTAAGTCCCTTTCTTTCATAATCTGATTGAAATAACCAAAGAAGTGTAAAATGGGAAAAAGTCTTTCTCAGTTAACAACGAATATATCAGAAACTTTATAAAACATCTAAAAGACAGTTTGATAAAAGCAGCAACTAACATACAATTCAACACAGGCAAAGTAGGGCTCAGTTTTTTAAAATTTTATGTATTTACTTTTTTGAGACGGAGTTTTGCTCTGTCGCCCAGGCTGGAGTGCAGTGGCGTGATCTCGGCTCACTGCAACCTCTGCCTCCCAGGTTCAAGCAATTCTTCTGCCTCAGCCTCCGGAGTAGCTGGGATTACAGGCATGCGCCACCACGCCTAGCTAATTTTTTTATATTTTTAGTAGAGACAGGGTTTCACCATGTTGGCCAGGCTGGTCTCGAACTCCTGACTTAAGGTGATCCGCCTGCCTTGGCCTCCCAAAGTGCTCAGATTACAGGCATGAGCCACCGCGCCCGGCCAGTAGGGCTCATTTAAAAGGTAAGAGGGCTATTCCCCAGAAAAGATTTGGAAATGTTCAAAGTTAGTAGCAGGAACTGGGAGCAGAGAGATGCCACAGAGGGACCCAACGGATTGTAATAACTGTCCCAGCATTTCACATCGGGACCAACTAGCTGAAGCCTGACCCCAGCCTTCATTTGCTGCAGATGGCATGAAAAGTGGGAGGCATCACCACAGCAAGATCCTAAAGAAGGTCGTTGAACCAGTTAGAGGAGGGGTATTATGCCCCAATTTACTGCAGGCTATCATAATAAACGTTGGCACATCAGGAAGGTTCTTGTACCATGAGCTCCCTATTTTCCATGGGCAATTACACTTATGACCTGACACAGGAACTCCAAACCTCAGACAGCAGGAGCCTGAGGCAAAAATGGAAGGAAATCTCACCCTAAGGAGAAAATTCAAGTCATGAGAGACATTGGGAACTACACAACATTGCACTGGCCCACAGACTACTTGAGGGGAGAAAGCTCATCATTTCAAAAAACAGTTAAAATCCCTGGCATATAACTACATTTTGGTAGCTCCTGTCATATTCCTCATGTCACAGTTGAATCCCCCAACATAGAAAAATAAAACTACAGAAAATATGAACTTTCTCTTTTCTCCTTTGTCTGAAATACCATCTCAGAGAGAATCTGTCTCTAATGCCAGTAATAGACAAACATTAAGTCCCCTCTTCAGAATGAGCAGTCAGAGACAAATCGTGAGCTCATGAAAAGATTCAAAAATTTAAGAGAGGGGACAATTCTGAGAAAACATTTCCTTTTTTTCTTTTTTTGAGACGGAGTTTCACTCTTGTCACCCAGGCTGGAGTGCAACAACGCGATCTCGGCTCACTGCAACCTCCACTTCCTGGGTACATTGCAATTCTGCCTCAGCCTCCCGAGTACCTGGGATTACAGATGCCAGCCACCAGGTCTGGCTAATTTTTGTATTTTTAGTAGAGACGGGGTTTCACCATGTTGGCCAGGCTGGTCTCGAACTCCCGACCTCAGGTGATCGGGCTGCCTCGGCCTCCCAAAATGCTGGGATTACAGGCATGAGCCACCACATCCAGCCACATTGAAATGGACTTGTTGCAATAAATAGGTGGTAACTTTAGAAAATTGCAAATTACAGTTCACCCTCGGACAATGTAGGGGTTAGAGTACTGACCTCCACACACTCAAAAATCCACATATAACTTTTGACTCCCCAAAAACTTAACTACTGTTGATTAGAAACCTTACTGATAACATAAACAGTTGATTAACACATAGTTTGTATGTTATATGTATTATATACTGTATTCTTACAGTAAAATAAGCTACAGGAAAGAAAATGTCATTAAGAAAATCTTAAGGAAGAGAAAACATATTTACTATTCATTCAGAGGAAGTGGATCATCATAAAGGTCTTCATCCTTGTTATCTTCACAATGAGTAGACTGAGGAGGAGGAATAAGAGGGGGGTTGGTCTTGTTGTCTCATGCGTGACAAAGGCTGAAGAGTTGGAGGAGGTGGAAGGGGAGGCAGGAGAGGCAAGTACATTCTGTAACTTTACAGAAATGCATCATAATTTCTGTCTGACTGTTTTGCTTTTTTCATTTCTCTAAAAATGTTTCTATTCAATACCAGTCTTTCTTCCACCATTTGCTTTAGTTTCATTGCCCATGTCATAGAAGGGTCCATGTCATAAAAGAAGTCAAAAGTATTCTTGAATAATCGGAAACCTTCTGCCAGATTGTCTAATGTCAGTTTTCTGGCACTGCTTCTACGTCTTCTTCCTCATCGTCTGGTACTGGTTCAGAAGCACTCATCCCCATCAAGATGTCTTCTGTTATTTCCTTTGGTGTGGTGTCTATTAGCTCTTGAATTTTTCCAAGATCCATATCTTGAAACTATTCACCCCCCACCTTTTTGCTGTATTGACAATCTTTTTCATGATTTCCTTGATTGGCTCTGTCATAAACCCTGTTAACTCTTGCACAACATCTAGACAGTTTTTTTCCAGCAGGAATTTATTATTTCAGGTTTGATGGCTTTCATAGCTTTTTCTATAACAACGATGGCATCTTCAATGGTGTAATCCTTCCAGACTTTCATGATGTTCTATCTGGGTTCTCTTCCATAGAGCAATCCTTTCCATAGGGTACTGCATGTAATAGTCTTAAAGGTCCTTATGATCCCCTGATCTAGAGGCTGAATTAGAGATGCTGTGTTTGAGGGCAAGTAGACCACTCTAGTGCCTTTGTTGATGAACTCATGGAGTGCTGGGACACCAGGGGCATTGTCCAATATCAAAAGAACTTTAAAAGGCAATCCCTGATTGGCATGGTACTTCCTGACCTCAGGGACAAAGTTTCGATGGAACCAATTCAGAAAAAGGGTTCTCATTGCTCAGACCTTCTTGTTGTACAAACAAAAGATTGGTAGCTGGTGTTTATCTTTTCCTTTCAAGGCTCAGGGATTAGTAGCTTTATATTAATAGATAAGGGCAGGCCCGGAGTAGTGGCTCACGCCTGTAATCCCAACACTTTGGGAGGCCGAGGCGGATGGATCACCTGAGGTCGGGAGCTCAAGACCAGCCTGACCAACACGGAGAAACTCCGTCTCTACTGAAAATACAAAAAATTAGCCAGGCATAGTGGTGCATGCCTGTAATCCCAGCTACTCGGGAGGCTGAGGCAGGAGAATCACTTGAACCCGGGAGGCGGAGGTTGCAGTGAGCCGAGATCACACCATTGCACTCCAGCCTGGGCAACAAGAGCTAAACTCCGTCTCAAAAAAAAAAAAAAAAAAAAAAAAAAGATAAGGGCAGTTCTGATCATAAACTCAACTACATTTACACAAAACAGGAGAGTTAGCCTATCCCTTCCTGCCTTAAAAATCCTGGTACTCACTTCTCTTCCTTACTAGTAGATGTGATATGCGATTTGTGGCTTTTTTTTTTTTTTCTTTAGAATAGGGCACTTTCACCTTCATTAAAAGCCTGTTCAGGCAGATATGCTTTCTCCTCAATGATTTTCTTTCTTTCTTCCTTTCTTTTTTTTTTTTTTTTTTGAGATGGAGCCTCACTCTGTCACCCAGGCCGGAGTGCAGTGGTGCAATCTCGGCTCACTGCAACCTCTGCCTCCCAGGTTCAAGCGATTCTCTTGCTTCAGCCTCCCGAGTAGCTGGGTTACAGGTGCATGCCACCACACCCTGCTAACTTTTGTATTTTTAGCAGAGGCGGGGTTTCACCATGTTGGTCAGGCTGGTCTCGAACTCCCGACCTCAGGTGATCTGTCTGCCTTGGCCTCCCAAAGTGCTGGGATTACAGGCGTGAGCCACCATGCCTGGCCTCCTCAATGATTTTCTAAATGGCATCTGGGAACTCGTCTGCTGCCTCTTGGTCAGCAGAAGCTGCTTCTCCTGTTATCTTAATATTTTTAAAACCAAAACTCTTGCCAGCTGCGGTGGCTCATGCCTGTAATCCCAACACTTTGGGAGGCCGAGGCGGGCAGATCACGAGGTCAGGAGTTTGAGATGACCCTGGCCAACATGGCGAAACCCCGTCTCTACTAAAAATACAGAAATTAGCCAGGTGTGGTTGCGGGTGCCTGTAATCCCATCTACTCGGGAGGCTGAGGCAGGAGAATCGCTTGAACCTGGGAGGCAGAGGTTGCAGTGAGCCAAGATCGCGCCACTGCACTCCACCCTGGGCGACAAGAGCAAGACTCCGTCTCAAACAACAACAACAACAACAACAACAAAACTCTTTCCAAAATTATGGTTTCATCCTTTGCTGGCAATGAATTGTTCAGCTTAGATCTTCCACCTTCCTTTTGCTTATGTTGCCATATAATGACTTCACTTTTTCTCACATCATATTAGAATCTATACATATCACTTTCTTACAGGAATCCTGCACCCACATAAAAGCTGCATTTTCGGGGCCGGGCACAGTGGCTCACGCCTGTAATCACAGCACTTGGGCAGGCCGAGGCAGGAGGATCATGAGGTCAGGAGATCGAGATCATCCTGGCTAACACGGTGAAACCCCGTCTCTACTAAAAATACAAAAAATTAGCCAGGCATGGTGGCGGGCGCCTGTAGTCCCAGCTACTGGGGAGGCTGAGGCAGGAGAATGGTGTGAACCCGGGAGGCGGAGCTTGCAGTGAGCCGAGATGGCGCCACTGCACTCTAGCCTGGGCGACAAAGTGAGAGTCCATCTCAAAAAAAAAAAAAAAAGCTGCATTTTCAATACAAGATAAAAGGGTATTTCACAGAAGGTACAAGGTTTTCACAGCTGTTGGTTTTTACTTTTCTCTCTCTCTCTTTTTTTACAATTATCCTTACACTGGATTTATTTGAAATGACAGGCAATAGCAGCTGAAGTCCTCAATCTACAGAACACATCAAGCAATTCAACTTCTTCTTGTAATGTCATGACTTTTCTCTGCTTCCTGGGGACAGTTCCAGCATCATTAGTGGCACCCCATATGGGTTCCATACTGTTACTCAAGGTTTACAGTATTGCAGTAAATATTATGAAAAATATGCAAGAACTATGAGGGATCACTTTTTACTGGAGACATGAATTACTCACATGGAGATGATTAGTGTCACATGGCATTTTAAGCAGATACTTGCAATACTTGAGCTCACCTCAATAGTGGTGATTACAAAATTATTACAGCATACGCAAATACATTGTATAGCTATACAAAAATATTTTCTCTATATTCTTATTCTATAAGTTGTTTTATATTTTTAATTTTTTTACTTTCTAAACTGTTTTGTTAAAAACAAAGACACAAACACACACATTAGCCTAGACCAACACAGGGTCAGGATCATCAAGACGTCACTAGGTGATAGGAATTTTTTAGCTCCATTATAATTTTAGGGGACCACCATAGTATATGTGGCCTATTCTTCACCAAAACAACATTACGCTGGCACATGACTGTCTGATTTTCTGTCTTTGGCTGTCTACAGAAGTTGCCTCCGCCTCCCAGGTTAAAGAGATTCTGCTGCCTCAGTCTCCTGAGTAGCTGGGATTACAGGCCCAAGCCACAAGGCCCAGCTAATTTTCATATTTTTAGTAGAGACAGGGTTTCACCACGTTGGTCAGGCTGGTATCAAACTCCTGACCTCAGGTGAGCCACCTGCCTCGGCCTCCCAAAACGCTGGGATTACAGGCGTGGGCCACCGTGTCTGGTCTATGATCCCCATTGTTGAAGGTGGGACCTGGTATGAGTTGTTTAGATCCTCGGGGTGGACCCTTCATGAATGGCTTGGTGCCATTCTTGCAGGAGTGACGGAGTTGTCACTCTTAGTTTCCATAAGAACTGCTTGTTGAAAAGAGCCTGACACTGGCTGGGCACAGTGACTCATGCCTGTAATCCCAGCACTTTGGGAGGTGAGGTTGGGGGGCTCACCCTGAGGTCAAGACCAGCCTGGCCAACATGGAGAAACCCCATCTCTACTAAAAGTTACAAAAATTAGCCAGGCGTGGTGGTGCACGCCTGTAATCCTAGCTCCTCGGGAGGCTGAGGCAGGAGAATTGCTTGAATCTAGGAGGCAGAGGTTGCAGTGAGCTGAGATCACGCCACTGCACTCCAGCCTGGGCAATTGAGCAAGACTCCATCTGAAAAGAAAGAAAGAAAGAAAGAAAGAAAGAAAGAAAGAAAGAAAGAAAGAAAGAGAGAGAGAGAGAGAGAGAGAGAGAAAGGAAGGAAGGAAGGGAGGGAGGGAGGGAGGGAAAGACAGAGAAAGAAAGAAAGAGAAAGAAAGAAAGAAAGAAAGAAAGAGAAAAGCCTGACGCCTACTCCTGTCTTTCTTTCTTTCTTTATTTCTATCTTGCCATGTGATCTGCACATGCAGGTTCCCCTTCCTTTCTCTGGACACTGAAACTTGAGTTTCACATAATTTTCACACGTCACAAAATATTATCCTTCATTTAATTCTTTTAACCACCTAAAAATATAAAAACCACTGTTATACCATAGGCTGTACAAAAACAGGCAGCAGGCTGGATTTGGCCCACTAGCAGTAGTTTGGCAACCCCTGATATAAGGGGTTTATGCTAGTCTAGTTTGTAGATGGTTATGTGACCCAGTGCTGGTCAATGAGATGTGAGTAAAGGTCTTCTGGGCTTCCTCTAAGAAAGGTTTCCTCACTCTCAATGAAAGACAGATAGAAAAGATGGTCTAGATTCTTCCTTTCTCTACTGCATGTCTGGATGTGATGCAAGGAACTTCAGCAGCCACCTTGCAACTATGAGGTGACTAGCCTGAAGAGTACCAGGAGCCTGAGGATGGCAGAGCAGAAAGATTGAAAAAAAGAATCTGGGTCCTTGATAATATTGCTGAGAAGCTAAATTAACCAACAGTGGAGTCATCCTACTTCAGAATTTATTACAGGTAGAGTATTCCTAATCCAAAAATTCAAAACCTGAAATGCTCCAAAATCTGAAACTTTTTGAGCACTGATTTGGCACTCAAAGGAAATGCTCACTGGAGCATTTCAAATTTTTGGATGTTTAAATTAGGGATGCTCAGCTGGAAAGTATAATGCAAATATTATAAAATCTGAAATCCAAAACACTTCTGGCCCCAAGGACTTCAGATAAAGGATACTCAACCTGTATTATAATAAGTTGGAGATAATAAAATTTTCTTTTTCTTTCCTTTTTTTTTTTTTTTTTTTGAGGCAGAGTTTCACTCTTGTTGCCCGGGCTGGAGTATAATGGCACAATCCCGCCTCACTGCAACCTCTGCCTCCCAGGCTCAAGCAATTCTCCTGTCTCAGCCTCTTGAGTAGCTGGGATTACAGGCATGTGCCACCACCATGCCCAGCTAATTTTGTATTTTTAGTAGAGACAGGGTTTCTCCATGTTGGTCAGGCTGGTCTCGAACTCCCACTCAGGTGATCCACCCACCTCAGCCTCCCAAAGTGTTGGGATTATAGGCGTGAGCCACCGCGCCTGGCCAATAAAATTTTCTTATAGTTAATTATTGTTTTCTTATTGAGTTATGTTTTCTGTTAGGCATTCTAACTAAAACAATGAGTCAAAAATTCTCACTTCATCAAATAAAGAATTCTACCGTTTGAAAGACACTGTTAAAAGAATGAAAGGACATACAGAATGGGAATGAATATTTGCAAATTATATATTTGATAAAGAACTTGAATCCGGAATACAGTAGTCCCACCTTATTCACAGGTAATATGTTCTAAGACCCCCAGTGGACACCTTAAACTAGGAATAGTACTGAACCATATGTATACTATGTTTTTTCCATCTGATAACCAAGCTAGCTACTAAATGACTAATGGGGTGGGGAGGTAGCATAGACAGCATGGATATGCTGGACAAGGGGATGATTCACAGCCAAAGGCAGGACAAAACAGAACAGCGTAAGATTTCATCATGCTACTCAGAATGGCGCAAAATTTAAAACATATGAGTTGTTTATTTCTGGAATTTTCCATTTAATATTTTTGGACTTCGGTTGATCTCAGATAACTGAAACTGCAGAAAGTGAAACTGCAGATAAGTGGGATGTTCTAGTCTGTGTTGCTATAAAGGAATGCCTGAGGCTGGGTAATTTATAAAGAAAAGAGGATTATTTGACTCATGGTTCTACAGGCTGTACAAGAAGCATGGCGCACTCAGCTGGGCGTGGTGGCTCATGCCTGTAATCCCAGCACTTTGGGAGGCAGGAGGATTGCTTGAGCCCAGGAGTTCAAGACCAGCCCTGGCAACATAGCAAAAGGCTGTCACTACAAACAAACAAACAAAAAATTTAACCAGGTGTGGTGGCACATGCCTTGTAGTCCTAACTACTTGGGAGGCTGAGGTAGGAAGATCCTTTGAGCCCAAGGGTTTGAGGCTGTTGTGATCTATGACCATGCCACTGCACTCCAGCATGGGTGACAGAGCGAGACCCTGTCAAACAAAAAAACAAAAAACCAAAACAAAACAAAAACTATGGCGCCAGCACCTGCTTCCAGTGAGGGCTTCAGGAAGCTTCCAGGAAGCTCCCAATCTTGGAGGAAGGCAAAGAGGGGGCAGCATCACATGATAAGAGAGGAGGGAAGAGAGAAAGAAGGAGGTGCCAGGCTCTTTGTTAACAATCAGTACTCATAGGAACTAATACAGCGAGAACTGACTCCTGACCATGAGGATGGCTCATAAAGAGCCATCCCAGGATCCAAACACCTCCCACCAGGCCTCAACCTCAATATTAGGTATTAAATTTTAACATATCCGAATATATCATTCCGCCCCTGGCTACCCAAATCTCATGTCGTTCTCACATTGCAAAATACAATAATTCCTTCCTAATAGTCACCAAAGGTTGTTTTTTTGTTGTTGTTGTTTTTTGACACAGGGTCTCACTCTGGTTGCCCAAGCTGGAGTGCAGGGGTGTAATCTTGGCTCACTGCAGCCTCAATCTCCCGGGCCCAGGTGATTCTCTCACCTCAGCCCAAGTAACTGGGACTACAGGTGTGCACCACCACACCCAGCTAAATGTTTTTTGTATTTTTAGTAGAGATGGGGTTTCTCCATGTTGCCCAGGCTGGTTTTGAACTCCTGGACTTGAGCAATCCATTTTCCTCGGCCTCCCAAACTGCTGGGATTACAGGCCTGAGCACCAACCCAAAAGTCCAAAGTGCAAAGTCTCACCTGAGACTCAAGGCAAGTTCCTACCAGGTAAGATCAAAAACAAGTTATTTACTCCTAAAATACAATGATGGTACAGGCATTGGGTAAATATTCCCATTCCAAAAGGGAGAAATCAGCCACAGGAAAGGGGCAACAGGCCCCACACAAGTCTGAGACCCAGCAGAACAGACATTACATCTTAAAGCTCCAAAATAATCCTTGATTCCATGTCCCACATTCAGGGCACACAGATGCAAAGGGTGGGCCCTCAAAGCCTTCGGCAGTGCGACCCCTGTGGCTTTGCTGAGCACAGCCCATGTGACTGCTCTCAGGGGTTGAAGTTGAATGGCTGTCAGTTTTCCAGGCTGAGATTGCACGCTGCCGGTGGCTCTGCTATTCTGGGGTCTGGAGGGCAGCAGCCCCATTCCCACAGCCCTACTAGGCAGTGCCCTGGTGGGGACACTTTGTGGTGGCTCCAACCCCACATTTCCCCTCAGCACTGGCTTAGTAGAGTCTCTCTGTGGGGGCTCTGCCCCTGTGGCAGGCTTCTGCCTGGACACCCAGGCTTTTCCATACAACCTCTGAAATCCAGGGGGAAGCTGCCAAGCCTCCGTGGCTCTTGCATTCTGTGCACCTGTGGACTTAATGCCACATGGAAGCCACCAAGGTTCATGGCTTGCATCCTCTGGAGTGGTGGGAGTCGCTCCTGGGGCTGTTTGAGCTGCAGCTGGAGTCTCAGCAGCACAGACGCAGGGAGCAACGTTTGAAAGTGGCACAGGGCAGTGGTGCCCCAGCTTGGCCTCCAAAACCATTCTGTCTCCCTAGCCCTCTGGGCCTGTGGTGGGAGGGGTGGACTGGAAGTCTTCTGAAATGGCTTGGAGACCTTTATCCCATTGTCTTGACTATTAGCACCTGGCTCCCTTTTATCCTCTATCTAGCAAGTGGTTGTTCTCCAGCACCCTTGGATTTCCCTTATGAAGATGCTTTTTCCTTCTCTACCACATGGCCAGGCTGCAATTTTCCAAACTTTTATGCTCTGTTTCCCTTTTAATTATAAGTTCCAACTTTAGGTCATTCTTTCTTTTTTTTTTTTTTTTTTTTTTTTGAGATGGAGTTTAGCTCTTGTCACCCAACCTGGAGTGCAATGGTGCTGTCTCAGCTCACTGCAACCTCTGCCTCCTGGGTTCAAGTGATTCTTCTGCCTGAGCTTCCCAAGTAGCTGAGATTACAGGTGCCCACCACCATGCCCAGCTAATTTTTGTATTTTTAGTAGAGACAAGGTTTCACCATGTTAGCAGGCTGGTCTCAAACTCCTGACCTCAGGTGATCCACCTGCCTCAGCTTCCCAAAGTGCTGGGATTACAAGCATGAGCCAAGGAGCCCGGCCAGTCATTCTTTTACTTCCATATATGATCATCTGCTTTTAGAAACAGTTGCATTGCTTTTTGAATGCTTTGCTGCTTAGAAATTTCTTCTGCCATAAGCCCAAGGTCATTGCTCTTTTTTTTTTCCAAGACGGAGTCTCACTCTGTCGCCCAGGCTGGAGTGCAGTGGCATGATCTCGGCTCGCTGCAACCTCTGCCTCCCAGGATCTAGTGATTCTCCTGCCTCAGCCTCCCGAGTAGCTGGGACTATAGGCGCATGCCACCACGCCCGGCTAACTTTTTGTATTTTTAGTAGAGACGGGGTTTCACCGTGTTAGCCAGGATGGTCTCGATCTCCTGACCTTGTGATCCGCCCGCCTTGGCCTCCCAAAGTGCTGGGATTACAGGTGCGAGCCACCGTGCCCGGCTGGTCATTGCTCTTAAGTTTGGTCTTCCACAAAGCCCCTGGGCATGGACATAATGCACTCAAGTTCTTTGCTCAGGCATAACAAGTGTGACCTTTGCTCCAGTTCCCAATAACTTCCTCATTTCCATCTGAGACTTCGTCAGCTTGACCTCTCCTGTCCATATTTCTACTAGTATTTTGGTTACAACCACTTGACCAGTCCCTAATAATTCCAAACATTCCGTGGACTTCCTGTCTTCTGAAGCCTTCAAATTTTTCCAACTTCTGCTTATTTCCTGACTCCAAAGCTGCTTCTACATCTTCAGGTATCTTTACAACAACATTCCACTCTTGGTACCAGTTTTCTGTCTTAGTCCATTTGTGTTGCTATAAAGTAATACCTGAAGTTGGGTAATTTATTTTTAAAAAGGTTTACCTGGTTCATGGTTCTGCTGGCTACACAAGAAGCACGGTATCAGCATCTGCTTCTGGTGAAGGCCTTGGGAAGCTTCCACTTATGGCAGATGGCAAAGAGGAGCAGGCATCACATAGTGAAAGATGAGGGAAGAGAGAGAAGAAGAGGTGCCAAGTTCTTTCTAACAATCCGTTTTTGCCAGGCACAGTGGCTCACTCCTGTCATCCCAGCACTTTAGGAGGCCTAGGTGGGAGGACAGCTTAAGCCTGGGAGTACAAGACCAGCCTGGGTAACAGAGCGAGACCCCATCTCTACAGAAAACAAAAAAATCAATAAATAATTTTAAAAAATCAGTTCGCATAGGAGCTAATACAGTGAGAACTCGCTCATTACTGCAAGGATAGTTTATAAGGGATCTGCCCGCATGATCCAACCACTTCCCACCAGGCCCCACTGCTAACATTTGGGATCAAATTTCTTTCTTTCTTTTTTTTTTTTTTTTGAGACAGAGTCTCACTCTGTCGCCCAGGCTGGAGTGCAATGGCTTGACCTTGGCTCACTGCAAGCTCCGGCTCCTGGGTTCACGCCATTCTCCTGCCTCAGCCTCCCGAGTAGCTGGGACTACAGGCGCCTGCCACTATACCTGGCTAATTTTTTGTATTTTTTAGTAGAGACAGGGTTTCACCATGTTAGCCAGGATGGTCTCGATCTCCTGACCTCGTGATCCTCCTGCCTCGGCCTCCCAAAGTGCTGGGATTACAGGCGTGAGCCACCACGCCCGGCTGGGATCAAATTTCAACATGAAATTTGGAGGGGACAAACATCCAAGCAACATCAGGTATCTACGGTATGTAAAGAACTTGCAAAACTCAGTAATAGAAAGCAAACAACCCAATTACAGTTTTAAAAAACAGGCAAAAGATTTGACCAGACACTTCACCAAGGAAGATATATAGATGGAACTTAAGCACGTGAAAAGATACTTCACATCGTTAGTCATTAGGGAAATGAAAATTAAAACCACAACGAAATACCAATACCCTCTTATTAGAATGACTAAAATTAAAAAGGCTAACCAAATCAGTGGAACTGGAACTCTCATACACTGCTAATGGAGTATAAAATAATACAGGAACTTTGGAAAACAGTTTGACACTTTCTTAAAAACTTACATATATACCTGCCACATGGTTTGACCATTCTATTTATTTTTATTTTTATTTTTTTAGTATTTATTGATCATTCTTGGGTGTTTCTCGGAGAGGGGGATTTGGCAGGGTCATAGGACAATAGTGGAGGGAAGGTCAGCAGATAAACAAGTGAAAAAGGGTCTCTGGTTTTCCTAGGCAGAGGACCCTGCGGCCTTCCGCAGTGTTTGTGTCCCTGGGTACTTGAGATTAGGGAGTGGTGATGACTCTTAACGAGCATGCTGCCTTCAAGCATCTGTTTAACAAAGCACATCTTGCACCGCCCTTAATCCATTTAACCCTGAGTGAACACAGCACATGTTTCAGAGAGCACGGGGTTGGGGGTAAGGTTATAGATTAACAGCATCCCAAGGCAGAAGAATTTTTCTTAGTACAGAACAAAATGGAGTCTCCTACGTCTACTTCCCTCTACACAGACACAGCAACAATCTGATTTCTCTATCTTTTCCCCACATTTCCCCCTTTTCTATTCGACAAAACCGCCATCATCATCATGGCTCATTCTCAATGAGCTGTTGGGTACACCTCCCAGACGGGGTGGCTGCCGGGCAGAGGGGCTCCTCAGATCCCAGATGATGGGCGGCCAGGCAGAGACGCTCCTCACTTCCCAGACGGGGTGGCGGCCGGGCAGAGGCTGCAATCTCGGCACTTTGGGAGGCCAAGGCAGGCGGCTGGGAGGTGGAGGTTGTAGTGAGCGGAGATCACGCCACTGCACTCCAGCCTGGGCAACATTGAGCACTGAGTGAGTGAGACTCCATCTGCAATCCCGGCACCTCGGGAGGCCGAGGCTGGCAGATCACTCACGGTCAGGAGCTGGAGACCAGCCCGGCCAACACAGCGAAACCCCGTCTCCACCAAAAAAATACGAAAACCAGTCAGGCGTGGTGGCGCGCGCCTGCAATCCCAGGCACTCGGCAGGCTGAGGCAGGAGAATCAGGCAGGGAGGTTGCAGTGAGCCGAGATGGTGGCAATACAGTCCAGCTTTGGCTCGGCATCAGAGGGAGACCGTGGAGAGAGAGGGAGAGGGAGAGGGAGACCGTGGGGAGAGGGGGATGGGGAGGGGGAGGGGGAGGGAGAGGGCTAAAGACCTGACCATTCTATTTTTAAGAATTTACCCAAGAGAAATGAAAGTACTATGTTTCCATATGAAGACTTGTACAAGAATGTTGATGGCCACTTTATTTTTAATAACCCTGAACTGAAAACAATACAAAGGTCCTTCAGCAGGTGAATTAATAAGCAAATTGTGATACATTCATACAGCGGAATTCTACTCAGTAATAAAATGAATTACTGGC